>NC_133362.1:13347655-13594068 GCF_049309525.1 Garra rufa
TGTGTGTGTGTGTGATAATAATAATAACACTCATTATTAACAGTAAGAAATAAACATGTAGCCTATACATCATTACTTATATAGTGGCTAGGAAGAATATATGCTGTCAATTTAAACACAAGGTAAATATTATTTACATAATATTTGAATACAATAACAATTTAAATGCCAATTAGATGTAATATGGTGCTTATTTATTTTCTCACACAGTATTAATTTTTATACATAAAATGATATAGGTGACATGTATATATTATATTGCAAGGGGATCATAATATTTAGAGTTCCTTGGCCTTAAAAAAGTTTGCCGTTATGAACGACGCAGCACAATCTCAGCCACTTTCAGAAACATTTCTATTGCCAAAATGTACAGTACATACTGTACTGCCATACTGCTCTGTGCTATTGGCACTGCAAAAATGTCAAATCATTCAAATACCCCAAAACTCAGTATTTTTAATAGCTGTATCATTTGCTCCATCTCCTCTTAAACCCTCAAATCAAATCTTTCCCAGACCAAATGTTGCCTCTCTCTCTCCCTCAGTGTCTGGTCTTTAGCTCATTTTGAGTGTATCAATGGCCCCTTTCATCCGCTCTCAGCACTGAGCTCTTCACTGGACCAGTGTAATCCAGTCTGACGGCTTCAGAGACAACAGAGACTCTCCTCTCTCTCTCTCTATCTCACTGAACTCACCCTGAGCCCAGCTGTGCCTTCACTCTCCTCCAAGTCTATCAGAGTCTTTAACTCAATCACACTCACACAGCTACTGTGGGACAGTAAGAATGTGAAATCTGCTATGTATGCGGTTTATACAGTGGCAGATATATTTGCAGGGATATCTGTGGAAAGTACTGCTTTGTGTTATTTATATATAAGAGAGTTATCTAAAATATAGAGCTTTAATATTTTAGCTGTGGTGCTTTGAAGCGGATATATCTTTCTGAGAGGGATTTAGCATTCTGCCTGACTGTCAGCACACTAAAACCTACCTGAAAATTTCATCTTTAAGCATCACTACTTTTGTGACAAATTCAAAAACAAATGTCAAACAATCACCAATGATGTAGAAGGGTGTGTTGGTTTTAGAGAGCTGAATGTTTTTTTTATTACTTTTTAAATAACATTACAAATTAATTGTGTATCATCACAAGCCTAATAACATTCTGTAAATGCTTTTAATAACTAACGGTTTATTGCAGTTCATTTGAGGAAAGAGTTTCTAAATGATTAAATCATGTTTTAGTTCAACTAGTACACATTCCTTAAAGAGGCCACTCCCACGATAGTTGATTGACATGAGTGTTTTACCTTAGACCCGCCCTCACCAAGCTAAAACGGGGGAAGACAAGAATATCTCAGATTGAGCGATTGAGGTGTTCTGTTGTTGGATGTATGTAATAATAAACATAGCAGTCGTTATTTACTCCCGACATCTGAGCCGCTGAAGATGCAGAGGATTACCGTTACTTTAGTTTTTGAAAGGAAAGTGGCGATCCCGATCTACATATGCATCAATGTTCGTGCAAATCATTCGTGATGCAGCTTCACCCACAGCAGAAGTGAGTATAAGGTTTTTTTTTGCATCTTTGCAAATGGCCGTTCTTAATAATGTGCTAGTTAGCAAGTTTCGTAGCTAAA
Source organism: Garra rufa (assembly GCF_049309525.1). Classification (NCBI taxonomy): domain Eukaryota; kingdom Metazoa; phylum Chordata; class Actinopteri; order Cypriniformes; family Cyprinidae; genus Garra; species Garra rufa. Next base: position 13,349,295 of record NC_133362.1, read on the forward strand.
CGCGGCTAAAGTAAACATTACGGCTCGTCATTCCACTGCAGAGAGGTGCGGGGTGAGCAGAGCTCATTAGCATTTAAAGGAACATGCAACAGAATAGCTCGCTCTAAAAATGGCTGATTTTGACAAGGTAAAAAGAGTGTTCTTTACACTACCATTGAGAATGTTAACCAAAGTATGTTATAGACTTCTCATTAAGACCCTAAAGAATCATATCAACTAAAAAATGGGCATCCGATGACCCCTTTAAGGTTTGAAGGACAGTTTTTATATTTCTTAGAATAAATCTAAAATCTAATCAATCTGAAAATGTCAAACAAATAGCCACAAAAAATCATTTAAAACCAATTCCTTGGTTGGTTTAAAGCAAAGCATCCTTAAAGGAGAAGTTCTATTCAATAAAAAAAATTGCAGATACTCAAAATTTACTCACCCTCTTGTCGTCCAAGATGTTCATGTCTTTCTTTCTTCAGTCGTAAAGAAATTATGTTTTTTGAGGAAATAATTTCATGTTCAAGACAGTTAGGGTAAGTCGAAAAACTCCCATCTCATTTTCTCCTCCAACTTCAAAATCATCCTACATTGCTGTTAAACCTTTTTTTTTTTTTTGTAAAGAGCATTTGATCTTCTTTGCACATTCACTTTGTAAACACTTGGTCGGTACTTCTGCAGCGATGTAAGATGATTTTGAAGTTGGAGGAGAAAATGAGATGGGATTTTTTTTGACCTACCCTAACTGTCTTGAACCGGAATATACACAGAGTACACGCAGAGCAAGACAAGGCTAGCATTTGAGGTTAAAAAGTATAAATAAATTTGTTTAGAGCCCTTTGAAGCTGCATTTAAACTACATTTTAGACATTTTGGAAACTCGTGGCCACCATAGAAGTCCACTATATGGAGAGAAATCCTGAAATGTTTTTCTCAAAAAACACAATTTCTTCTTTACGACTGAAGAAAGAAAGACATGAACATCTTGGATGACAAGGGGGTGAATAAATTACCTGTAAATTTTTGTTCTGGAAGTGAACTTCTCCTTTAAGGCTGATTATGCGACGTCATTCATTGGCTACTCAATTTTTATCATCTAGTTTTGAACATCCCTAGCAGAACTTTAATATAACTTAAACAGATGAGTTATAAAAAAAATCCCCCCCCCCCTCACAGTTGACATGAAGGGCAAAATTAGCTATAAAGAACAAAACCACCTTTTGTTCTAGGATGCAAAAATATTTTTTTCTGCTGTAAAGTTGGGCATTTTAACATGAGGAGACTATGGGATTGACTCCCTTTTGGAGCCAGTACTAGCAGCCAGTCAAATTAGAGTTTAACTTACTTCCGTGTTGGTTTCAATAGAGAGAGCGGGAAGTTGCCGCTTGAATAAAGCTTAAACTTAAAATTATAAATAAATAAATAATGAATTACACATTTAGGCAACTAATGTATAAGTTTAAACTGAAGTACTAAAAATTCTGTTGAAATAAAAATATAACGATAGAAATATAAAAAACTAATAAAAATGACAAAAGCACATAAAATTAAATGTAAGTCTCAAATTCACATTTATATTTAAACTGCCATTCAGAAGTTTGGGATCAGTAAGATGTTTTTTAAAGAAGACTTTTCTGCTAATCAAGGCTGCGTTTATTTGATGAAAAATGGTGATTTTAAAGACTTTTTTATAATAAATAAAAAGAAAACAAAAAGAATAGAGAATGCTTGTTAAATGGTCACTTTTTGTTTTAAACTTAAAAAATGAAAAAGAAAACTGAAAATATAAAATCTACTGTTATAATGTTATATTTAATACATACTATTCTATTATATAAATAATACTAAAACAACACTTGCTACAGCCAGACATTTTCAACAGCACAGGTGTTGTTGACCTCTTGTATCATCTCTTTAGTTCTCATGGGGGGTCTGACTCTACATCAGCGTTTTTCATTAAAGTATTTTTCTGAACAAGCAGAACTCATCTGCATCTGTTCTAAGTCTAAACTTACATTAATCACTTGTTTAATACCCACAGATGCTCACATTTCAGTTTTTAATATCAAACATATTGCATTACATTACAAATTCAAGCTATTCATCTTAAACCCACAGTGATATCCGAGCATTAACAATCTGTCCAGGTTCGATAGCTTATCTATGCAAATGGGGCTGTGCTCCAAAACCTAGTAAACTCACTTCCCGCATACAGCCCACAAAGACAGCTAGCTGAAACAGAAGTTTGTGAGTGATTATATGAACATTTATGCAGATCTTTTCACTGAAAACAAACAGGAGATTTGGCTCACAACTGACTCCAATAGAGTTCGCCATTAGCATGTGTTACTAAATGTGAAAAAAATCTAATGAGAAAAAAACAAACACAGGGCATGAATACAGGTTAAAATGGTCAGTTTTAATTAGAGAGGGATTACGGTGCTAGACTAAACCTGCAACAAGCAATTAGCGAGGTTGAATAGTTCACTCTTTTGGAAATAGTGTTTCCAAAAATGAAATTCTTCCAATTTAAAGCACTGCCGCATGAATTTAGCTCATTTGTAAGTGTCATGTAGAGTTTTTAAAACACTGTGATGAGTTAAAAATAATCCAGCTTCTAAAAATCAGCCTGCTCTGTTTTGCAATGCAATGTTATAACATCTTTTATTGATCAACTAGTCAAAATATGTAATTTGGAATATTTTAAGTTTAAAATAAACTCAAATACTTAGTAAAAATATATAGATACATTAAACACATTAAATTAATCAGTAGTAACAGTTAAGAGATTTTACATTTTTACAATAACTAAATAAATAAATAAATGCTGTATTTTATCATTAGGATATTAAGTAAAGATATTTCCTACCGCAAATATATCAAAACTTAATTTTTGATTAGTAATATGCATTGCTAAGAACTTCATTTGGACAACTTTAAAGGAGATTTTCTCAATATTTTAATTTTTTGCACCCTCAGATTCCAGATTTTCAAATAGTTGTATCTCGGTCAAATATTGTCCTATCCTAAAAATTTATTCATGATGTATAAATCTCAATTTAAAAAAATGACCTTTATGAATGCCTTTTTGGTCCAGGGTCACATACATGAAGCAGCACATTCTGATGATGATTAAAAAAAAAAAAAAAAAAACGATTCATAAATCATGTTTAAATTGTAATGATATTAATAATTATATAAATATGTAATCATTTCAGTTTGGTCAAAATGAGATATCTAATAATGTTGCTGTTTACTGTGTGGAATAGGCAACTCACTAGGTTTTGAAATAAAACCATGCTTTAGTTTACATGTTCTGTTAATACAAACACTTCTGCTTGCAGGAGCACATTTCTGTAATTGCATGTGTAAATATGTTCTGTGATTTTATATTGACAGAACTGAAATGTCATACTGCAAGCCTTTCATTTTTCTATTACATTTTAAAAACACTGTTTTGAAATATATCCTCCCTCAGTGAGCTCAGGAAACAGCTCTGCATAAACACTGTGTGAAGTGGAGCGTTTTGTCACAGCCCAACTTGAAAATGAAGAGCAGCTTTAAGTTTTATATTAAAAAAAGGATATGCAAAAAAGTCAGTCTGCCAACATTTTCTCTCATATATATATATATATATATATATATATATATATATATAATATAGGGTCAGATCAGGGCAGATAGAAAACTGTTACCCGAGATGCCGATAGTTAAACGTACATAGCGTTCAAAACCTGGACAGTACTGAATCTTGGAAGCTCTTTTTTTAAGAAGGTCACTGGGGCTTTGCTCTTCTGGCCCACCTTGATTATTCGATATGTGCGTGGCTGTAAATGTTTTGAAAGCTAAGTAGTCGCATGCATTTTTTAAAGTTCAACTGACTGCCAAACTCTTTGGTATCCTCAGATCCCTATGAAATAATCAAAGTGTTTGGGTGGAGTAACAGAAGACAGCAGTTAATATTCAATGCAGATGACATGAATAAGAAGACATATATATACATACAGTGGTGTGAAAAAGTGTTGGCCCCCTTCCTGATTTTTTATTTTTTTGCATGTTTGTCACACTTTAATGTTTCAGATCATCAAACAAATTTAAATAATAATCAAAGATAACACAAGTTTTTTTATTATAAAGGGAAAACAAAATCCAAACCCACATGGCCCTGTGTGAAAAAGTGATTGCCCCCTAAACTTAATAACTGGTTGCAGCAACAACTGCAATCAAGCGTTTGCGATAACTTGCAATGAGTTTGTTACAACGCTGTGCAGGAATTTTGGCCCACTCATCTTGGCAGAATTGTTGTAATTCAGCCACATTGGAGGGTTTTCGAGCATGAACCACCTTTTTAAGGTCATGCCACAGCATCTCAATAGGATTCAGGTCAGGACTTTGACTAGGCCACTCCAAAGTCTTCATTTTGTTTTTCTTCAGCCATTCAGAGGTGGATTTGCTGGTGTGTTTTGGATCACTGTCTTGCTCCAGAACCCAAGTTCGCTTCAGCTTGAGGTCACGAACAGATGGCTGGACATTGTCCTTCAGGATTTTTTGGTAGACAGCAGAATTCATGGTTCCATTTATCACAGCAAGTCTTCCAGGTCCAGAAGCAGCAAAACAGCCCGAGACCATCACACTACCCTCACCATATTTTACTGTTGGTATGATGTTCTTTTTCTGAAATGCTGTGTTACTTTTACGCCAGATGTAATGGGACATGCACCTTCCAAAAAGTTCAACTTTTGTCTCGTCAGTCCACAGAGTATTTTCCCAAAATTCTTAGGGATCATCAAGATGTGTTCTGGCAAAACTGAGACGAGCCTTTATGTTCTTTTTGCTCAGCAGTGGTTTTCGTGTTGGAACTCTGCCATGCAGGCCATTTTTGCCCAGTCTCTTTTTTATGGTGGAGTAATGAACACTGACCTTAACTGAGGCAAGAGGCATGCAGTTCTTTAGATGTTGTTGTGGGGTCTTTTGTGGCCTCTCGGATGAGTCGTTGCTGCGCTCTTGGGGTAATTTTGGTCGGCTGGCCACTCCTGGGAAGGTTCACCACTGTTCCATGTTTTCGCCATTTGTGGATAATGGCTCTCACTGTGGTTTGCTGGAGTCCCAAAGCTTTAGAAATGGCTTTACAACCTCTGATAGATTTCAATTACTTTCTTTCTCATTTGTTCCTGATTCTTAATTGCAAAAAGGTGTGGCAGTAATCAGGCCTGGGTGTGGCTAGAGAAACTGAACTCAGGTGTGATAAACCACAGTTATGTTTTAACCCTTCATTTAAAAACTGCACGTTGTGTTTACTTGTGTTATCTTTGATTAATATTTAAATTTGTTTGATGATCTGAAACATTAAAGTGTGACAAACATTCAAAAAAAATAAAAAATCAGTTCAAATAAAAATCAAAAATCAAATAAAAAACCAACACTTTTTCACACCACTGTAATTTTTGGTCCCATATTTCTACTGGTAGTCCACTGTATAAAGAAGTTTTGGTATAATATGTCACAGTTTACCTTATTTTGCTATCCTCACTAACATAAATGAACTTTAGTGTCCTGCACCCACTAGTAAAAAAAAAATGGTGTCTGAATAATTTTTGGTTTGACTGTATGTTTCCTTCATATGTTTGTAAAGCTGCAACAGAACAGTAAACGCTGGTGTGTTGGTTCGGAGTAAATAACAGCCTGCATACTGTTGTCATGACACTCAGCAGACGTCTTATTTTCGGTCGGCTGCACACAAGAATCAGCACAAGAAAATTGGGTTAAATGCGACACTTTTAACTTAAATTGTCCTCTAGGCAGGGCAAAATGAGAGGTACAGTAAGACTAATATGCCTAATTATATGTCAGGATGAAAATAGAATGATCTATGAAAGGCCTTACAAATAAAATAATAATAATAATTAAAAAAACAACATTAAATAAGTAATGAAAATAAAAATTCTGTAATGTAATTTTGAAGTCAATTGAATTTTCAAACTTTTTATCTACTGTACAAAACTTAAAAGTTGATAGCACAGCTATGGCTGATGCTGTCTACAAAGTTTGAATGGAGCTTTTTAAACCAGAATATCAATACAATGCAGCTTTGCAAGCTCTGCAAAGTTTGACAGAGAAAGAAAAAACTCAGAGAGTGTACTGTATATACTATATGTAAGATGATTGTCAGAACTGCACAGACACTACAAATCAATAACAGCTGGAGGGAACAAGCAACCTCAAACGCTCTTAACAAAAAAAGACCTGCACAAACACAAAGTTTGTTTTGAGAACTTTCAGTCATTTCAACAGGAACCAGAAGCATGCATCAAAATGATTTTAATTCATTTTCTATTGGTTATCCAGTATATATCCAGTATAACACTTCAGAGTGCAGACTGTATGGTTGGTAATGTGTGCATTCTTTTAAGTATTGCAGAATTGATCCTTTGCAGAGTTTGATTGACAGGCGATATGTCCAATCATAACGCTGAATCTCTGTTGTCCTTCAAACAAACCAGACAGGAGACTTGAATTTTTAAAAATAGTGTATTGACGTCTTTCTGCTGTTAAAACAAGATACCTTCTGATGTTGATTAATATTTATTTCATGCTATAACTAGTAAAGCGCCACTTGAACTGAGGCACTATACAGCAATCTTTCACACTTTAAAGAGCCACAAAATGTTTTGTATTGTTTGTATTTCTTAAAGACAAAATTTGACGGCTAAGAGTTTGTTTCATATCAAAAGTGAGAACACTTGATTTCTATTATGTGTTAATTACTCTGTTTTTCTCTTTCTCTCACACAACAGAGCAAGAAACATGCCAACAAAGTGCGTCTGTTCTACATGCTCCACCCAGAAGATGGAGGTCCACCATCCAAAAGACTGAGACCAGACAATCCGGTATTTTCTAACTTACAATTAAGCTTCATTTTAGATTACATTTTTTCTTATTTATGTTTATTATTATTATGTGATGCGATCTGGGAAAACCCGTCGGATGTCGCGCTGGGACATTTTCAGAAAAAAATAAATAAATAAATAGGATCGGATTAAGAAGTTACTAAAGAGAAGGAGTCCAATGACAGTCTGTTATATGAAAAGGTGCTGCGGTCGCTTTTCCAAATGTAAACTACAAGGAACACTATTCGTGCTATCTAAACATACAAGTTTAGAGACTATGCCCATGATGAACAACAGAAAACAGATGTTAGTCTGTTTGTGTAATGATACAGTATAGCGCTCCTGACTTGAAAGACAGCTCTTGTTAAACCCGTGAAGTGAAGCTAAAACCAGTCTCACTTTAAACCTGTTTTCTCAAAATTCCATTCCTGACAATTATAGCTATCAGCCAACTTAAGATAGCGAACAGATATTGCTTTTAACCAGTTAGCCAGAGACCTACAAGCTGCGTGGAGCGAACACAACTAAATGCATATTTTGCATGCAACAGAGTACATGAGAGCAACAATTTTAAAGGACTCGTCCAATTTCAGAATAAAAATGTCTTGATAATTTACTCACCCCCATGTTATCCAAGATATTCATGTCTTTCTTCAGTCGCAAAGAAATTAAGTTTTTTGAGGAAAACTTTTCTAGAATTTTTCTCCATATAGTGGACTTAAATGGTGCTCAACAGATGTTAAAAATGCAGGTTCAATGCAGCTTCAAAGGGCTCTAAACAATCCCAGCCAAGGAACAAGAGTCTTATCTAGCTAAACGATCTGTCATTTTCTTAAAAAAAAAAAAAGTGTGTACACTTTATAACCACAAATCCTCGTCTCATCTAGCTCTGCTCTGCAAACTCTGTGCCATCCAGTTCCTTATTTTTTCCTTCAACTTTAAAATCATCCTACATGGCTGTTTTACCTTTTTTGTTAAGGGTGTTTGACCCTCCTTGCATGTTCACTTTGTAAACACTGGATCGGTACTGTTTCAGTGATGTAGGATGATTTTGAAGTTGGAGGAGAAAATCAGATGGAAGTTTTCGGCATATCCTAACTGTACCCTAACGGATTTACCCTCACAGTGCAGAGCACAGCGTCTTCTCAACATGATGCTATCCACAGGAATCTGCTACAGTGTTTGAGGAAGGGGTGTTCAAGTTTTCCCAGTATCAATTTCTTGATAATTTACTCACCCCATGTCATCCAAGATGTTCATGTCTTTCTTTCTTCATTCATAAAGAAATTAAGGTTTTTGAGAAAAACATTCCAGGATTGTCTCCATATAGTGGACTTCAATGGGACTCAATGGGTTGAAGGTCCAAATTGCAGTTTCAATGCAGATTTTTTTTTTTTAAATGACAGAACGTTTCACTAGATAAAACCCTTGGCTAGGATCATGTAGAGCCCTTTCAAGCTGCATTGAAACTGCAATTTGGAGGAAAATCCTGGAATGTTTTCCTCAAAAACCCTAATTTCTTTTCATCCGAAGAAGAAAGACAAGAGCTTGCATGACATAGGGGTCTCATCAATTTATCTGAACTATGCTGCACACATGAATTTTATACTCTTACTATATATCACACATTTGTTTTTGCATATGCTAAATGAGAACATCTATGAAAAAACCCACTAGGCAATATTTTTTCTTTGTGGTAATTGCTGATTAACCTCAAGGGAGAAATTTTTGTCTTCGGTGAAATGCTAAATGAGGGCAATGGAGATTACAGGCACCGAGCTTTGATTTTTTTGTTGTTTTCACTCCTTAGAGACAGCATGTTAATGTTCCATTTCCCTAAAAGGCAAATGACCGACGCAGCAGTTATCTAATGTCTTCATGGACTCTGAATTAAGCCATGATTAACACAAGCTGTTTAGGATTCAGATAGACAACTTGGAGAGGCTATAAACCAGTAGATAAAGAGTTTCAGGGCTTTTTGTTCTTTTCTGGCAGTTCTGAATATACTATAAAACATCTAAATGATCCCAGTGCGGATTGATGATTTGACATACAGACACATGCAGGTTGTTTTGACTGAGCCTCAGCTCTTGTAATTGCTTTCTGAAGGGTCTCTGAGGGGTGGCGATGTTAGTTTATCATTCGCATTCACTGAAACCACCCAGCTACCATTTTGTTTGAATCATAGTCTGTGCTCTTATACAGAGCTCATTAGTGGGACTGTTTATGAATAATTCTTCTTGGTACCAGGCAGTCTTCGGCGATGACTGCGCCGTCACTTCCCAACTCTGTTTGAGCAGAGCAAAGCCGACGGGCCACAAATCAAAACCAAACACGAAATGAAGAAAGTACAAGCCTCTAGACTAAAGAAACCAGTGCTGGACAAGCTTTCACTGACTGAAACTTTGAGTCCTGTCACTTCTCAACTTTTTTGTCCACATCGACAGTCAATTCAGACTTCTCTGTCAAAAATAGATGGATTGAAGCAGATCTTTCTCACATTTGCTCGGCTATCAGTCTGGAATCAGTCAGAGACACAGTATGCCCTGTCAATGCCATGTCCCACAGGACAGAAAATCACACAAGGTCTCTTTTCACAATCGCTCTTATTCTCTAAGACAGACATGTATTGTGAAACAGACCATCATAGACTCAATTGTTTGTGCAAGGCAGAAATGATTAAATTAAGATAAAATTGAAACTCTTGCTTTTTTCTGAGAAAAAGACTCCAGTAACCTCGTATGTCTCCTTTACAGTTTTAAAAGAGATTTCAGTGTCTCAGACAGTGCCTAGATTTGCCACGATTCCAAAGTCTACAATCAATCAATATGAAATTCAAAGAGGTTTCTGTTTTTACATCATTTAAGGATTTTAACCGAAAACATCTGAAAGAAAGTCGATAGTTACATGAAACATTACTGAGAACTCTAAGAAAAAACAACTTCTGAGCAATTACAGTTATTCTTTGGCTGCAATTTCTCAATATGTTTAGACTGCACCCAATTTATAAATCCAAACTTTAGGATTTACTGTCCATACAGCCATATCTTCTTATAGGTGCCAAAGCAATGCCAAGAAACAAAGAAGATTGTCTGCTATTGCTGAAAGTGGGAAGAAAAGAAGAAAGAAAAAAACTCACTTGTTCACAGCTCTGTACATATTGATAATTGTAAATGAATTGGCATCTGCAGATTCTTCTTAACTTTATGCATAATGCTATAGTGATGTTGCATCACTAATGACCCAAAACCCCTGAAGTTATACTGAAATAACACTGAAATGCATTTTAAAAGGTCAGATTTTCATAGGATTTGCTGAAATCTTATTTTTTGTTGAATTTTTGTTTAAACAACAAAAAACTGAACATATTTGAGCCAAACAGACCAAAAATAATAAATCAATAAATCAATGTTACTCTAATTTCATTATTATAGGTAGTAAATATTTAGAATTAGGTTTTATTTGTATATATTTCATTTTAATTTCTGTTCAAGTTTTAGTCTTATTATTATTATTTTTTAATATATATATATATATATATATATATACACACACACACACACACACACACACACACACTTTTTTGTTTGTTTTTATTATACTTTAATCAACTTTAACACAAAAATGAGAAATGTTACATTTGCAACTAGTTGAAGCAAAATCTTTACTTTTAAAATAATTTATTTCAGTTAATGATAATTAAGTTATAGTAAATGTGTTCATTTGGTATCATTAATATACTATTATTGTAGTTTGTCAATATGTTGAATTAGGTTTTATTTGTATATCTTTCACTTTAATATCAGTTAAAGTTTTAGTCATTTTGTAGTGTTTTGTATTTTTTATTAGTCTTGTTTTTTTTTGTTTTTTTTTTAATATGTTTTTTGTTTGTTTGTCATTTTAGTTAATCAATTTAAACAAAAATGTGACCCTGGACCACAAAACCAGTCATAAGGTTAAATTTTACAAAACTGAGATATATACATCATATGAAAGCTCAATAAATAAACTTTCTATTGATGTATAGTTTGTTAGGATAGGACAATATTTGGCTGAGATACATCTATTTGAAAATCTGGAATATAAGGGTGCAAAAAAAATCAAAATACTGAGAAAATCACCTTTAAAGTTGTCCAAATTAAGTTCTTAACAATGCATATTACTAATCAAAAATTAAGTTTTGATAGGTTTACAGTAGGAATTTTACAAAAAATCTTAATGTAACATGATCTTTACTTAATTACTTAATGATTTTTGACATAAAAGAAAAATCTATCATTTTGACCCATACAATGTATTTTTGGCTATTGCTACAAATATACCCCAGCGACTTAAGACTGGTTTTGTGGTCCAGGGTCACAAATGAGAACTGACTAGTTGAAATAAAATGTTTTTTTTTTTTTTTTCATATTTTTTTCAGCTTATGTTAATTAAGTTAAAGTAAATGTGTTACATTAGTAACATTATCATAGTATCATATACTATTATAGTTTGTCAGTATTTTAAATTAGTTTTTTTGTATTATTTTTTTAATTTGTGTATCTTTCATTTTAATTTTAGTTAATGTTTTAGTAATGTGATTGTGTTTATTTATTTAATCTCTATAAACCTTTTAACTTTTTTTTTGAGAAATGAGAAATGTTGCGTTGGAAATACAATATTTACTTTTTTAATATTCTATTTCCGTTAATGTTTAAGTAATGAAAATATTTTTAATGGTTTTAGTTTTTAGTCAGTTAACGAGATAATCAATCAATCAATCAATCAATCAATCAATCAATCAACCAATCAATCAATCAATCAGATTTTTGCTGCCTGTCTTCACAAAGTCAAAAAGTATGGAAGGTTGTTTCCACCAGGAAAAAATAAAAAATCTCCTAATATATCTCCCAGTTGTGACTGTATCTCATTATTGTGACTTGAAATATCTTGCGACTTCATATCTCTAAAAGTGTCTTTTTCTCACAACGTGACATTATTTCTAATTTTAAACTACCTCATGATTAACTTTTTAATTTTGTACTCTGAGATGAAAACAAGCTTCCATAATGGAGACATTCCTGCGCGTAAAAGCAGAGCCACCCCTGAGGATAACACTTGTCTCGTTCTCAGTTACCTCTTAAAACTCACCTTGTTTCCCCGACTCCTTGACTTCATCAGAGAGGAAGTGAGTTAAACTGAGGCTGTGGAAAGCGTGTTTGAGTTTCCTTTTCAAAAATGTCAAGCAGAAGTACACAGACTTGCAGGAGAACAACAAAAGAGGAAAGTTGGTCGGAAAGGGGCTCGGAGATATAAAAAAAAAATCTTTCTTTGCTTTAGTGGCTCTCCATCAGGTAGAATGAAAGTTAAAGGATGTTAAAGAATGCTTTTTTTTTTCTCCTCCTCTATTCCCTTCCATTTTTCTAAATCTATATTTTGTATGCCGCCTTTAACCGGCACAATTAATGTGCCTCTGTGACTTTCCTTCTTCGGGCTCTTATTTTTAGCTTGTTTTCACACCCTTCCCAACATTACAACAGAGGAATGAGAGAGTGGAGGAGAGAGATAAACAGACTCCTAATTAAATGCTCTTTGTTAACAACAGAACAGGACCAGACATTGCCAGAGCATCACACACACGCTTACACATATTCACAACTTCACACACCAGCACCTTCGCTCACACATGCTCACACACACTCACTTTGCTTTCATTATCAAACCTAAAATAGGTCATATGTAAATGCAAACGCACAAATGTGTAGGTGATGAGGAAGAAAATGACAAGTTTGAATGAAAAACTGAGAGGAAATTTGAAATCGACTGGCATTCATCTTCTTCAACGAATGCTATACTAAAAAAGAAACATTTCACGTTCAATCAAGCAGGAATTCAATTTTATGCTGCCTTTGGTCTTTCTCACCTGTGTTTGGTGGTTTATTTTAGATGTTGCTGACTGCTTCAATTTTCACAGTGTTATTTATTGGATTACATTTGGCTTGTCCCCTCTAGAGGTGTGAGGAGAATGTTTGCCCTGGTTCTGGGATCACAATCATCATAGTAATCCATGTGCACAGGCCCTGTGGACCTGAAAACCATTGAGAGGATGCCAGAATGCAAACACACATGCCTCAAAAGCAAAGAATCACCCAAGAGCAAGCTTTTACCGACTAAAATCTTAAATTTAAACAGTTTCAGTCCCCGTTTGGGACCACTGCAACCCTGATGGCTTCTTCTTACGCTTTTCAAGGGCATATATAGTTAGAGCCTAATATAACTAAAACATTTATATTCTGGTCATTTTCAACCTAGTATTTTAGTATCTTATAGTCAAAAGTTTACATACATAATATGCAAAATCTTATTATTTTACCAAAATAAGAAGGATCTTACAAAATGCATGTTATTTTTTTATTTGGTACTGACCTAAATAAGATACTTCACATAAAAGGTGTTTACATATAGTCCACAAGAGAAAATAATAGTTGAATTTACAAAAAAAAAAATGACCCTGTTCAAAAGTTTACATACACTTGATTCTTAATACTGTGTTGTTACCTGAAAAATCCACAGCTGTTTTTTGTTGTTGTTGTTGTTTAGTGATAGTTGTTCACGAGTCCCTTGTTTGTCCTGAACAGTTAAACTGCCCGCTGTCCTTCAGGTACCACAAATTCTTTGGTTTTTCAGCATTTTGTGTATTTAAACCCTTTCCAACAATGACTATGATTTTGAGATCCATCTTTTCACACTGGGGACAACTGGACAACTGAGGGACTTATATGCAACTATTGCAGAAGCTTCAAATGCTTACTGATGTCTCACAAGGAAACACAATGCATTAAGAGCCGGGGGGTGAAAACATTTTTAATTTGAAGATCAAAGTAAATTTAATTTATTTTGTCTTCTGGGGAAAATGCAAGTATCTTCAGAAGGGCAGTACTAAATGAAAAAAAAAAAAAAAAAGATATTTAGGCAAAATAAGAAAAACGTACACAACCTTATTCCGTTCAAATGTTTTCACCCCCTGGCTTTTAATGCATCATGTTTCCTTCTGAAGCATCAGTGAGCGTTTGATCCTTCTGTAATAGTTGCATACGAGTCCCTCAGTTGTCCTCGGTGTGATTACATGGATCTCAAAATTATACACTCATTGTTGGAAAGGGTTCAAATACACAAAAATGCTGAAAAGCCAAAGAATTTGTCGGACCTGAAGGATTTTTCTGAAGAACAGCAGGCAGTTTCACTGTTCAGGACAAACAAGGGACTCATGAACTGCCACAAAAAAAGCACACAGCCGTGGATCATTCAGGTAACAACACAGTATTAAGAATCAAGTGAATGTAAATTTTTAAACTAGGTAATTTTTATAAATTCAACTTTTACTTTCTCTTGTGGACTATATGTAAACATCCTTTATGTGAAATATTTTATTCAGGTCAGTCCTAAATAAAAAAAGCAATATGCATTTTGTATGATCCCTATCATTTTTCTAAAATAATTACCATTTTTGCAGATTCTGCAAGGTGTATGTAAACTTTTGACTTGAACTGTATCACCAAGCTTTTATATAGTATGTGCAGTGCCTGCGCTTCCAAAACAAACTGAAATGATCTGCATGCACTGAACAGAGATCACATGAAGCACAAAAACACACATCATAATGGATGCGCACATACGTATACAGTAATGAGCACAGCCTGAGCTGTGACAGTAAGCCGTTTTACATGAACAGAGCAGCGCTGGGATGGGAAAACACGTCTGTGAGCTACGAGCGCTACGCACTCACCTCTCAGAGTGTCAGAACACACACGCTCGCTGGCCGGCTCACTGGAATCGGGTCACAGGCACAGCGAAACAGAACTAGGCCATGAAGTTTTAACTTATTTGTCTGTTTCCTTTCACCAGGGAGGTGACAGCGAACACTGTGGTCCCCTCACACACACACATAGCCACAGCTCTGAGATGATCGCTCTGGCCCAGCCATGTAAAAGAGAGTCTGCTTCTGTGTGACAAAGAGCGCAGTGAGAACAGGTTCACATTTCACTCAAATGTGCCAGTATATGCACCACTTCTGGCGTAATAAGACAGCGCATTTGGCAGCGGTACTATTAATGAGAACTGTGAGGAAATGCATTTTGTGTTTGTTTTGTTTTTTTAAAGGGATAGTTCACCAAAAAAATTAAATTCTTTAATTAATTACTCGCCCTCATGCTGTTCCAAACCTATAAGACCTTTGTTCATCTTCAGAACACAAATTAAGATATTTTTTGATAAAATCTAAAAGCTTTCTGACCCTGCATAGACAGCAACACAACTGACTCGTTCAGGGTCCAGAAATGTATAGTAAGAACATAAATAAAAACAGTCCATGTTCAACCGTAATGTTATGAAGCTACGAGAACACTTTTTGTGTGCAAAGAAAACATAAATAACAACTTTGTCATGTGTTTGCATCGTTTACGTTCTGAGGTACTCTTGATAACCCTGGCAAATTCTGACTTAAAGTTACTTTTATTCAACCAGCAAGTTTTTTTTGACCCGGAAATGACACAGGCTTCTCCCAAAAGATAATAAGATCATGTACAAGAGGCATCATTGTGGGAAAAAAATATTGCTCAGCTTTTATTTACATTTGAACAAAAAGTGGCATGTCCAAAATTATTCATACCCTTTGCAAACCGTCACAGTCTATGGGAAAATCCAAAGTTCTATACCATTCCAAATAGTCCAAGCTGTTCTAAAGCATCCTAATTACCCTGATTCACCCTGATTTAATCAACTCAACAGGTGAAAAACAAAAGCTCTCTGCTGTTGGTTTGTGGACAATCATGGCTAAGACAAAGGAGCTCACTGAGGACCTGCGGCTGCGCATTGTGGCTGCTCACAAGTCAGGAAAGGGCTATAAGACCATATCTAAATGTTATGAAGTTCCAGCGGCTACAGTGCAAAGTATTATTAAAAATACAAGATGTTCCGCACTGTGAAAAATCTCAGAGGACATGGTCAGACGCCAAAAGTGACACCTGTGCTGGCCAGGAGGATAGTGAGAGAGGTAAGAAAGAATCCAAGGATCACCACCAAGGCCATCCTGATGAATCTGGGCTCTGCTGGTGGCAACATCTCAATGCAGACAGTCCAACAGACACTGCACACCGCTGGGTTCCACGGACGCAGACCAAGGAGGACAACACTTCTCCAGATAAGGCACACAAAAGCCCGCTTGGCCTTTGCAAATGCTCATCTGGACAACTCAGAACGACTTCTGGTCTTCTGTTTTATGGTCAGATGAAACAAAATTTGAATTGTTTGGCCACAATGATGTAGCCTTTATTTGGCGTAAAAAAGGAGAAGCCTTCAACCCTAAGAACACCATCCCCACTGTCAAACATGGTGGTGGGAACCTAATGTTTTGGGGTTGTTTTTCAGCCGGTGGACCAGGGAACCTAATCACAGTAAACAGCACCATGAAAAAGGAGCAATACATCAAAATTTTCAACAACAACATCAGGCAGTCTGCAGAGAAACTTGGCCCTGGGCACCAGTGGATATTTCAGCACGACAACGACCCAAAACACACAGCAAAAGTGGTGAAGAAATGGTTAGCAGACAAAAACATGAACGTTTTGCAAATCCTGACTTAAATCCAATTGAGAATCTGTGGAGGGGGCTAAAGATCAGGGTGATGGCAAGGAGACCCTCATACCTGAAAGAGCTGGAGCTCATCGCTGAATGGGCAAAAATACCAAAAATACTGGTCAGCAATTATAGGAAGCGTTTGATTGGTTAATAGCCAATAAAGGCTTTTCTATTGATTATTGAGAAGGGTATAAATAATTTTGGACATGCCACTTTTGGTTCAAATGTAAATAAAAGATAACTTTTTCCAAAATGATGCCTCTTGTACATTGTCTTATTATGTTCTAGGAGACATCTGTGTCATTTCTAATAAAAAAAAAAAACTTGCTGGTTGAATAAAAGTCAGAATTTGCCATATGAATAATTTTGTGCTTGACTGTATATATATATATATATATATATATATATATATATATATATAAACAACTGCATACCTTACACTACAATGAACTATATTGAAGTGCCTAGGAACTTTTCCAAGGAGGAATAATAAATTAAAAGAATCCAAGCACGAATTCACTTCAGTCAAAATATATACAATAGCCGGCATTTATTTAACAATAACCCATAAACCAAGAATTTTTTTTCCTTTTGTTACAATGTTTTTGGTTAGAAACACAATATCACTTGTAACTCAGAAGACAATGTCTTTTTTTTTAGTCTAGAACCAATGTCCAACGTTGGAATGTCCTTTCAATTCAAAAAAATTAAAATCAAATGACACTTTCAATATTTGAATCAGAGCTCTGAAAAAATAATAACCCCAAAAAAATGTAAATAAAATTGTTCTACCCGGGTAGTGTGTTTTTTAAAGTGTGATGAGATTTCCAGCTCTTAGCTGTAAGATGAAATGAAGACACGTCCAATGAAACAGTTCCTGTAGAACTCCTCGCAAACTCTCTTGCCGTGCCTCCGTCTCTCCAATGGCGATGAATCCAATGGCGTATCAATTCTTGCATACAAAAAAAACAACCTGCATAACAGGGCAACATTCAATTACTATATCAAAATAATTCCTTATTTCTTTACCAGGCTTGGAAACAATATTACTCAAAACCCATATTCATAATTGTACGGCCGTTTACAATTTGAACAAGTTACATGCTCTTAGTCACAGCATAAGTGAACTCAGATTAGCTAATTACATCGTAACCAAGATTACACGTGGCTCACAATAACATCTCAGGTTCATGTGACTCACGTTACTCTCCAGTTGTTTTTTTACGTGAAAATTACACATCAATATAATCAGATAAAGATCATAGTTTCACCAACAAAACAGTATCTTGCAAAAGCAATATTTTGAAAACCTGTATCATGATAGCAACACACAAAGCGAACACTCTGCAAACTCACCGGAGAAGCAAAACAATGTCCACCAATCCTCGTCAGTACTAAAATGCCTCTTCCTTTGTGATACTGTATAAAAGATGATTTCTAAGTGAAAAACTAGCAAAATGGATCTAAAACCTTTGTGTTTTAGATTTAACTGCGTGCTTCTTTTCTTATGTAAAGCTCGGCTCACTATCGTTCGTTTTTTCACTTCTTTTTTTCGTTAAGGAAACTAAATTTGCGTTTTCCTCTCTGCAGCGCCGCTACTGCCATCTGCTGGACATTAATGAAATGCAGCTCAAACATATTACTAGAAATATAACCTACATATTAGATGAAACAAAAAAAATGTTCTAACTCTTCATTAGGTTAATTTTAAGATGGTTACATATATATATATATATATATATATATATATATATATATATATATATATATAAACATTAAATATAGGTGCAAACAGCACATACTGAAAGAGAAGGAGATCGCTCTTATGTATGGCTGGCCTCACCTTGAAATGCTGATTTTACTGTAATGAATGTGAAAGCAGAGCACAGCTGAGTCCTTGTTTGTCATTGCAAGGTCTGACACATCAACTTCATCCACACTAAAACGTTAAAAGTATTGTTTTATGGAGCTGAGGGGTTTGGCTTTATATAATGATATTGTAGGACAGGACCCAGAGGAGCATTGTATTGCTCAGTGGTTCTTCTTTCAGAGCTCAGGACCAGAGATCTCAGTTGTTTCTTTTTTTTTTTTTAAATGCCTACAGTCTCAGATGTTTCTCCTAAAATCCCTTTGAGAAACAGAAATAGAAACTAATGAGACATTTGTTGCTATGCAGTCAGTATAGAGCTATACAATTATTATGGATAGCTATGCTCCGATGATTTAATCTTAGATAAATTTGATGAGAAGTGTTCCTTTTAAATGCTATAAATAATGAAACAAACATATTCATTTAATATTAAGAATGTTTTTTTAATGTTTAAACATTTATATATAAAAACACTTTCCTGAGAAACAAACTTGTGTTGGATAATTAGATGTGTTTTCAAAGAAAATATATTGAATTGAGTTTATTTTTCTTATCCCACCGGCAAACACGTTTTAATTAAATAAATCTACCTCTATTTGGTAAGATATGTGCTTAGCAATAATAATAAACTATTTGCCAATGGAATAAGAAAAATAAATTAAATTAAAATCATTTTCATGATGTTTATTATTAATTACACTACCACTCAAAAGTTCAGGGTCAGTAAGGGTTTTTTAACAAGAAATTAATTTAATACTTTTATTTAACACATTAAATTGAAAGTCAAAAGTGACAGTAAAGACATTTAACTTTCTATTCATTAAAAAATCCTGAAAATATGCATCACATCACATTTTCCACAAAAAAGTTTCTGGAGCAGCAAATCAGCATATTAGTAGCAGATTTATGAAGGATCATGTGACACCAAAGATGAGTAATGGCTGCTCAAAATTCAGCTTTGCATTACAGAAATAAATTACATTTGAAAGTATATTAAAATAGAAAATAGTTTTTTTTTAAATTGTAATAATATTTTACCATTTTTACTGTATTTTTATTAAAAATAAATGCAGCCTGGAGAGCATAATAGACTTCATTTCAAAACTTAGGAATGGTAGTATATTTCTAGTGTATTACTACTAGAAAACTAATCAACAAAATATAGGGCTGCCCTCGACTAAAGATTTTTCTGGTCAACTAGTAGTCGTTCATTTTAAGCATTAGTCGAATATATTGTACATTTATTAATAAACCATATCAATCATAATAATGAGCCATTAACTGCCTACATAGCCTAATAAGCGCTCAAGTGCACACACAAATAGCTTGCCACAGTATAATAATTATGAATGTGTCAGGGAAAAACAGCAAAGAAGCATTAACATTTTAATAATTCATTGATAAACTAGCACTTTCTTTATTTTCAGCTAAAGAGATGAGGCCGGGCGACATCGACTCGTCATCTCCGCAGTAGTGGATGTGCTTGTAAGCATGTTCCATACGGATAACATGATCTAAAAATGTTGTTATCTATTTGAATTGGTTCAATTAAAGGTAGACATTTCACTGTCTATAGATATATTTTTCATGTCTGTACGGCAAGTATACACAGAGTTTCGAAGTTTCGCACTCAAGTTCACAGAGACCAACACAGCAGCAAGACAGTTTTCTGTCATTATTTTAGAAACGTTTCGTTGTTATTCTGACTGCACACAAATAAATGTAGAGTCTTTACAGATTCGAAAGACGTATTACTTTCAAGTATTTTAAGAGCAAGTGACCGCACCTACACCTTCGTCTGTCATGTGTCATGTCATGTCATTTTTCTAGGTTAACATTAGATTGAGCTGCCATGACTAAGCGACTAATAAAATTTTGGTCAACCAAGCCTCTTCTCATCAACTAACGGCCCTAACAAACTATTGATTTAAAAAAATATATATCATTTTGCTTTAAGAAAAAGAAAACTCTAAATCTAAAACTGAAAAATCTAAAATTCAGGAAACACTAGGCAAAAGTTTCCATTTGTCCCCCATTTACTACCTTGGCTTTTAGGAGTAACAATTGAAAGGTTAAAGAATTGAAGCAGAACTGCTGAGGTGGTCAGGCATCTGCTGCTTCAACATGCTGTCATGGGTGCTGTCCAGGTTTTCAAATTCACTGAACAAGGTGAGGAGGAACAGAGCTGTCAATACCAATAAAGATTTTATCACGGGCACCAAAAGTCAACGAGACGGCTGCCCCGAGGGAGCGTGACAGAGAGAGCTGTCTAGATATTCATTTGACAGAATATCCACAAAGAGCCGAGATGCTGTGAAAAGTGAGAGAGAACGAGATGGATACAGAATGAGAAACAGACCATCACTTCTTCCAGTGGAAATGCATCTCAGATTTTCCATGACTACTGTTTTACAGACATTTTGCTGATGAAGCGTTCCTCCTGAATGTAGCTTTGCACCTTTTTTTAAGCCCAGGAATGTCATAGTGATGGTTGAGGAGAATGCAGAGATCTGGCCTAAGACTGGGGGAAATGTCTGAGACAACATGCTTGAGCCAAAATAATTCTCTGCTCTGCAATGAAAATATGGCAGTTTTATTTTTAAACGTCTGATTCAGATCGAGCAGATGCTATTTGCAGTATCAACAACAAAAGTTCACCCAAAAATGAAAAATCTGTCATATACTCACCCTTATGTTGTTCCAAACTGGATGAGTTTTTTTTTTTTTTTAGATTTCTCATTTTCTTTTATGGAAAGTTTACCACAGCGCTAAAGGTGCATTCTGTGATTTTCTTTGTCATTAAAAAGTTAAATTTACAAATGCATAGTAGGTGAATTCAGGTTAATGAGAACATTTCTTCCCAGTCATCTTAATGGCAAAACGTGTCCCAATTTACATTCATTCACCCCTGCTTCAACATTTTGATGTATTCCTCACACAGAACTATTAGATAGCTTTATATGACTTGAAATACAGCACACAAAACCAACTTCATGGTGCTTTTTGTCTTTTTTGTAGCTCAACATTATCTCTTCCCATTCACTTTTATTGCATTTAGAAGTGTTATTATTAAAACAATGAGGGTGCATTACTGTTTAATAGTTAGTGTTTATTATTTTTTTCTAATGTTCTAATTTATTTGAAATGGAAATCTTTTAGAACATTTTCTACAGTTCTTTTTGGTGATCAAATCTGGTTGGCTGATAAAAGTGTGATATTAGAGTGATACAAGAACTCCAACAGCCATTTCACCATTTGTATCACTCTGCTTGCGTCACTTCTCAGTTCAGTGATCACTAACCCACCGAGAGCAGCCTTACTTCAGCCAGATCTTTTGGAATTTACCGCTGGCTCTGATTTGTCTATACTCATTAGACATGAGATATTATTAATTTTGGGTAAATCCAACGGGCAGTCTTTGGTCTCATTAATGTATTATTTGTTCCAGAGAAAATTATGTAAATCTAATGCTGTATATCAGAGTGCTGCCTTTGTACTTTTGACTGAATTGCCTAGTAACTTTTATGATGGCTTTTGTTGATTATTAAATATTGTTATTCCATAAATAATATTTTATTTAAATAATAGTAATATTTATTTGAAGTATTTATTATTGAGAAACTGTTTGTTCATGATGATTTTACTAACATTGTTCTGCAATTAGATGGCAACAAGAGAGTGTAAAGACTTTTATGTAGAAATGAAATGCTGTTGAAGGAAGTTATTTTTACTTTCAGCAACAGCTTGATGACGCAGCCAGCAAATGCACTGATCAGCACTGTCATCAGAAATCACCCTTAACAGGATATTAACATTACGACAAAGATAACGCTTTCCTCAGTGGACATTCAAACTAACATTTTATTGTGAATATTTGAGCTGAAGAATGAATGCTGTATCAGATGCAGGTAATCACACTCGCTCAGTCCATCTCTCTCTCTCATAATACTCTACTATACGTAATACACTGCTTTTAATACAGTTCAAATAAGCTTTTAATGAAGTAACTCAATGTTCCTTTATTATTAGCTCTAAAGTGATGTTGATGAGGCTTAGGCTCAGCTGTTAAACTGTCAGCTTGAGATTTGAATCCATGGCGGAAGGATGTAGTACTAAAGAGGCTTTTTAAAGACACTCCGTTGTTGTTAGGGGTGCAACGGATCGAAGATGATCCGTGATCCGTACGGACCGGACTCCACGGTTCGGTACGCATGTGGTTCGCGGATTAACTGTTTAATATTTAATATAACAGTTTAACCATCATAGAGTAAAAGTTTATAATTTGCACATGTTTTGTTTTGCCAATTTACCCATTCAAACTGTTTAAACCGCTGCAGCAAAAGAGAACACGCACGCAGTTTTTTATTTATTTATTTTTATTTATTTTTTTTAGAGAGAGAGAGAGAGAGAGAGAGAGAGAGAGAGAGAGAGAGAGAGAGAGAGACGCGCGATTTAGACTGCGTGTTTCACAGATTGATTCCTCTTTAAAACTTCTCTTAACATACATACAGTACAAAGTTATGTTTAAATACCCGTTTTTGTATTCTGGTAAACACAGTCGTTTATGTCTTCAGTGAACAGAAACAGCTGAGAAAGATGCGTGCCAGTATTAGGGACGTGCATTAGGCCTTAAAGAGACAGCATCCTATAAATACCTGCAGTGAGACGCACTAGTTATTTTACATTTAATTATTACATTTCTGCACCTGAATACTAGTGTTATTGATTTTATTAGTAACTGTGTTGTATTCATCTACACTTGTCATTTGTGTAATTGTTCTTTTTTTGTTACTGACTTTATTAGTTCAGCTAGTAGTTTTTGCTGTGGATTATAAGTAGGCTACTTAGTTAGCATTCAGAAATTATTAAAAAACAATTTTTTTTTTGTTTTGTTTGTTTTTTGCTGATCCGAAAATTGATCCGATCCGTGACTCAAAATCCGTGATGTGATCTGAACCGTGAGTTTTGTGATCCGTTGCACCACTAGTTGTTGTTTATGTATTTACACACTCGTGCCGTCCAACTGTTGTATAAACGCAATATCACACCCTTAGCCATGAGATATGGCTGCATATAGGCACACTGTGAATGATATTGCTCATTTAAATGTCTTTACTGTCACTTTTGATCAATTTAATATGCCCACACTAAATAAAAGCATTGATTTCTTAAAAAAAAAAAAAAAATGTATTACTGAATGTAATCTTTTGAACGGTAGCGTAAATGTGACCCTGGACCACAAAACGATGGTCAGTTTTTTGAAATTGAGATTTATACATAATTTGAAAGCTGAATAAATAAGCTGTCCATTGTTAGGATAGGACAATATTTGGCCGAGATACAACTATTTCAAAATCTGTAAATCTGAGGTTTACAAAAAAAACTAAATATAAAAAAAATGGCATTTAAAATTGTCCAAATTAAGTTTTTGCAATGCATATTACTAATCAAAAATTAAGGTTTGATGTATTTATGTTAGGAAATTTACCAAATATCCTCATGGAACATGATCTTTACCTAATATCCTAATAATTTTTGGCAAAAAAAGAAAAATCGATATTTTGGATCTGTGTTATCTAAGTCCGGTTTTGTGGTCCAGGGTCACATATGATACAATTTTTCATTTTTGGTATATTCAACCCATGAAGCATCAAAGTAACCTTACAAGCTGATATACAGTATCTTTTCTGAAACACTCTTAAACATCACATATTGTCTGTTTTAGACTCTTCGTGTGGCTTTCCTCATTCTCTCACAGGTTTTACACTCTTTGTCTTCTCCGACATCTCTGTCTGAAAAGATTTCACACACACATTTCATCACATTCAGCTTTACAACAGGAATCAGTCAGTCACTTCTTAAGGTTTTCTGCTCTCTTGACTGGGATTGTGATTCTAATTGCACTCAACAGCTATTGATTTTATCTTGCTGGAACCGAAGCTCTTGAGATTTTTTTTCAGATACATATATATAGAAAAACATCAATAAAATATCTTACAAATATGTATTACATACCGATATGGCAATGACAACAACATTCATTATTACATTCATTTATATAAAACATTTTTTGTATCATTAAACAGATCTAATATTTTTAGGTCAAACAATGTAAAATCTTTCGAAGCTCCTCATGCAACCTGCTAAAACATCTCTTGGGCTCCACATACCTCTGTCTGGGCTCCACTGATCTAAGGCTGCTCTAAAGGAGTGCTTGGTGTGTTCATTCCAGTAACTGATTTTGTTGTGTTTATAGGAGATGATAAGCTGGACTGTTGCTTTGAAAGGCAGGTCAGTGAACTGGGACAGTTCTTAGCTTCTCTTTTCGCCTGATTTACTTAAAGCTGACCTCTTTCCTGCTGCACTGGATCAGGACCTGACTCACAGCGGGGGGGGGGGGGGGGGGTTGGGAGAATGCCAAGGGCCCTGTCTGTGCTAGAATTGATAGTGGCCCCGTAATCCACAGTCCGGTCTCCAGAGACGAGAAGGACAGTTCAAGCCACTGGCAGCAGCTCACAGCACACACAATGTGGCCACAATCAAACGCTTGTCTGTGTGCGTTTTTACTGACATATGAATATTCAAAATATCTTCTGGCTGTGAGATTCTGGAATCTGAAGCACATCTAATCCGTTTTTGATGGCCAGAGAACACTGGCTGAATATTTTATTTGTTTGTTTTCATGCCGTCCATCTGAAATAAATGTGATGACGAACACAACCTTGGAACAATTTTAGCACTCTTTAGGATGAATAGCAATTATTGCATTTCTCATGTGGGGAAAAAAAAAACTATGTACTATATGTCATGTTTTTAATCTTTTTTAGGACAGCGCAGAGAATGAGGTGGACAGAAACAAATGCTGTACTCTCTGCAACATGTTCTTCACATCTGCCATCGTGGCTCAGTCACACTACCAGGGCAAAACGCACGCGAAGAGAGTTCGCTTAGTGCTGGGGGAGACACCAAGTCTGCCCACACCTACAGGTAAGAGACACACACCTAAATGCATTCTTGTTTTGTTTAGTTTTTTAGATACTGCTTCATAAAAGCTTAACAGTCTTGTTTTTTGGTATTCCCCACTTTTACTGAGAGTAGAGATACTGTACAGTAGTGGATTAGACTCAGCTATGAATCAGAGCTGTAGGAGCATACCGACTGGTTCATGCTTAAAGCCCAAAGCTCAACTCAAGCTAAAGTTCAGTTCTGTCAGACAGGCTTTGTTTATGCCCACCGGTCCAGCTGTGTGTGCAGCGTTAATGAAGCTTTACACAAGCTCCAGTGAGCGTCCTTCAACACTTCAGGGACACACAGAAAAGACGTCTAGAAACATACAGTAAGATGGCACTGTAGAATATTGCAGAGTGGTTGTCTGTTACATGTGCAAAGCTGTGATAAGAGTCTTTCTCAATAAGCAGACAATCACAGAAATGCTAGAATGTGAGATGAGAATGATCTAGAATATCTCGTGTGTCACCACTAATTCTAATTCAAATGCCTCATTTGAACTAAGCAGTATAGCTAAAAATATACAGTACTGAAAAAACCTTAATGACCAGAAACTTTTAAAATGTTTTTGAAATGCCTCTAACCTATACTGAATTAAATTGATTAAAAATACACTAATATTGTAAAAATAGTATTGTAATTTAAAACATTACTCCCATCTTCAGTATCACATGATCCTTCAGAAATCATTCTAATCTGATTTGCTGCTCAAGAAACATTTTGTATTATCGTCAATGTTGAAAACTGTTGTACTGTTATACTTTTATGTTGTACTCAAGGTCAGAAATGAACTTTTGGTAACACTTTATTTTAAGGATCAGGAATTAGACAGTAATTAATGACTAATAACTGCATTTGTAAATGACTAGTTATGGACTTGTATGCCATTATAAGCTATTTATAAGGCCTTCATTGGCTGTTGTCTTATGTTGGTCTTATAGACCCTTTATATTTGTTTCTGTCCTAACAGTGTACTAATTAGCTAAACATAAAACAAACTAATAGCTTGTATTGTGCGAATTACAAACTTTATAAGTTCTCAGTACACTATGCAAATGTGTAGCTTATAAGTATGAAATAAATAGAGAATAGGAATTTCATCAGACATTTAAATTAGTTGAAAAACAGTTACACAAAAGCAGTCTTCTAGCAGTTGTTCCATACTAATAAATGATTAATAAACAAAATATTCCCCATTCCCTTAATTTATTAAGAGCTAACAAGCACATTTCTCACTAATAAATGCTGTATTACTTCAGATTATGTTCCCTATTCTAAAGTAGAAAAGACACACGAAAGATTGCAGTGAAGAATTCTGTCTTTATTGTTTGATGGTTCAACAAGAGAACAAACTACAGATGAGACACATCTGCAAACTTTCATGTCAAACTTTCATGAACTTTTCCATTAAGGGGCAATATCCCCCCCGGAATTGATTTCCTTATGATTATATCAAAAAAAGAAAAATGTATGTTGTCTTTAATGTCAAATACTTAAAGGCATCCTATTATGCTCTTTTACAAAGTCTTTATTTTGTTTTGGGGTTTTTTGTTTTTGCTCTCATGCTTGGGGGTCGAAAAACGCATTATTATTCACATAATTTACATTATTACAATAGCTTTCTCTCCAGGTTGGCACAAATAACTCGATCAGTTCCGGGTTTGATGAAGGTCCGACTTCCAAAAAACAAAATGTGTTGTGATTGGTTAGCAGTCCCACTGTATTGCAACAGTTTAGAAGGCGTTTCAGTGCTGCCATGCCCCTTCCCAAAGCAGCTAGTTCTGTGTACAACTGCCCAAGCTAGATTAACATTTTAAATATGGATATTTTTCTTACAAAAGCACATCAGATCGCTAAAGGAGGCTTTTACTCACTCCTCCGGAGCCATGTGAGGCACTTTTTATTATGGATTGACTTGTTTTGGACTCATGGAGAGAAACACTTGTCTATGCCGTTTAGTCTATGCCGTTCTAAAGCTTGGGAGTGCCAGGATAATTTTTAATATAATGTCTGAAAGAAGTCATATACACCTAGGATGCTGTTACATTCATGTCTGTTCATTTGGTCTCCCCCTGTCATTTTGTTGTCATTTGGTTTTGCCCTCATCATCATTATTCCCTGCACCTGTCTTTGATTATTCCCTGCACCTGTGTTTAATGATTAGTTAGCATTTAAAAGTCTGTCTCTGTTTTCAGTTCATTGTCGGTCCTTAACGTTGTGTGATGTGTGTGAAAGCTCTCAATGTTCCTGCCTGTTCCTGCCTTGTTCCTCTTGGAGAATTATATTAAATATATTGTTTATTTTGAATATCGTCTCGTCTCGTCTTGCACGCACCCCTAACAGAAGGACCGACCAATAAAGTTTCCCAGCGTGTTTCCCCTGCTTTATTTTCCGTTTTTTCCCAGTGTTTATTTTTCTGTTTTTCTTCATGGATCCCGCTGTTCATATCATTCTCCTGGAGCAGGGGGATCGCTCTCTCGAGGACCACACCAGAGACTTTGTGTTCCTCGCCCCATTAACACATTACCCGGACAGCTGCTTGTGCACGTTCTTCCGCAACGGATTAAATAACACCATCAAGGCGCAGCTGTCCGGGGAAGGTCCTCGAGAGAGCCTCGCTGATTACATCGTGTGGGTGCTGGTGTCCAGCAGATCTTCGTTGGACGCGGAGGATGACACCAGCCCCACACCAGACCCAGAACCCAGCCAAACATCACCCCGACAAGCGGAGTTGCAGCCCGAGCCCACCGACGATGGAGAGCCAGAGCCGAGAGCGACAGAGCCAGAGCCTGACCCATCTGACCAGGTGCGAGAGCCGACTACAACGTCTGCGACGGTGGATTGTCACGTGGAGCAAGAGAGGGCGATAGAGAGCCCTGCCCACTGCACCACCACTGGGGGTGAGCTTGAGCATCATTCTGGGGATCTTATTGACTTTTTCTCTGAAGTATTCTTCTATCCTGACCTTCCTGTCTGCCCGGAATTCCCACCCACCCACCCTCTGTCATCCACTTCCATGTCTGTCTGGCCACCGCTGTCCCCTGACAGCCCCTCAGCCCAACACCTGTGCAGTGGGCTCGCCGCGGGGCTGCCAGTTTCCAACGGTGTCTCGGCTGGAGGATCCCTCAGCTCCGCCTCCAGCCTCCGAGTCCAGGACTCCGCCTCAGCCCTCCGACCCTGCGGTTCCACCACGGCTCTCGACGCTCTCATCTCCACCGTCACCCGTCGGTCCACCAGCTCCACCGGGCTCCATCGTCTCTCCGGCTCCGCCCTGGTCAGTCGTCGTCCCTCCGTCCCCTCAGGACTCTGCTCCTCCGACTGTGCCTCGTCGCGCCGTCCCACCGGCTCCTTCGGACTCCTCCCTTCCTTCGACACAGCCTCCATCCTCTGTCGCTCCGGCTCCGCCGTGGGCCTCCGGAACTCCGCCTCCGCCTTGGGCGCCAGACCCTCACGTTCCACCTTGGCCCTCCGGATCCTCGGCGTCACCCTGGATCTACGGCTCTCCGTATCGATATATCTCTATACCGCACACGTCAACAGTGCGGCCGTTCATTTTTATATTTTTTTTTTACTAAATATCTCCCTTTGGAGTGGACTTTGAGATTTGTAACTTTGTAGATGTTTTTTATGCCCAAACATACAGACCACAAACTGACTAAAATTCAAAAAGTGAAAAAGCATAATAGGACCCCTTTAAATATACCCAATTACTTTAATCAATATATTAAACTGTTGGCAATAACAATAGACTGTTTAAAATTGTATCTAAATTACACATGAAAAAAACAGAAGCTCATAGCGTTGCTATATTATGACAAAAATTGTTACTGTAGATTATTGCTCTTTATATTGTAATACTGATTAATAATATCAATATAGAAAACAATATAAACGTTTTTGTTTTGTTTTGTTTTAGGCACGTCACATTCTGGCTTCACAGACAAACATATCAATCAATGACATTAGCCAAGTCTAGTACAAGTTATGCAAAAACTCACACTGAAGCTACGAAATTAATCTTTTATTTATATCCTATCTGCACTGTGTTGTTTATGATGACAGAATTTCTCGAGCATGCACACTCAACAACAGCTCCAGTGTTTTCAGCTCTGACTAATTTAAGCGCCTCTGATTGGCCAGTGCATTCCTAAGTTTAGTAGAAACACATTTGATTGGTTATAAGGCTCAACGCTGCACAAAACAATGTGTAAAAGCAATCTGATGCACTGGAAGTGAATCTACATGTAATTCTGCAAAATGGCACTTTTTATTCAATTTCATATTTAATTTTAATCACAACAGTCATAAAACGTTGTTTAATTGTGCATGGGCATTTTTTCTCCTTTGTCATGAATTTATGGGGCATTTTTGTTCATTTTTATGGCATTTTTGCCACAAGCCCTCATGACCCTGGTTGTACTGTAATATTTTATGGAAAGTGTTATTCGGGTTTCTTTGATATGTAAAAGTTCAAAAGAACAGCAATTATTTAAATAGAAATATTTAGCATTATTATAAATGCATTTCCTGCCACTTTTGATAAATCAAATTTGAAAAAGTCAGAATAAAAGTTCTTTTAAAAAATACAAATCTTACTGACCCCAAACTTTTGAACAGTAATAATATTTTTTTTTAGTCTTTTGATGATATTTAGTATTTTTCTTGATTATTTTGTTTTTTGTCTAATCAATTTAAGTTATTAAAATGCTCTCAAACTTACTCACAAGTAGTATAAAATAAAAGTTAATGGACAACTAAAAAAGGCAATAAACTTTACCACATTACTATTACGACATTGCAGTCACGTAATCACAATGCATGAGGCTGAAACAGTCAAGAAAACAACATTTGAATGGATTTCATCTGAATTAAACTGCATAAATTTAATACTTTGGGTTTGGTGTTAAGAACAGAGCATTAAGGAGAATGCCTGAGGAATATTAATAAAGTGCAGCCTTGAAAACACAGTAATAAACTCCTGATATCAAAACAAGATGTTTATGTCTCTGATGATATTCACAATGCTAAAAAATAGTTTCATCTATGCTTAGTGTCAATGAATAATTCAGAACGGTGGTTGTTTACAGATGACTGGACATAATGTGATATATAGCAGTTAAAAGATCTGAGAAACAACATGATCATATAATCAGTTTTCTTTTACCAGTAAAGTACAGTATACTGTAGAACCAATACAGTGTGAAGTGATGAGGATTACAGGCTCGTGCATGTGAGGTATCACTGAACATGATGAACAACATTTATGTGCAATGCAGAAACACAGTCAGACAGTTTCCAGAAGGCCTGTATCTGTTTTCTTTTCCAAAGCAGCCTGAGAAAAAGGTTGTACAGAAACTGCCTGAAGCTGCGTGAATTTGTATGACTCAGGGTCAATGTCATGTATAAACGTACTGGAAAATTATATTGAGCTTATAAATGAATAATGGTTAATAAAAGAGAGAGCAAGCCATTCCACCTACAGTATCTGTCCATATCAATCCATGAACCTGCCTAACTAACCATCCACCCACCCAACCACCTACCCAGTGCAAACAAGGCGTAACTGTGGGTTGCTTATGGATGCCAAGCAATATCACAACATTCAACTGATGTGCAGACACAAGTGTGTATATCAGCACATTTTAAATTATTTAGAGATGTGACCCTGGACCATAAAACCAGTCATAAGTATCAATTTTCATGATCATGATCTTTCCTTAATATCCTAATGATTTTTGGATAATTTTGACCCATACAATGTATTGTTGGCTATTGCTACAAATACACCCATGCTATTTGCGACTGGTTTTGTGGTCCTGGGTTACATATTTCATATATAACTCAGGGGACATAATGTAAAGCTGTTTTGGCATTACATTTAGAATAAAAAAAGTTGAAAAAATTAAGTTACATGGAGCATCTTAGCATTTAAAAAACATTTAATTCTCTAATATAAGAAAAAATGGTCTTTTATATGTATACTGTCGTTCAAAAGTTTGGGATCAGTATAATGTGTTTAAAATGTTTTTATAAAAAAAGTCTCTTCTGCTCTGTCTGTTTGATTAAAAATACAGAAAAAACAGTAATATTTCGAAATACTGTTGCAATTTAAAATAGTGGTTTTCTATTTTAATATACTTTAAAATATAATAAATTTTTGTGAATTGTCAGCATCATTACTCCAGTCTTCAGTGTCCAATTATTTTTCAGAAATCATTCTAATATGCTGATTTATTATCAATGTTGAAACAGTTGTGCTGCTTAATATTTTTTGGAACCTGTGATACTTTTTTCAGCATGCCTTAATGAATAAAACTTTTAAAAGAACAATTTATTTAAAGTAGGAATCTTTTCTAACAATATACATGAACTTTCAAAAATCTGAAGTACGTACATATTTCTCTTTTCTTTATTTTTGAAAGTAAGAAATGTTTTTATTCTACAAGAATTTGTTCAATTGATAAAACGTGATAGCAAAGACTTTTATTGATAGAAAAGATTTATATTTTGAATTAATGCTGTTCTTTTTATCTTTTTATTCATCACAGAATCCTGAAAAAAAAGAATCACAGGTTCCAAAACATATTAAGCAGCGTAACTGTTTCTAACATTGACAATAAAAACTCAATTAGAATGATATGAACACTGAAGACTGGAGTAATAATGCTAAAAATTCAGCTTTGACATCACAGGAATAAATTACATTTAGTAGAAAACATTTCAAATTCTAATGATATTTTGCAATATTACCGTTTTTCTGTATTTTAATCAAATGAACACAGCCGTGTTGAACATATTTCAAAAACATGTGTAAAAAAATCTTACCATCCCTAAAGTTTTTAAACAGTAGTGTAAATAAATATATAAAATAATATAAAGATCAAAAACGTATGTTAATGCTCATACTGCATATCCTTACTAGAGACTATTATACATTTCCATTAGCATTTTGCTTTGAACAATTTGCCTCTCAATTAGATTTTGCACTGCGAAACTAAATTGATTTGTAATGGACACTTTCAATCACCTAAGCTTTGGTCACTAGATATGTGCCAGTGTGGAAAGTCATCAATGTGTGTGGTAATAAATACTTGAAACTTGGATTCAAACTGCTGCTGTATTCAGTGTCAGACAAATTTGTCTTAACACATTTTTCAGTCCATATTTGATTACACTTCACTTTAAAATTATTTTAACCACATTACAGAAGTCTGCCACAGCCATCAGGACACACAAGGAGGCATGTGTTTCTATCTTTAGCCTGTCGATGACTATTGAATTTCATTTCCTGTCATAAGGGAAATGATTTCAATCAAGCAGGGTAGTGTTTGTTACAGCCCTCCAGACTAATTCCACTAATCTTCCTGGTTCTCCATGTATAGTAGATATTATAACAAGTGCTTGATGGTGAGCGTGAGCATGCAATTATCGTGTGTTTTTCAGTCTGTCATGACAAAGATGAATCTCAGATGGAGATCACATATAGTAGACGGCTTAAGTAAAGCAATATGAAAGGACTTTTCCGCAAATTTAAAGAGAAAGTGGTGAAACGGGGGTTTCAGGAGAGATTAGAGTCAAAAGTAACCTTGGTGAAAATCCAGAGTGCTGTTCGCTCAGGAAAACTCATCAGACGAGGATCGGGGTTGACAGTCGAAGCGGATGTGATGGAGTTGCCCTTGAGTTAGTTTTTTACCTGCCCATCCCCCGTCTATTTCCGCTCATCTTGTCACTCCAGCTCTAAAACCATCTTTGCTTTAGGGTTCATCGGCAACATCTGTCTCTGCACATCCGGCATGCTTAGGAATACATACATAGATATATGTGTTAGTGATATGCAAAATGGTTTTACATTCAGCCCTGCATGAATACAGTTTTAAAACATCTACCAGTCCCTGATCAGATGCTAAAAGGATGTTCACAGCATGCATTCTTGCTTTTAAAAAGGAGCTCAATGGAATGAAACAAAACGCAAGGGCCTTTCAAAAGTTGAACTATTTTTAACTCAACACATCTTCTTAAAAACACTCATAATTGCCTAGAAATGTATTGTCAAATGCTGTGAATTTCTTACAATGCAGTGCTTTGATGGCTTAGCGTAGTGGTATAAAGAGAACGAATTTAGAGAGGATTTTAAGACACTGTCAGGATGCTAAAGAAATCTAGTTTGAGAAGCCCTCTTTATTATTATTTTTTAACACATCAGATAATACAGAAAAGCAGTAATCAAACATTCCGACCCATTGCTAATGTGTGTATGCCTGTTTTGTCAGACCGTTGATCCATGCACAGTGATTTGAATCATCTTTGCTCATGCGAGTGAGATGTGGGTGGTGAGAACAGAGAGGTGTAGTTGCTGTATGCGTCGTTATGTATGACAAATCAACTAAATCAAATGATCAACATCTTAGCAACCAATGTCCAATTTAAGATTCCATGCAACCATAAGAGATCCATATATATGTGTATATATATATATATTCAAGAAGAATAAGGACATTGCCAAATTTGATTAAAACAGACGGCAGTGGTGTCATGTTGTGTGACTTTGGCATGCTGGTAGACTCAAAGTATTTTTCTGCCAAACTTGTTGCTATGATACGTTTCAGAATTCAAACTGCTGTTATATGTACTTTTAACCCATAGCTATTAAAAAAAGTGTTACTCTACTGACTTAAATAGAGTGGTAATTTCACTACAGCGAGTCTCTGAGAGTTAAAGGGATAGTTCACCCAAAAATGACAAATCTGTCATTTACTCACCTTCATGTCATTCCAAAATGCTACATATTTTGAGAAATGTCACAAGTGTTCAAACAATGGAAGTCAATGGTCAGTAAAACTGTTTGGTTATCAGCATTTTTAAAAATATCTTCTTTAGTATTCCGCAGAAGAATGGAAGTCATAAAGGTTCAGAACAACATGGGAGAGTCAATAATTACAAAATGTAATTTTTTTTTTTGGATGAACGATCCCTTTTAGTGAAATAGGGCCCTATGATTTCCATGATGCGGGAAACACGGACAGAATCACGGAATCCAGTCATAGAAATGGAAATTACTCTATAACGCAGATTATCACGGAATTTGCCAAATTTGGGATGAATAACTTAAAAGTAGATCAGAACACTTAAATCAAAATGCAAAATGGACCAGTGTCAGTAAATATTAAGCCATAAAAAGATTAATCCTGGATGTTCTACATCTCTGCGTGAATGAATACCGCAGACGTGCAGTTTCGTTAACTACACAAATACTGAAGCACGAGTGACTCTCGTGGTGTTTTCAACTTCTGCCACCTCAATATGTGACACTGGACCACAAACCAGTCATAGGGGTCAATTTTCTCAAATTGACCCTTTTTATACATCATCTGAATAAATAAGCTTTCCATTGATGTATGGTTTGTCTATCTGGCCGAAATACAACTATTTGAAATTCTGGAATCTGAGGGAGCTAAAAAAAAAAAAAAAAATTAGAAAATCACCTTATAAAGTTGTCCAAATGAAGTTCTTAGCAATGCATATTACTAATCAAAAATTAAGTTTTGATATATTTACAGTAGAAAATGTACAAAATATCTTCATGGAACATGATCTTTACTTAATATCCTAATGATTTTTGGCATTTTTGACCCATACATGCTACATAACACTGGTTTTGTGTACCAGAATCACATGTGAGTAGATGAACACACAAACAAAATCTCTAAAACTGCTCAGAGTCACTTGAGCATTTTACTTTTTTTTTTTTTTTTTGAGAAAATCTGTTGTCATAAAGGTCTTCACAGCAACCCATCAAAATTAAAGTTTGGTTTACCATGAAGAAACTCTGACAGAAATATATTACTTATTTTAATGACAGTACTACTACTAATGTTAAAATTATTATTAAAACATAATTTTTAAAGGAATATTTAGCAGACTTTATTTACCCGAAAAATATAACTACACAACACAGTATTTTTAAAAAAAAAAAGTTAATTAATTAATACTATATTTTTTAAATAAAATAAATTCATTAGAGATGCTTTTGATTATTACAGTTTATTGAAACCATTAAAATAAAATCCAGAAAATTTATGGAAAACACAGAATCTAATACAAATAAAACTGAAATGTATTTCATAGTGCCTTAAAAATTTTACTTTTTTTTTATAAATTGCTGTTATGTTGTATGCATTTTTTGATTTTAATCAATTAGACATACTTTTTGAAATAAAAACTAGACTAAAATAAAAGACTACACTGTAAAAAGTTTTCACCAGTTTCAACTTAAAAACTTAAGTTTAGCAGCTGCCTTAAAATGTTAAGTTAAATCAACTTAAGTCATTTAAACTCACAAGTTAAATCAACTCATTTTTATTGTAATAAGTTAAAATGACTTAGTTTTAAGCCGATTTAACTTAAAAACATAAGGCAGCTGCTGAACTTAGTTTTTTAAGTTGAATCTGGTGAAAACTTTTTACAGTGTAGGATTCTGTTGCATTTTCTCTTCTACAATCTAAAAAAAAGGTACCAAAAAGGTATCAAAAAGATGTCACTGGAACAATAGCCTTTCAAATGCTATTAATATGGATAATTTGAGTACTAATGTGTACACTTCATGTAGCTTATGTACCTTTAAGGTACTAAACCACTCATTTTACCAGTAAAAATGGTACAAAGGCATACCTTTTGAAAGGGTACAGTGACAGCTTTTGTACTTTTTTCTTCTTCACTTAATTTCCAGCGATATTGTATACTTTTTGAACTGAACTGAGGTGGATGATGACATCACTGAATTCAATGATAAACTGCCTTTAACTGAAAATTGAGTGTTTACTGTTGTCCTTTTGCATTATTGACACACTATTTAATACTGTAAAGCTGCTTTGACACGATCTGTATTGTTAAAAGCACTATATACTGTAAATAACGGTGACTTGACTTGACATCTAAAAGTGAATTGATAGACTTTTAGTAAACGGTTAGAGTTTAGCCGCTTGCCTAAAAAATTTCAAATCTGTCATCATTTACTCACCCTCATGTAGTTCCAAACCCCTTTTTATACTCTTTTCTTTCATTGGAACACAAAAATGAGATGTTTAGCAGAATCTTCATGCTTCTCTTGTTCATATAATAAACAAGGGCTGCCCTTGACTAAAGATTTTTCTGGTCATCTCATCATCTCCGCAGTAGTGGATGCACCTATATGCAAGTTTCATATGGATTACATAATCTGAGAATATCGGTTTTCTATTTTAATTGGTTCATCCTGTTTGCTTCCATTATTTTACAAAAGTGCAGTGTTTTGTTGTTATTGTGAGTGCACACAAATAAACGTAGAGTATTTACAGATTTGAGAGATGTATTACTTTTATCTATGACCAAAAATGACAAGCGACTAATAAAATTTTGGTCAACCAAGAATCTTCTCATCGACTAACGGTTAGTTGACTATTGGGAGGCAGCCCTATAAGTAACTAAATTAAGTATATTCTATTCCCAAAAAAAAGTACTGGAAAAATTCTTTCTACATACTATACAGCTTTTTCAGCATCTATTGGATTTAAAAGTCCAGTAAACAATCACAGCGTGTTTAGCTCATTCTAACCTGCGGCACTGTCGCCTTTGGGGTTGGTAACCATGGTAACAAGTCCCATGGTGTCTTTGAGATTGTCACCTGGAAGATCAATCTATTTGCTTGCTTTTTCCTCATAAGATGCAGGAGGCTAACCCAACTCAGGGGTGAAGTTTCATCTCCACATGCGCTGACCCTCTCTTGACCCGCATAACTGTTCAGAAGATTAGGCTTGGAGCCATCAGTGTGTTTGCCAGCAGGACAGTTTCAGCTGCACTCAACAGAATCTTTATAGTTTGTTTTGATATTGAATAGGCTCATAAAATCTGTCTATACAGATGGATATTTATAGATGATGAATGTATATTCTGTTCTGTGCAGAGTCAGCCCCGCCCACCACTGAGACCACAGACACACCCCCTCCCTCGTGGCAGCCGCTGACCAATCACGGCGAGGCGGGAAAGTACTGCTGCTTGTGTGGCGCCTGGTTCAACAACCCACTGATGGCACAGCAACACTACGAAGGCAAGAAGCACAAGAGAAATGCGGCGCGGGCGCGACTGCTAGAGCAGCTGGCTGGCAGTTTGGATGCCAATGAAAGCACAGGTCAGTCTTCAATCGCCTGAGTCATAAATGTCATGTGACTAATCACATTTGGAGCTACACAAAACTGCCATGACAACACAGAGTGTGCAACAAGAATAAACACCGTTCCAAACTACACTGAGCAGTGACATCAATGCAGACAAATAAATATAGTTGAAGTCAAAAGTTGAAGTAAATCTGCAAAATGTAAATTATTTGACCAGAATTAGAGGGATCATACAAAATGCATGTTTTTTTAGTACTGACCTGATCATACAAAATGCATGTTTTTTTAGTACTGACCTGAATAAGATATTTCACATAAAAGATGTTTACATATAGTCCACAAGAGAAAATAATAGTTGAATTTAAAAAAAATGACCCTGTTCAAAAGTTTACATACACTTGATTCTTAAAACTGTGTTTTCAATGGCTGTATGATTTTAAGATCCATCTTTTCACACTGAGGACAACTGAGGGACTCATGTGCAACTATTACAGAAGGTTCAAATGCTCACTGATGCTTCAGAAGGAAACACAATGCATTAAGAGCCAGGGGTGTAAACTTTTGAACAGAATGAGAATATGTACATTTTTCTTATATTGCTTAAATATCATATTTTTTCATTTAGTACTGCCCTTCAGACGCTACAGAAGATACTTACATGTTTCCCAGAAGACAAAATAAGTTAAATTTACCCTCATCTTTAAATTCCAAATTCCATTCCCCCAGATGCATTGTATTTCCTTCTGAAGCATCAGTGAGCATTTGAAACTTCTGTAATAGTTGTTAAGTCCTTCAGTTGTCCTCAGTGTGAAAAGATGGATCTCAAAATCATTTTTAGAAAGGGTTCAAATAGACAAAATGCTGAAAAAAAGCTGTGGATCATTCACAGCTGTTGTTGTGTAAATGAACAGCCAAAATGGATAAAAGGTGTTCCGTTTTTAATTAAAAACAATGTGGTTCCTCTTAAACAGGCAAAAGAGCTACAAGGAATTCAGAGTCTATGCACTTTGTACCACTCATGTTGCTTGCATACTGTACCCACATTTTTAAGTCAAATATCTCCCCTACTTCTGTTTCGCTGTTGAATCCTGTCACTGACTTTGTGCTCTTCAAATGCATATTTCACATTGAAGTAATCACTCGGCATGTTGGTCATACAGTGTGTAATCCAGGTATCCTGACAGATCCCATAAGCCAGTTCAAATAAAGCGTTAGTCACATCGCAGTAGCTGCTCAAGGGTTTGAACAAAGTCGAGTCGAGTATCGCCTTCGGATACATCTCAAAAACTAGATCCGTAAGCCTTGAGTTTCTTTCCCCAAGGCAAATTAGCAAAAGGCTTGTCACTTGTCTTTAGGAACTAAGACTCAAAGTGCTTTGATTTTGATTCGCCCGCTACTGAAATGAACAAGTCAGTCTGATTCAGACTTCTTTTGTTCAGTAGATATTGTAGGAAGGATTCAGTGGCAATACTTAACCATAACCATTAGAATAACCGAGGAAAACAAATAATTTTTGCAAACTTTGACAAAATATGTCATTTGTCAATACTTTTTTTAGAGCTCTAAACCTAACAAAAGGCATTTTATTCTATTTTAATTAAATCAAAAACAGTGATCTTAAAGGAAAAGTTCAACCTAAAATGTCATTTACTCGCCCTTTTGTTCCAAACCCGTATAACCTTCTTTTTTCTGTGAAATACAAAAGAAAAGAAAAAATGTCCATAAAATGCCAAAATGGTGATTGGCATCTCAAATGAACATACACTTCCATTCAAAAGTTTAAATACAGAAAATACAGAAAAAACTGTAATATTGTGAAATATTATTACTGTTTAAATTAGTGGTTTTCTATTTTAAAATATTAAAAAAAAAAAAATTTATGCAAAGCTAAATTTTCATCAGCCATTACCCCAGTCTTCAGTGTCACATGATCCCTTCAGAAATCATTTTAATATGCTGATTTATTACTTTTATTATCAATGTTGGAACCAGTTGTGCTGCCTAATATGTTTTGGAACCTGTGATTCTTTTTTTCCAGAATCTTTGATGAATAAAATGTAAATGAATAAAAAGGACAGCATTTATTCAAAATACAAATCTTTTCTAACATTATAAGTCTTTGCTATCACTTTTTTATCACTTTAACATATACTTGGTAAATAAAAGTATTAATTTCTTTCAAAAACGAATTACTGACTACAAACGTTCAAATTTTACTTAATATTGTTACAAAAGATTTCTATTTTGAATAAATGCTGTTCTTTTTAACTTTTTATTTATTAGAGAATCCTGAAAAAAGCATCTCATGTTCCAACTAAATATTAAGCAGCACAACTGTTTTCAACATTGATAATAAATCAGCATAGTAAAATGATTTCTGAAGGATCATGTGACAATGAAGACTGGAGTAATGATGCTGATAATTCAGCTTTGCATCACGGGAATATCTTACATTTTAAAATATATTTACATTGAAAAACGTTAGTTTACATTGAAATAATATTTCACAATATTACAGTTTTTTTTTTTTTTTTTTGAGTTTTCATCAAATAAATGCAGCCTTGATAAGCATCATAAGCATTTAAAAATATTGACAGCATTTTCATTTTTGGGTGATCTGTACTTTTAATAGCTTTTGTTTTCCATAAAGTAAAAATCGTGGATGGTGATTTATATTGCATAGATCTATAAAAGTGCCATAAAATGGTCCACGCAACTCATGCACTATATTCTAAGTCTTCAAAGATCATACAATAGCTTTGTACTAAACTGACATAATTTACTATGTCATTGTCCAGCATTTACCTTCACTGTAGCACCGTATGTTTTTCAATGTTTCCATATGAAAACAAATAGTATTTCTGTCATCAAACCTTCACTTTCACAACACATTTGAAAGTGCTATTATTTAAACTGAATGCAAGCCTGAATAAGATCTAAGAGCTCCAGCTATTGCATAGCATCAGAAGACATTGCATTTAGTGCTTGAGTGACATTGACTACTATTATGAGTCTTTTGGGAGTGAACTATACCATTAAGGGAAACAGTTTGGACATCATGTGCAGAAAAAAACCTGCAGCCAACAATAGCCAAAGGTATTAAGGAGACTGAGATAACCGATGTGTGACGGCTAATGTTCTCTTAAATACCTGCAAACTGATCAGTCCAGAGGTAATTGGAGCTTGGGTCTCATCAGTCACGATGAAAAGTATTGTCCAAAAACAGCATCTGGATATGTGCCAGGGCTCAGCAGGTAACTGAGATTCTGCATTACCAGAGATAGAAACACAAATCACAATGCAGAGGGTGAGCAAGCCAAGAGGGCATGTTTTATTTTTAACCGTATTTCACAATCCTGCCTGTAAAGTCTGTCATAAAGTCATGCATTAAAAAGGTCTCAGGGGACAAACCTGTTGCGCTTTCCACATCTAGTATTCAGAAGCAGGTAGTGTTTCCTTTCTAGTCAAATCCTGTAGAATATGCAGTTGTTTTGGTCTCTGTCAAGACTAGAGACAACAAAAATGAAAATGTTACATTGACGCTTGCATTGTGCATAAGAGATAATCATTTTCCCCAGCCATGACACAGCAGGGTGCTCTTGTCAGGAGCTTTTCTCTGTAAATGTCACTTCTATTGAAATATTAGCAGAAATGCTGCTGATTACAAAAGCCTCTCATCAAGGTGTTCCTCACTCGCAAATATCACATTTTTGTACAGATGCTGTTCATTCAGCTTATTCTGCAGTTGTGCCAAATCCCCACAAAACCATATCCCCCTTGGACCCCAAGGGATTGCCGTTTGTAATGCTATATAATGTGAGTTGTAGCTGATGTAAATGCAGTCATATTTTCGCCCAGATGGAATGTTTGAACATTATCTGTTCTGGACAATAAGTGATGAATTTTATCTATCTACATGTTTTCTGTTCATCATATTAAGTGATTATATCTCTTCACAAGACTTGAGTTAAACTGCTCCATTCATATGAATTGGTATTTACTGTGCCTTAAAAATCTCTTTTGATATTTTAAGCGTTGGTTACCTGGACAGAGACAGGCACCTATCAAGTTGCATTAAAGAGCAGGACATACGTGTTTTTAAATGTTTTGTTGGAGTCCCCTACAACAGGTTTAAATGCATCAAAGGTCAGAAAACATTGTAATTTTCTCAGAATATACATTATACATAGAGTCATTTGTCAATGATTTCGAAACGGCTTGTTCAAATCAGTTCTGAGCAAACCCTTCTCTTCCATAAGCCTACCCTGCTCTGGACAGCTGGCCAAGCTTCTTGTGATTGGTACAGAGTGGAGTACTTGAGCAAGTTAGTGAGCACTACCATCTGTGTTGCCAAGTTCGCAGTTATTTTTGTTTTAAAATTTAGCTGCTAAACTGTGAACACTTTACAAAACAATAATGGTGGATACCTTAGCCGAGTGCTAACGTGACTAACTGATGAAACAACAGTTTGTAAACAAAAATATGTCTAAGAACATTCTTTATTATTAAACAGAGCAATTGAAACAACGACAGTCTACATTTTGAGGGCGCACACGTAATATCTGAGGGAGCGCAGAGCCACAATCTCTATATAGGAGAGCAAGCCCACTGCAAGCCGAGAGATTCGTGCTGGCACCCTCTCGTATATACAACAATACACTCTTGACATTTGCCATTTAATATAACGCTAAAACCTGCCTCAAATAAACTACGAGAATAAAGTCGTACAAGCTACAATCCACTTCTTATTGTTTAAATGAACCAAGAATATCTTGTGTTCTTCCATGGGTGCTCGCCTATGTATATAGGGGTTATTTCTTATATGTGACCCTGGTCCATTAAACCACTCCAAGACCACTCCACACCAAGTAGAACGGGTATATTTGTAGCGGTAGCCAAAAATACACTGTATGGGTCAACATGATTGATTTTTCTTTTATCCCAAAAATCATTAAAATCCTATTAGGTATTAAGCTCCACTTTCTTTGGAAATAGGCTCATTCTCCAACTCCCCCCGAGTTAATAAGTTGAGTTTTACCGTTTCGAAATCCATTCAGCCGTTTTCCTGTTCTGGCGATATCACTTTTAGCATAGCTTAGCATAGATCATTGAATCCTATTAGACCAATAGCATCGCGTTCAAAAATGCCCAATGAG
Source organism: Garra rufa (assembly GCF_049309525.1). NCBI lineage: Eukaryota > Metazoa > Chordata > Actinopteri > Cypriniformes > Cyprinidae > Garra > Garra rufa. The sequence continues at coordinate 13,391,968 of NC_133362.1, forward strand.
TCTCAATATTTGTCCTATTTAAAACTTGACTCTAATGTAGTTATATCGTGTACTAATACCGGCGGAAAATGTAAAGCTGTGATTTTCTAGGCTGATAAGATTAGGAACTACACTCCCATCCCGGCGTAATAGTCAAGGAAGTTTGCTGCCGTAACATGGCCAAAGCAGGCACAGTAATATCACGCTGCACATGTGGAAATGCTAACCTAGCTGGGAACGAATTTCAGGCACTGAAATTCGTCGCCTCTAAATTCTTCGCCAGAACAGGAAAACGGTTGAATGGATTTCAAAATGGTAAAACTTATTAACTCAGGGGAAGTTGGAGAATGAGCCTATTTCCAAAAAAAGTGGAGTGTTCCTTTAAGTAAAGATCATATCCTATGAAGATATTTTGTAAATCTCCTACCATAAAAATGCACTGCATATTCAGATTGTTGTTTCTCAGACTATCCAAATCCTAACAAACCATACATTGATGGGAAGGTTTTTATTCAGCTTTCAGGTGATGTATAAATCACAAATTGACCCTTATGACTGGTTTTGTGGTCCAGGGTCACATGTTATATGTGCAGCAGCAGTATTTCTTACATGCTCACAGCAGCAAGTGGCAGTAGCAAGTCTCTGTACTTGCTCTGCCACAGCAGCAGCATAGCAGATCTATTCTGCGAACACATTAACATTGTCATATACACATTACCATGCTAAATCCTCAGAGAGCTGTCATGATAGAAATATTTTTTTGTCTGTGTGTCACATGTATGGCTTATCTTGGTTGTTTTATTGTGTTTTCTAGTCTATTTTAGAGCTGGACAGACAAGGTCACAATAAAGTGTTGTTGTATGGAAATGATTCCACTTGAAAGCATAACAGCATCGAGACAAGTAAATAAGGATGGATCCGCTTTAGGGTCCAACTGAGGATAGGTTTAATCAAGACAACGTATTTAAAGCACTGTCCTGCTTCGTATCAACAGTCTCGAGTGCCTCGATCTCCTGAGCTCTGCCTCCTGTATGCTCATCCTTCAGGGAGCTGTCAAGACTTCTTTTGGCCTGTCCTCTCTCATTCATCATCCTCATTAACAGCCTGCACACAAACACAGGGTACATGCACCATACAGACAAACACACATGTCCTTTTTTAAAAGGAAAAGACTGAGAAAATTGAAGGAATGCAAAAGAACAGCCTTTCACAGGGATGCAGCTATTCATTACAAGTCGAGCTTCTCATCAGGTACAGGAAGCCATTGGTAAGGCTCATCTGAGAGGTGACTGCTAGCGGATCTCGGCCCAGACTCTTGGCTATTTTCGTGGAGAACACTTCAGTGTAATTGCCTTCCAACTGAGGCTATATTTTGTTGCTGAGAAAATTGGCGCACTGCACAGCCCTCTCCTGCTGCAAACAGGTTTTCATTTCCCCCTAAACAAAAAAGCAGGGAGAGTGACAAGCTTTAGGATGTAAATACCAGCTCGGCGCTGAAGAGCCTCCTGCCATTTCGTCAAGGGGGGATATTGAAAGTGCAGCGATTTGCCCTGTTTAAAATTGCAAGAGCAGTTTATGTGCTTCACAGAATCTGTAAAAAGTCAAGAACAAGGCAGCATCTTCTTCCTGCTCCGTTCATATCCACCTTGACAGGCAGGATTAAAATTGACATTCATACTGGATTATTATTGCTGTGACTGTATAAGAGGAAGTAATGATAGAATTAGAGAATTGAATGCAGTGGATATGGTCTCAGTTGTGAAATGTAGGATTTGATGAACATAGACAGATATGAATCCTCCGTAAAATGTGTGTAATTGCTGGAGGAATCATCTTGGCAATAATCTTGATGTATTAATTTCGGTAGCGACATGATTAGATGATCATTAGATTTGCTACAGTAAAACTCAAAGGCTGAGTCTCTGCTTACGATAGCATTTAAAAGTTTGAGGAAGCTGTTTAGTTTTAATATTTTTAAAATATCATTATGTAATTGATTTCTGATGTAATTTACTTGAGATATCATTATAATGTGCTGATTTGCTGCTCAAGAAACATTTCTTATTACCAGTGTTGACATATTTTATATTTTTGTGGAAACTCTGCTTCAGAAGGAAACACAATGCATTAAGAGCCAGGGGTGAAAACTTTTGAACAGAATGAAGATGTGTACATTTTTCTTATTTTGCCCAAATATTTTTTTTTAAATTAAGTACTGCCCTTCAGAAGCTACAGGAGATACTTACATGTTTCCCTGAATACAAAATAAGTTACATTTACCCTCATCTTTAAATTCCAAAAGTTTTCACCCCCCCCCCCCAGCTCTTAATACATTGTGTTTTCTTCTGAAGCATCAGTGAGTAATTGAACCTTATGTAATAGTTGCATATGAGTCCCTCAGTTGTCCTCAGTGTGAAAAGATGGATCTCAAAATCATACAGTCATTGCTAGAAAGGGTTCAAATACACAAAAATGCTGAAAATCCAAAGAATTTGTGTGACCTGAAGGATTTTTCTGAAGGACAGTGGACAGTTTAACTGTTCAAGACGAACAAGGGGGGAAAAAAAACACAGTTGTGGATCATTTAGTTAACAACACAGTGTTAAGAATCAAGCGTATCAGGTGCACTTTTAAATGGGATAATTTTTACAAAAATCAACTATTATTTAGCTTAGCCAAGCTGGGAGACTAACTAAACCAGTTAGCTAAGATGTTTTGTCAGCAGGGATTGGTTCCACACAATCTTCAGATCATATTTATGTATATTCTGGCCTACTTTTCAAAGTTTCCTTATTTTTTTAATGAAAGAGAGACACTTTTGGCTGAGCCTTAATTTAATACTTGAATTCTGAGTAAAAAAGCACTAGCAATCAAGTCTATCTGTCTGTCTGATTGGGCACGATTAATAATTGAGTTGAATTTTACGAGTGTCTCATCTATTTGGTAGCAATTTCCTGGGCAAGAGAAGAGAAACTGATTGACGGCCTATTGTCGGAAATAAGTGAGACCTCTTTCCCACAAGCAAGCAGTTAGGAGCAAACTTTAATCTTCTCCTAGTAAACATTCATCTTACCCTGAGCTACATCTCTCTGTCTGTCTGTCTTTCTCTGTGGTTCTTTTGGCATCTCGGTCAGTTTAATTAACTGGGATTAGAAGCCAGCACAGTGTCTTGTAAGGCTGGTTTATGAGTCGCCCACTAAGAGGTCATCAGGGGTCCTACATGAAGGAAAATCCCATCACACAGAGCTTTTTAACAGAAACAAACACTCGGTAAAGCTACTTATGAAGTCTGAAGGCCGAGTCTTACATTTTTAATCTTTGAAACAGGCTGGTCCTTCAGCTACTGATATAATAGCTGAATAATTTTCAGTTAAATGCAGATTCTTAATTAATAGACATGGTACAGTGGCAAGAGTTTAGCAGAAAAAAAAATAGTTCTCAGGCTAATTTAAGCAGCTTGTAAAGTGTATTTTATAACGTCAGTTAAATTTTATTGCAATATTTCTGTCATGCCATACATCCTGTTCATATTAATAGCTTGCTATGAATAGCGTTTTGGATTCATTACACATACTTGCTGTCACTATATGTTTAGTGTACTGACACCACAAGCTGTCTGTGAACATGCATCACATCAATCTCAACTCACAGAAAGCATCCACAAAGCATCATTAGAATGTCTGTGTGTGAGTGTTTCTATTTCAGTGATGATGAAGTAAAGATGTCCTGAACTAAATTTTAAATACATGTGCTAAAATGATTCTAGATGTCATAAATGCATGCTTTGTCCTTTAACTAATATAATGGGAAATCAATACACTGACAAAACATTGGCAATACAAATGTGAAGGAAATCTAGATGCCCTACATAAAGTCACTTTAAATGATAGAATCCAAAGATTAAGCAGGTATCAAAGCTCAGCATTTCTCCCAGACTTTGTTCAGTTTCCTCTAATTTCCTCAGACTTGGTAAGACTAAAGAATAGGGAGAATTCTTTATTTGACTAGTTGTCTTTTGTACTGAATCTTCAGCTGATTCCTGTCAAGTGTTCCAGACCTTGATGGAAGCAAATTGGTGAAAATTGGTGTCTTGTGATTTACAGAGTACTAAATAAAGCATTAAGCCATGAGAGGATGAGCATTACAGTGTTTTAACAATATTTAAGAGGTGTTCCAGCTCCCTTAACCATTGTGAAGTCACTGTAGCACAAAACCTAAATGGATATTGCTTTTATACAGTGGCGGTCAAAATTATTAGAACACTAGCATTTTCACTAGCCAAAAAGTGGTTTTAAGTCAGTTATTTCTATCTTTTACTGTAGTGTGTCAGTATATAAAATATCAGTTTACATTAGTTTTGCCATTAATTGTAATATTCCAGTTTTCATCCAGTCTGTCTGGAATGACATGAAGAAACAGAACAGAAGCTTGAGCAAAGCTTCAATAGACCGACCTGCAAAGCTACCTGAAAAACTATGCGCAAGTGCACCTAGGACAAAAGCTGCTTTAATTGCAAACTGGATGGTCACACCAAATGTTGATTTAATTTAGTTAATCGAAGTTCATTGATAAAGAAACTCTATTTATGACATTATTTGTTGACCGTATCCTCATTTTACAGCATTTTACACATGTGCCTATAACATTTAACAATACTGTATCTTTGCAGGTAGGTCTTTTGAAGCATCTTGGAGACGTTGCCACAGTTCTTCTGGATTTAGTCTGTCTCAGTTTGTTCTGTTTCTTCACGACAGACTGGATGATGATGAGATCAGATCTCTGTGTGGAGCACTGGCTGTTGTCAGACTCCTTGTGCAAATGAAAATCTCACTGGTTTATTAAAATTAAAGGCAAAATAAATGTTTGAAAATGTAAACTGATATTTCCTACTGACACACTACAGCAAAAGATAGAAATAACTGACTTAAAGGTGCCATAGAATGCATTAATACAGTATTTTAAATTGTTCTCTGATATCTACATAGAAGGTATATGGCATAGGAAAGGGCAAAAAATCTCCAGAAACGGTTTTAGAGGTCCATTTACAACCCTAGGATTTGTCCCTAGAATGAAATGCTCTGCTATTGCCTTATTTGGAAGCTTCGTGAATATTAATGAGCTCTGCTCTGATTGGCTGTTTCACAGAGCTGCTCATCTCAATATCTCGCACATGGATAAAATATATACTTAAATACGGAGCTCTAGCCGCTTTTAATATGCGGTTTGTTGAATCTGCCGTTTGAATCGGCGACATTTTACTCTCACTATAGTGATCGCATGTGCTCTGTGTAAAGTTATAATGCAGCAGGAGTGCTTACTTCATCAGCGCAGTTATTTCTTCATCATTCACCATCATCAGTGCAGTCATCTCTCTGTTTATGTGGTAAGTGAAATCCTATGTACTGCAATGTAACAGGCTACCGCTTGCATTAAGCTAACCGTGTCCCTTCAGTGACTCGCCTTATTTTACTGATGTACTGAAGTTACTGATGATTGGGCGATGCAAATGTTGGAGGCGTAACTATTAACGATCCCGGGGCTATTGCGTAATAGTCAGTGTTATGTTGGAATTGACCTATTTTTCAGTAGTCTTTTGCAAACACTAGATTTATATAAGAAGGAGGAAATGGTGGTGTTTGAGACACACAGTATGTCATGTCCATGTATTGAACTGTTACTATTCAACTATGCCAAGGTAAATACAGTTTTCCATTCTATGGCACCTTTAAAACTATTTTTAGCTGGTGAAAATACTAGTGTTCTAATCATTTTGGCCACCACTTTAAAACAGCAGAATATAAAAACAGTAAAGCAATATACAAAACTGCTTTATAAAACAGTGTTGTGAGAGAAAACTGTTGAATACAGTCGTTATTTTTGTTCTTTACATATTTCCGTAGCTTCATAAAATTACGGTTGAACGACCATTTCGTCAATATCCTTTCTACCTTTCTGGGCCTTGAACATGGTAGTTTCATTGCTGTCTATGCAGGAAAAGCTCTCGAATTTCATAAAAAAAAAACGTAATTTGTGTTCGGAAAATGAACATAGGTCTTACAGGTTTGGAATAACATGAGCATGATTAATCACAGATTGTTTTCATTTTTGGGTAAACTACACTCTTAAAAATAAAGGTTCCAAAAGGGTGATTTTGCAGTGATGCCATAGAAGATACATTTTTGGTTCCCCAAAGAACTTTTCAATGAATAGTTCTTAAAAGAACCATTTTGAAAAACATTCAAAAAAGAACCTTTTTCAACTATAAAGAACCTTTTCTGCATTTGAAAGGTTCCATGTATGTTCAAGGTTCTCCATGGAACCATCGATGCCAATAAAGAACCTTTATTTTAAGAGTGGAACCCGTTAAGTTGTAATAAGTCTCAAATGAACATTAGTGCACAAGGAATGAAACCCAAACTCCAAAATGCAGTATATAAACTTCTTCAATTGCCTGTGTTTAGTCAGATTTAATGAATAGAAAGTGTTTGTGTGCCTGTCACTGCATGTGGAACGTCAAGCCTGGCAGAAGTCTTTTCAAACAACGGGAATTTTTAAAACAATATCAAACTAATCAAAATATACTCAGCATGAAACTCTTTGTGCAGCTTTGCAGTGCTTTCACTGCCAATATGAATACTGTAATGCTGCATGGATACTGTTAATAAGGGTGCCGAAATATGCACTGCTTCTGCATGTAGTGTGAAACACAGCTCACTGTAAGCTGTTTACAGTTTCCAAGCAACGTACTGTAGCAACTTGTCACGTTACTAAACAGTGAAATTTGCAATAACAATTGTGCATTCAGCTTTGAATGCAGCTCATTCATTCAGAACTCACAATCTTCTGCTACATAAAATGCATTAAAAAGCCTGACTGGTTAGTATACTAATTCCATATGAATTCATGTACTGTATGTGCCTTTCTTGACCTGAGAATGGTTCCTATTTTCATAGCTCTTGGTGTGAGTGTAACAGAGATGTAATGTAAAGATTGTAAAAAGCCTATTTTTGAGCAGATCGAGGAACAGACAACACTGTCATCAAAAATAACTCTGCAGATGTCTGAGAGAAATATTGCCCAGAAAGAGCACACATGGTCTCTCTGCATGTGATGAACGAGCCTCAACGCATTTCTGTTCTACGTGTCTCTCCAATTCTTCACATCCGTCTATTTTTGGTCCGACGCTGTTCGTTATTTGTGGTACCACCTGCAAAGCCTTTAATTAGCTCACATCTGCTTCACTCCCTCCCAAACCGATGCACTTGGCGCCCCTCCACTGTAAAAGACCCATCATGAAGCATAACCCCCCAAATCAAAAGGCCATCAGGACAAAAGCAAGCTGAAATTGCTAATACTTGATTCCACGAAGACTGCAGAATGAGATGCCATATTAGGAGCGGGTGCGTTTTCATCTGACGCACAAAGAAGGGAGTCTTCAAACAAAACCCTCGTCATGTCGAGAGAAGCAAAACAACAGGGATTAAATATAGATTTCTCCGCTCTTTGTCAGCCAAAGCAATCTCAAAAACAAAAAGCAATCAATAATGCTCAAAAGAAAACGAGAAATGGGACAAAACAATTTTAAAAGCGTTTCAGCGGGGACTTGTTTCCGTTCTGCTCTCAAGTCAGAATCTGTTTTTTTGCTTTGTGTTGCAGGCCTGCGCCGGAGTTACTCGTGCAGCGTTTGCAACGTGGTGCTGAACTCCATCGAGCAGTATCACGCACATCTCCAGGGCTCCAAACACCAAAACAAGTGAGTGTGGATTTTCTGTCCTGAATGATATTCCCTTCTTTCAGATCTTTCCAAGAGACTGGTCTCTTGATAGCCAGGGAGACTTAATGGAGTTATCATTAATGTTTCATTTAAGTACAGTACCAGCTGTATCTCAGATGTTTCTCCTAGGAGAAATAAAACCAGACGAAAGAGACAAAAAATAAGATTTCTTACTCTTGATTCTACACATCTGTGTCTTGACAAATCAGACGGCTCAGTTTATGACATTGTTAAAATGTAGGAGATTTACTGGCCATTTAATGTCATTGTAGGATAAAAAAAAACAAAGGTGATTCCTAAAAGACGACAAAATTATGCATACAGTTGAGGTCAAAAGTTTACATACACCGTGTAGAATCTGCATAATGTTTATTATTTTACCAAAATAAGAGGGATCATACAAAATTAATGTATTTTTGTGTTAGTAAAAGATGTGTACATGTAGTCCACAAGAGAAAATAACAGTTGAATTTTTAAAAATAATCCTATTTAGTCCTTTGTTTGTCCTGAACAGTTAAACTGCCCACTGTTCTTCAGAAAAATCCTTCAGGTCCCACAAAATCTTTGGTTTTTTAGCATTTTTGTATATTTGAACCCTTTCCAACAATGACTGTATGATTTTGAGATCCATCTTTTTACACTGAGGACAACTGAGGGACTCATATGCAACTATTCTAGAAGCTTCAAATGCTCACTGATGCTCCGGAAGGAAACAATATGCATTAAAAGCATTAATTTGAAGATCAGGGTAAATTTAACTTATTTTGTCTTTTTGGAAACATGTAAGTATCTTCTGAAGGGTAACACTAAATGAAAAAAATATTATATTTAGGCAAAATTAAGAAAAGAAGAAATCTTCCTTCTGTTCAAAAGTTTACACCCTTGGCTCTTAATGCATCATTTTTCCTTATGAAGCATCAGTGAGTGTTTGAACCTTCTGTAATAGTTGATAATATGAGTCTCTCAGTGGTCCTCAGTCATTGTTGGAAAGGGTTCAAATACAAAAAAAATGCTGAAAAACCAAAGAATTTGTGGGACCTGAAGGATTTTTCTAAAGAACAGTGGGCAGTTTAACTGTTCAGGACAAACAAGGGACTCATGAACAACTATTACTAAACAAAAAAAAACAAAAAAAAAAACATCTGTGGAGCATTCAGGTAGCAACACAGTATTAAGAATCAAGTGTATGTAAACTTTTGAACGAGGTCAACTATTATTTTTCTCTTGTTGACTACATGTAAACATATTTTAAGTGAAATATCTTATTCAGGTCAGTACTAAAAAATAACATCCATTTTGTATGATCCCTCTTATTTTGGTAAAAGAATTAATATTTTGCAGATTCTGCAAGGTGTGTGTAAACTTTTGACCTCAACTGTATAAAACTCACAGTATATATCAGAAGATTTATTTAAAATAAATGTTGTTCTTTTTCATTTTTTATTCATAAAATATAATATAAATATAATAAGTCATAAATATTTAAAATATTTGAACAGAAACAGTTCAACTGTAGCTTAGAATTATAAAATCATAAGAAAATTACTTCAAGTTATAAATGTAAAGTAAGGTTATCAGCCATTTTTTAAAAAAGGACAAACCCATACTTCCTGTTTCACAACTGGCGTCCATCAATAGTCTTTAAACTCTTTCATCCTTGCCTTTAAATCTCTCTCTTTTTATCCCTCATGCCTTCTCAAAGATCGGCTTATCGGTCATATTTCTTATACATAACCTGACATCCACTGCTTCTGTCCTCAAAGGGAACATCAATGGTCGCCTCAGCTATCATAGCCGCTCAGGTCTGCTGCCTCACGTTGAGTTCAATAGAAATCACTGCGATACTGCCAGACATTCCACACCACACAGACAAATCATGCAGGATGCCTTTATGTGTGCTGCTGACCGGTGGGATGTCTGTGATCAAAACACCCTTACTTAAGGTTGCAATATTAAAACACCAGTTCCTGTTGTTCTTTGATCTCAGAGCACAGCTCCCTACTAAGAACCATGCGATGCTGCATTCCCATTAGCCTTCTTAAAGGCACAGTCCACTCAAAAAACAAATATTTTGTCATTTTCCTCACCCTTATGTTGTTCCACATACTGTTTTTCTCACAAAAGATAATGTTCTGGAGAATCTTCATGGAGGTCTTTTCCATAACTGCTGTCAACCACTAAAAGAGCAGAAAGAGATTTAATAAACCATTATTTACTGAAAATTGTCCCTATCTGCTGTAGCTCTCAAATAAAAACCGGATGCGGATCAATGGTTCTAAACATCATTAGTTTAAATGTAATTATCAAACCAGATGTGACACATGTAACAGCTGGTTTATTTGATTTAAGAGCTGCAGCAGGGAGCTTTCCTCATATTTTGCTATTAGATTACTTTAGAAGCCTTATGGATTGCATTTATGTTTTCTCAGCGATATGGCTGTATATTAGCATGGCTGTGATTCAGCTGTAGGCACTGTTTATAAAACATTTTGATGGCACGAGTGTGTAAATACATAAGAAATAACAATGGAGTGTCTTTAAAAACCCTCTTTGTACGAACTACTTTCCGCAATGGATTCAAATCTCAGTTTGACAGTTTAACTGCTGAGCCCAAGCCTCTGTTACTAATTAGAAAATGTCACTTTAAAACTAGTAACGAAGGAACGTTGAGTTGCGAGTGAGTGAGATGGACTGAGCGAGTGTGATTACATGCATCTGATACAGCATTCATTCTTCAGCTCAATCTCATATTCACAATAAAACATTAGTTTGAATGGCCGCTGAGGAAAGTGATATCTTTGTCGTACTATCCTTTCATCTGTTAAAGGTGATTTCCAATAACAGCGCTGCTCAGTGCATTTGTTGGCTGTCTTACAAGGTTACTGTTACTATAAACAGTCATTATTTGGAAATCTGAATTTCATATTAAGATTCTCCAAAAGCGTTAAGATTCTACTAGTCTTATTAAGAGTGATTTTTAGGTAACCATGTAAAAGGATGTACATATGAGTTTTTTTTTTTTTTTTTAATGGAATAGTTTATTTAACCATTAGACAAAATATGTGACCCTGGACCACAAAACCAGTCTTATGTAGCACGGGTATATTGTAGCAATAGCCAAAAATACATAGTATGGATCAAAAACAAATTTTATGCCAAAAATGTTTAGGATATTAAGTAAAGATCATGCTCCATGAAGATATTTTGTAAATAATCCTACTGTAAATATCAAAATTTAATTTTTGATTAGTAATATGCATTGCTAAGAACTTCACTTGAACAACTTTAAAGGCGATTCTTTCAATATTTAAAATTTTTGCACACTTTGATTCCAGATTTTCAAATTGTATTTCAATTAAACATTGTCCTATCCTAACAAATCATATTGAAATCATAAATCATACTAACAAATCAATGGAAAGCTTATATATTCAGCTGTCCCTTATGCCTTGTTTTGTGGTCCAGGGTCACATATTTAAAAAAAAAAACTGTACTGTATGTGTATATTTGATGAGTACATTTGAGGTTTTAATGGCTCATATAGTGTGATATGGAGCTCATATTTCCACTTGTGGAGGAAAAAAACCCCTCAAATTTCTTCAGAGCAAAAATATGCAATTTAGTGCAGTTGCTGATATTTATATGGCCAAAAAATTAGATGAAATTCTGATAGCTTGTAAATCATTAGACGCCTTAGAAATGTGCATATCAAATATATACTGTATGATTTATAACCAGCTTCACCACAAGCTTTTTGCTGGTAAACATTTTGGCTAAACATCTAAATTAGCCTGAACCAGCAGGAAAGTTCATGCTAGACTACGGTGGTAATTTAAGCAGGTTGGTATAACATGATGTTTTCTATTCAGACTGAGGTGGGTAAACATTGCCACCTGTGAGCACTTAGAAACAATTAAAGTCACTTCTTGTTTCCGTCTGGCAGAGCCCTCTGTGAATCAAGCAGTGGTGTTTAGTTGATCTGCCACCCTGTTTGCCTTTGAATACACCCAACCGCCTCTAGCAGGACATGCCCATCAACCTAGTAATGAAATAAAAATGATCTAGAGCTGGAAAGTGAAGAAAGAGAGAGGAAAAGAGGTAGTAGACCTCCCGCTGTTTGTCCAATCACAAATGCGGTTGACAGAAATGAACCCACCTTTATAAGAGGAACTGTCAGGTTTAGAGCCTGTGGTGAAGGCACTCTTTTATCGTCTTTGCTCGGAGGCAGCTGGCCCGTTTCTGCAAGCTACGTGAGTCGACTACAACCGCTTCCAGCAACCCCTAATTGCTCTTCACAATAAACCAATTGATTAACATGCCAGCGGAGTCGGGGTTGGGCAGGAGGACTCCAGCTGAAATCCAAATCACTACTATCTTACAATCATTAATTGTAATTAGAGCTACATCCTCTCGTACGAGGAATCACTGACAGCCAGGAAGAGTATTGATTAAAGAGGATGTTTCCCTATCTTGTCGCTGCAGCGGGTCTCTGCGTATTCTGATTAAGCGGAGGAAAAGTTCATGTAAGGGTCTGTTTTGCATTAAGACAGCAAAAAAGAGCCGCTTTTTGTCTTGTAACCCCCCTGCAGAACATCAGCGCTCAGGATGCTGTTGTGGGAGGACAGCGTTTCCGATCTGTGCCGAACACAAGCGGCTTCCTGCTACATACACATTAACTTGCTTTGCTGAAAATGAAACGCTTTTGTCCACAGCAGTTAACAATGCTTTGCCAACCTACATTAAGCACTGAATACAAACCCTAGCAAATGGAGAATGTTTATTTATAATTTAAAACGTGTGTATTTATAGAATAGATATTTTTAAATATAATATAATATATGTATGTATTTGTACATATGTACAAATATGCATATGGATTTATTTATTTTATAAAGTGTGTGTGTGTACACTACCAGTCAAGAGATTTTTAATGTCTCTTTTGCTCACCAAGCCTGCATTTATTTGATCCAAAGTACAGCAAAAACACAATTCTAAAACATCTTTACTATTTAAAATAATTGTTTTCTATTTGTACATATTTTAAATCAAATTTATTGCTGTGATCAAATGATCCTGTGATTTTCAGCATCATTACTCCAGTCTTCAGTGTCACATGATCCTTCAAAAATAATTCTAATATTGCTGATTTGCTGTTCAAGAAAAATCTTTTTCTTATTATTGTCATCAATATTTAAAACAGTTGAGTACATTTTCTTTTCAAAATTCTACTCGATTCCACTACTTTGAGCAGCAAATTAGAATATTAGAATGACTTTTGAAGGATAATGTGACACTGAAGCCTGGAACAGTTATTTTAAATAGTAAAAATATTTCAAAATTGTACTGTTTTTGCTATACTTTGAATCAAACAAATGCAGGCTTGGTGAGCAGAAGAGAAAAAAAACCTTTGACTGACAATGTACATAGACACTTTATAAAATATATAAATGCATATACATATTTGTACATATGTACAAATAAATAATTTTAATACAAATCTTACTGTTCAAAAACTTTTGACTGGTAGTGAATATATAATTTGCATTTATTTATTCATAATTAAAATGTCTATTTTTTGAATTTATATATATTTTTTATTTGTATAATATATTTATAATATAAAATTAATAATATAATTATAATTTATTTATTTATTATATAGAGTGTGTATATATAATTTACATTTATTTATAATATAAAATGTGCCTATTCATTGATCATATATTTTTATATAATAATATAATATATATTTTAATTTAAAATTATTTCTTTATTATATGACGAGTGTATGTATATATAATTTACATTTATTTTAATTTATTTATACATTATGTAACAATCTAATATCATATAATCTATCATTTTTAACATAAAATTTATTATTTATTTGTTTTATTTATTCATTATATAAAGTATGTATATACTCTACTGCTCAAAAGTGTGGGATCAGTAAGACTTGTTTTTTTTTTCTTTAAGTCTTTTACACTCATCAAGACTGCATTTATTTAATCAAAAATACAGAAAAAAACGTAATGTAATATTGTGAAATATTATTACAGTGTAAAATAACGTTCTTCTATTTTAATATAAATTAAAAATCTATTCTATTCTGTGATAAAAGCTGAATTTTTCAGCATCATTACTCCAGTCTTCAGTGCCACATGATCCTTCAGAAATCATTCTAATATGCTGATTTATTATCAGTGCTGGAAACGGTGTTGCTTAATATTTTTTTGGAACCTGTGATACTTTTTTCAGGATTCTTTGATGAATAAAAAGTTAAAAAGAACAGCATTTATTTAAAATAGATTTCTTTTCTAAAAATATACACTACTGTTCAAAAGTTTGGGGTCAGTACATTTTTATTCTTTCTTTAAAAAAAAATATTACTTTTATTCAGCAAGGATATGTTAGATAAAAAGTGATAGCAAAGACTTTCAAAGCAAAGATTTCTATTTTGAATAAATGCTGTTCTTTTTAACTTTTTATTCATCAAAGTATCCTGAAAAAAGTATCACAGGTTCCAAAATAATATTTGGAAGCACAACTGTTTTCAACATTGATGATTCTAATAATACTAATATTCTAATATTAGAATAATTTCTAAAGGATCATTTGACACTGAAGAACGGAGTAATGGCTGATAAAAATTCAGCTTTGCATCACAGGAAGAAAAAAAAAAGTAATGTACAGTCGTGGCCAAAAGTTTTGAGAATGACACAAATATTAGTTTTCACAAAGTTTGCTGCTAAACTGCTTTTAGATCTTTGTTTCAGTTGTTTCTGTGATGTACTGAAGTATAATTACAAGCACTTCATACGTTTCAAAGGCTTTTATCGACAATTACATGACATTTATGCAAAGAGTCAGTATTTGCAGTGTTGGCCCTTCTTTTTCAGGACCTCTGCAATTCGACTGGGCATGCTCTCAATCAACTTCTGGGCCAAATCCTGACTGATAGCAACCCATTCTTTCATAATCACTTCTTGGAGTTTGTCAGAATTAGTGGGTTTTTGTTTGTCCACCCGCCTCTTGAGGATTGACCACAAGTTCTCAATGGGATTAAGATCTGGGGAGTTTCCAGGCCATGGACCCCAAATTTCAACGTTTTGGTCCTTGAGCCACTTAGTTATCACTTTTGCCTTATGGCACGGTGCTCCATCGTGCTGGAAAATGCATTGTTCTTCACCAAACTGCTGTTGGATTGTTGGAAGAAGTTGCTGTTGGAGGGTGTTTTGGTACCATTCTTTATTCATGGCTGTGTTTTGGGGCAAAATTGTGAGTGAGCCCACACCCTTGGATGAGCAGCAACCCCACACATGAATGGTCTCAGGATGCTTTACTGTTGGCATGACACAGGACTGATGGTAGCGCTCACCTTTTCTTCTCCGGACAAGCCTTTTTCCAGATGCCCCAAACAATCGGAAAGAGGCTTCATCAGCGAATATGACTTTGCCCCAGTCCTCAGCAGTCCATTCGCCATACTTTTTGCAGAAGATCAATCTGTCCCTGATGTTTTTTTTTTTTTTTTTTTGGAGAGAAGTGGCTTCTTTGCTGCCCTTCTTGACACCAGGCCATCTTCCAAAAGTCTTGGCCTCACTGTGCGTGCAGATGCGCTCACACCTGCCTGCTGCCATTCCTGAGCAAGCTCTGCACTGGTGGCACTCCGATCCCGCAGCTGAATCCTCTTTAGGAGACGATCCTGGTGCTTACTGGACTTTCTTGGACGCCCTGAAGCCTTCTTAACAATGCAGTGGAAAGTTTTTTTCGGGATTAAGTACATTTCCATGGCAAAGAAGGACTATGCAATTCATCTGATCACTCTTCATAACATTCTGGAGTATATGCAAATTGCTATTATAAAAACTTAAGCAGCAACTTTTCCAATTTCCAATATTTATGTAATTCTCAAAACTTTTGGCCACGACTGTATATTAAAATAGAAACTATTATTTTATATTGTAATAACATTTCTGTATTTTTGATCAAATAAATGCAGTCTTGATGAGCGTAAAAGACTTCAACTGCTTTAAATTCCGAGTAGCATCCAGTATATTTTATATTATTATAACATCCATTGTCCTTTAGAATGAGGACACAGAGTACACTGAGACACACACAGCATCACAGGGGCCCATTCCCTCTCATGCTGAGAAACACTCCCTCACACACACTCATCAGAGGGACTCCAGAGGCCCGTCCCTCTCATGTTGAGACGCAGACACACACTCTAATCAGAGGAGCTCCAGGGGCCTGTCCTGCTCATACTGATACTCAGCAGATGGGCAAAAGGGGTGCAATATCTGCCAGGTTGGTTTCATTATGTAGGGCAGCAGCCAAAAAACACCTGATTTCATTTTGAAACTGCCAGCATGCTGGGAGATATTGTCCCAAAAGAAGAGTGCTGACCAGAACATTAGCATATACAGTCTGGACTGTTGCAGTGTTTTTGTAAAGTACATGGTTTAGTTTTTATAAACTAAGTTTACTCAAAAAAAAAAAAAAAAAAAAAAACACAAATTATGAAAGTCTGCAGAACTGCTTATAGTGGACAAAGAAAATGGACAATAAAATAGCCTGCCAAGCTGCAAAAAGACAAAAAAGGCCTCTTAAAATACATAAATGCCATCCATATTGATTAGATTAGATTCAACTTTATTGTCACTGGCTCTGTATTTGTACTCTGCACAGTGAAACACATTTAGTATCTAACCAAAAATGCAAATAATGTCTATGTACAACCCCAGCTGTGTTTGCTAGAATTTCTTCTTTGTTTTGAACCTGAAAACTGCTAATTAAAGTTGAGTCAGGAAGAAAAAGAAACAAATGCAATTGTGAGAAAAACCTGCATGACTATTTCTGTCTGGTATCTGTCTTTTTGGTAAATCAGAGAGCATTGTTCTCTGTGGGCAGTTTGAGACTGACACCAGACCAGAGCGGACCCAGTTAAAGTTGCTGAATTATAAATGTCCAGAGTTAC
Organism: Garra rufa; assembly: GCF_049309525.1. NCBI lineage: Eukaryota > Metazoa > Chordata > Actinopteri > Cypriniformes > Cyprinidae > Garra > Garra rufa. Next base: position 13,408,701 of record NC_133362.1, read on the forward strand.
GGTATACAATTTATTGCTAAACGTACAGCAATGGCACTTTTAAAGCATGATTTATTGACTGCAGTATGCTGTGGTGCCTTGTATTGGACACATAAAAAACTTTGAACTTGAACCTCAAAGGTTATTTGGCGTTATTTTGAGTATGATGGATCTTCGGGGGAAAAAAAGTTATGCATATAATCATAAGTCTGAATTTGAATAACTATTCTAGTAAAAAACAAACAAACAAAAAAACTGTATGTAAAAACAACTGGAAAAGTAAAAGTAATACCTAAAAATGACTGATTTTCAAAAACTATACACAAAATAAAAACTAGTTATGCACCATAAATGTAACTAAAACAGAAATTTAGAATTACAATATAATAAATAAAATAATATAAAAAAAATAAAGAAAAAATTCACAATTCTGACTTTTTTTCTAAGAATTGCAAGATATAAAATTAAAATTTTGGGGGGAAAGAGTCAAAATGGCAAGATCGCTAATTTGAGAAATAAAGTCGCAATTCTTGACATTTAGACATGCAATTCTGGAAAAAAAGTCTGAATTATGATATTTAAAATATAAATTGCAATAATTGTGACTATTTCTGAGTTTATAACAAAATTACGTGTCTTTATGGTTTCTGCCTAGGTTTTTTTCTATGGTTTCTGACTAGGTGTTTTTTAAAAATCTACTTCTTCGATTTTGTCCTCAACTTCTAATTCTTTGGCTTCTTCTATGGCTTCTGCCTCTTCCATTTTTTCTTCGACTTCTATGGCTTCTGCCTCTTCTACTTTTTTTTTCAAATTCTTCTTTGACTTCTGCCTCTTTGACTTTTTCTTCGACTTCTACTTTGACTTCTTCCATGGCTTCTGCCTTTTCGATTTCTACTTCTTTGACTTCTTCTGTGGTTTCTGACTAGGTTTATCTTCAACTTCTACTTCTTCTATGGTTTCTGCCTCTTCGACTTTTTCTTCGATTTTGACTTTTTCTACTACTTTTAATTCGACTTTTTGTTTAGCCAGAATTGTGAGATATAAACTCACAATTCTGAGAAAATATCTTTTTTTAAGTCAAAACGTCTCGGGTTACTATTGTAACCTTAGTTCCCTGAGGGAACGAGACGCCGCGTCAGGAACGCTATGGGGAACGCCATTGGCGGGCCGCACTCTGAACTATGTCTAACAACCAATGAATGACGGGGGTGACGTCACAGGCGCGGTGACGTCACCAACCAGGAAGTATAAAGCACGTGCGTTTGAAGCCGGCGGCAGCTCTTTTAGGAATGAAGCGAGCGCCGCAGGGTGCGGGAATTATGGTCCGAGACGCGGCGTCTCGTTCCCTCAGGGAACTAAGGTTACAATAGTAACCCGAGACGTTCCCTTCCGGGAACTCGAGCCGCGTCAGGAACGCTATGGGGAACGAGACTACCAACGCCCCCATAATTTCCGAGCCCTGCGAGTGTCTGCTCAACCAGGGTGGAAAAAGAGAGAGCCCTTGTCTAGCATTCCGCGGACAAGAAGGCCCTGTAGTCCTCGGCCCTCGGGCACACGAGGAATGGTAGTCTTCCTCTGTCTGGTCGCCAGCCAGAACGAGAGGTACTCCACGGCCCTCAGGCACACGCAGAGTCTTAGTCCTTTGTCTGGGAGTTAGCCAGAACAAGAGGGACCGAATGACCACTGTCTAGCACTCGGCGGACAGATGGTGTGGGAAGTCCTCGGTCCGCAGACCCACGAGGACGGTGAGCTCGACCTCAAGGCTCCTCGGCCCTCGGGCACACGAGGAGAGGGTGATCCTTTGTCTGGGGGTTCAGCCAGAACAAGAGGGATCCAAGGCTCGGCCTGGAGCTCCGCCAGGACGCGAGGGAATAAGCCATTGTCTAGCATTACGCGGACAAGAGGGCACTGCAATCCCCGGCCCTCGGGCTCACGGGGAAGACAGTAGGTGCCTCTGCCTGGTAGCCAGCCAGTGCATGAGGCACTCCTCGGCCTTCTGTGAAGGCAGACGAGGAGTCTTAGTCCTTGGTCTGGGGAAAGCCAGAAACCAGAGGGACCGGAGTACACTCGGTCTGATAGCATCCTGCGTCAGAACACGAGGAGAATTAAGCCATTGTCTAGCATTCCGCGGACAAGAGGGCTGTACAGTTCTCGGCCCTCGGGCACACGAGAACCGTGACCTCTGCCTGGTTCGCCAGCCAGTGCGAGAGGCACCCCTCGGCCCTCGGGCTCACGAGGGGTCTTAGTCCTTTGTCTGGGGGTTCTGCCAGGACAAGAGGGACTGAAAGGGCTTTTGTCTAGCTTTCACGGACAAAAGGGGTAAAGTTTTGCAGATCTCTTATGAGTGGCGAAACGACTTCTCTTCTTTCCGCAGAAAGAATGCGCCTTGAGAAGTCTCCTCCTGGCTAGGGAGGTGGCTGCCCCTCTAGGCCTAGCGCACTAGGCCGAGAGTACAGCCGAGCCTGGAGCGGCTCTGAGGTCGAGCTCGTAATACCTAACGAATGTTAGGGGCGTGGACCAACCCGCAGCATTGCAGATGTCTTGTATTGGGACACCTACCGTCAGAGCCCTCGAGGCCGACAGACCTCGAGTAGAGTGAGCCTTGAGTCCCATCGGGGATGGGAGACCAGAGGACTCGTATGCTGTAGATATGGCATCGATGATCCATCTACTGATAGTGGGCTTAGAGGCCGGGCCCCCTCTCTTAGGGGGGCCGTAACAGACAAACAATTGCTCTGTTCTACGCCACGTGGCAGCTCTGTGGACGTATGCATCTAAGGCTCTGACTGGGCACATGCAATTTAACTTCCTGTGGTTCGGCTCCGCGAACGGAGGAGGATAAAACGCCTGCAGTGTTACTGGCTGCGGTGCTAGGGAGGGGACCTTCGGGACGTACCCGACCCTGGGATATAGAAAGGCCTTGGCCATCCCTGGGGCAAACTCTAAATGAGATGGGGCCACTGAAAGGGCCTGCAGATCGCCTACTCTCTTGAGGGAGGTGAGTGCTAACAGGAGCGCCGTCTTAACTGTGAGGGCGCGATCCGTAGACTCCTCTAAGGGCTCGAATGGAGGCTTGCAGAGAGCTTCTAGCACCACAGCGAGGTCCCACGTGGGGACCCTGGGTGTCACTCGAGGCCTCAGCCTGAGCGCACCGCGGAGGAACCGTATGACCAAGGGCTCTCTACCTACTGAGAGGCCACCTAAAGGGGCGTGGTAGGCACTTATGGCCGCCACGTATACCTTTAGAGTGGAGTGAGCTAGCCCTGCGGATAGGCGAGACTGTAGGAACTCCAGAACTGTACCGACCGGGCAGTTGACTGGGTCCAGGTGGCGCTCGCGGCACCATCTCGCGAATAAGTTCCACTTAAGGCCATACAGTTTCCTCGTAGAGGGAGCTCTGGATTGGAGAAGGGTCTCAACAACCTCGGTTGAGAGACCCGCTCCTATGAGTTGTGCCCCCTCAGGGGCCACACCCATAACCTCCACCTCTCTGGGTGGGGGTGGCATATTGCACCCCCAGCCTGAGACAGGAGGTCCCTCCTGACGGGAATCTCCCACGGAGAGCCGTCTAGGAGAGATACCAGGTCCGAGAACCATACTCGTGCCGGCCAGTACGGGGCTACTAGTAGCAGCCGCACTTGAAACCGACGGACCCGTTCCAGAACTCCCGGGAGCAGAGCGATCGGGGGAAAGGCGTACAGACGCAGCCTCGGCCACGTCTGTGCCATGGCCTCCAGCCCCAGTGGAGCTGGAGGAACTAGAGAGTACCAGAGGGGACAGTGCGATATCTCCTGAGTCGCAAACAGGTCCACCTGTGCCTGGCCAAACACTCTCCAGATCTGCCTCACCACCTCTGGGTGAAGCATCCATCCCCCAGGCCTCGGCCCCTGCCTTGACAGGACGTCTGCTCCCACATTCAGATGTCCAGGGATGTGGACTGCTCTCAGGGAGAGGAATTTCTCTTGAGACCAAAGGAGTATCCGGTACGCCAGCTTGTATAAGGGGCGTGAGCGGAGTCCTCCTTGGTGGTTTATGTAGTGAACCACCGCAGTGCTGTCTGTACGGACCAGCACATGTCTGTTTCTTAGGTCTGGGAGAAACCTCTTTAGGGCCAGGAATACTGCCAGCATCTCTAAGCGGTTTATGTGCCACGAGAGATGGTGGGCGTTCCATAGGCCTTGGGCTGAGCGGCCACGCATGACCGCTCCCCAACCGGTAAGGAAAGCGTCGGCCGCTAGCGTGATGCGGCGACCAGGCGCTCCCAGTACCGGTCCCTGAGAGAGGAACCAGGGTTTCCTCCACATGGCCAAGGCACGTAGGCAACGCCGCGTGACCTTGATCTTGCGGAGTGGGTTTCCCCTCGGGGAGAACCCCCTGGTCCTGAGCCACCACTGTAGTGGTCTCATGTGCAGCAGTCCAAAAGGTATCACGTTGGAAGCGGCTGCTATAAGACCTAACAGTACTTGAAACTGTTTGACAGTGAGTGACTGGCCTAGCTTTACTGCATTCACTGCGGTCAGTATGGAATCGACTCGTGCAGGAGACATGCGTGCCTGCGTGGAGATCGAATCCCACCCTACGCCTAAGTAAGTGGTCCTCTGTAGTGGAGAAAGCACATTCTTCTTGGCGTTGAGTCTCAACCCTAACTCTTTCATGTGAGCGAGAACAGCACCTCGATGCTGAACCGCTAACTGTTAGTTGAGTATGCGGATGCCCTGGAGTCACAGTGGAGCCAGCGCAGCATCCACACACTTCGTGAAAGTGCGGGGTGAGGGAGCTAGGCCGAAAGGAAGCACTCTGTCTTGGTAAGCCTTGCCCCTGAAAGCGAACCCGAGATACTTCCTGTGCTGAAGAACCAGAAAGTTCACTAAGGGTACCAGCCTCTCGGGACTGGTGTCTGGATTTACTTGAGGAACTAACTCGGAGTCCTGTAACAGCGAACTGGCAGGAAGCGCCGGAATTAGCTCCTCGGAAAACCCCCGCGGGGGTTGCGAACTCTCCAGGGCCGCTACGTTTCCGGGCGGACCGGCTAGAGGATGCTCGCGGGAGATAGCCGCGCCCTGTAACACTGGCAGGGTTAGCTGACTCATCTCCTGAGGGCCACGAAGGGGTCTGAAACCCGCACCTGGAGGTACGGTGCAAACCCCCTCGAGAGGGGCTGCCCTCAACGGCCCTGAACCACAACCGTCAGGGCCGCTTAGCCGAGGACTTCCTTGACTGGAGGACGACCCTCAGGTCAGGCCTCTTCGTCTTGGAAGCCCCCGACTTAGAGCGCTGCTTTCCGGGTCCCCTAGGCTGGGCCGGGGGAGCACGGGCGGCAACGCTCTGCTTTTGTGCCTCTCTATGGGAGCTCGTACACGGCTGAGGCTGCTTCTTAGATGGTGCAGCAGCCTCAGAGGAGAACACGCGGCGAGGAAGGAAAGTTCTGAACGCCGCCGCCTGCTTGCGGGCCTCCTGGTGCCTGGCCACAACGGTATCAACCGAAGCACCAAAGAGGGTTGCAGGGGGGCGTCTAGAAGCGTGACCCTGTCCTTGTCTTTTACGTCGGACAGGGTCAGCCAGAGATGCCTCTCCGCGGCCACCAGGGCTGCCATAGACCGCCCAACAGCACGGGCGGCCTCCTTGGTGGCGCGGAGAGCGAGATCTGCAGTTTTTTGCATCTCTGTAACGCTAACTTCCTCGCCGCTGCTGAACTCCTTCAGCAGGTCAGCCTGGTAGGCTTGCAGGATGCCCATGGTGTGAAGGCAAGACCCTGCTTGACCTGCTGCCGTGTATGCCTTACCCATCAGGCCAGAAGTGACTTTAAGGGGCCTGGTGGGCAAGGACGGAGCCTTCAAGGACGACGCCGAGCCGGGTGACAGATAGCCCGCAAGCGTCTGTTCAACCCGTGGCATCGTCCTATAGCCATTCTCCTCTGCCCCCCCCACATTTCCATAATTTTCAGCAGGGGAGAAAAGACGGGAGGAGTATGGCTTTTCCCACGATCTCGCTAGCTCTTGGTGGAGATCGGGGAAGAAGGGAAGGCTCCGTTTAGGAGGTGCTGACTTTGTCCGCAGGAAGCGATCATTTAATCGGCTTCGCTGCGGCTCATGTGATTGTAATTTGGCTACCGCATTAGTCAGCACCTCTATGAGCTCCTCATAGTGAGGCGAGCGTGATGGCGGTTGTGGTTCCTCTGTAACACTTTCAATGTCAACCTCCTCGGAGGAAGACAAGAGGAACTCGGGGACCTCCTCCCGGGGGGAAGAAACCGCAGCGCGGGCTTCCACATCCAGGAGGAGATCGCTCGATCCGCTGAGTGAGGGCGGAGATAGGGGATCACCCGCCTCCATACCCTCCAGCAGATCGAGCTGCGAGCCCCACGAGTGCAGCCGCCGCTCCGCCTCGGCGGAAGCGGGGCCAGACCCACGGGGCACGCTAGTGAAAGCCCCCTCCTCAAAGAGGGCTTTCCGGGAGCGAAGCAGACGCACCGGCAGGTGTTCACAGTGCTCACAGCCAGCCTTTTCGAGGGCTGACTGTGCATGCTCCGCTCCCAAGCAGACCACACATAGACTGTGTGTATCCCCACCAACAATGAAGCGTTGGCAGGGAGGGACACACTGTCTATGCGGGCGCTTAACCACCATCAAACTCTTTTTCTTAATATTTGTTGCAAAGATGCCATTCTACTCAAATAAAAGTGTGTCAAACTGGACACAAAAACAGCAGAAATGGCAAGACAGACACAGACACAGAGCGCTCTCGCTGAATGACAAAAGCTGCCGCCGGCTTCAAACGCACGTGCTTTATACTTCCTGGTTGGTGACGTCACCGCGCCTGTGACGTCACCCCCGTCATTCATTGGTTGTTAGACATAGTTCAGAGTGCGGCCCGCCAATGGCGTTCCCCATAGCGTTCCTGACGCGGCTCGAGTTCCCGGAAGGGAACTGCAAGATATAAACTTGTAATTCTGACTTTGAATCTTCCAATTCTGACTATATAACTCAAAACACTATATAACTGGTTTATATCTCACAATTTTGAGAAAAAAAAATTCTGAATTCTAAGTTCACGCAGTTCTGAGAAAAAAAGTCAGAATTAAAAGACTCCCAATTTTCAGAAAAAAGGTCAGATTTGTAAAATAAAAATTCACAATTACCTTTTTTTTTTTTTAAATTTAGTGGCGGAAACAGGGTTCCGTAATGAAACCCTTATTCTTATAATTTAAAATTAGCAATTTTCAAAAAAACAAAACAAAAAACAAAATAAAAGCTATCTGTGCACCATAAAAACAACTAAAACCACAGCTGAAATTCAAAAATAAAATAACAAAAATTTAAATTTGGTATAAAAAAGGTGGAAACTCTGCAATAAGTAAAATCTAAAAATAGTAATTTTAAAATTGCACATAAAATAAAAAACTTGTGCATCATAAAAACTAACTCAAATTAAAAATATAATTTATAAACACAAAGCAAAATAAACATGTCAAATAAAAGCTAGAATAATCAATAATTTTGACACTATATAAAAAAAGAGCAAATCCATATCTAATGATGTCTATCAAATTAAGCTCTGAAACTTTAGGGAATTAAAACTCATCTGTGAAGTCATTATCATAATTATTAAGTTAATTTTCAAAATTGCACGGTAAATTTGTCAAGTGAGCAATAAGAGATCAAACGTGCACCAAAGAAGGCATAGGGGGAAAAAAGACTTGGCTTTTCCAATGCAGACACAAAGATTTTATAGAATCAGTGTTCAACATACTGCGAGTCGTAAAGCAGGGTTTTTTTCTCACGCCATTAAATAAGAAGAACATTCAGCCAGAAGGAACTGCTGCTAATGTGAGGGAAATTGATTTTTGAAGACCAGGAAGGATAATGATAGCGGTCTAAAAAAAGTCATAAATGAATCATGAATTCCCATTCAGCTGTGCAGGCTGGTTGGAGATCTGAATGTCTCGACTACAGACAAAAGCCTAACTCTATGTGAAAGGTACTATGGCTTTCTTAATGCACTTTTAGGTGCTCTAAATGCCTGTCACCTGAAATGCCCACTGGATTTAAAGTAGACATTATTGCTTCTTGATTTATGGTGAAAAATGTAGAATTGGACACCAATGTGCAGATTAAAGGCTCAGCCTGTCCTCTCTCTGCCCAGACTGCAGGTTGTTGATGGATACACTGACTTAGGAGATGTTTCTTCCCTTTTCCGCTGTTCAGTCACGTATTACACAATTGAGCGTTCTGTGAAGAGCAGCAATGACAGTCCAAACTCTGACGGCTATAATTATCTATCTGCAGCAGGAAGGGAACGTCAGAGAGACTTCCTGCTTTAGGGGGCGGAAGGAGAGCTGTCACACACCCTGACACCCCCTGCTGTAGCCCGTATGTGGAATGAGCTCACAATCTAAAGTGAAATTTTCACCTGTCACTACTGCAGGCTTCACAAAATCATTGGTGCTAGATTATAGGAATAATTCATCCAAAAATGAAAGTTGTCATGTTGTTCCAGACCCATATGTTGTTATTTTCTCAAATCAAAACGCAAACTGAGTGCATAATGACAGAAGTTTGATTCTTCAAAATGTAGTGGCGAGTGTATTTTTTGCATTGATCTACCTGGTTTTCATCACAATGGAAGTAATCAAGCAGTATCAGGTGGCCACGCAGACAGTGCATTTTTGGTTCAGCGCACTTAACCATCAGCATCTCTTCTGCATGAGCAGCATTTAGCCTTTTGCTTGTCTCAGAGTTTAGTTTCAAGGTGACACCATAGGACAGCTGATGGGGCGTTCACACATAGAGAGATCCGCAGAAACTACACGTCATTCATTTTCAGTGGGAGTTGTGATTTCTGAGAGAGTGACAGTGGTTCTTGATGGGATGCAATGTGGGTGTTTCCTTCAATGCAAATAAAGATGGGAAAAAGTTTAACATAATGCAAATTGTGCAAAAAATGCCAACCCAAGCTCATGAAAATACATGCCTCTATATACATTTTCACAACACTGGAATTATGTACCTTACTGGACGTTTAGTGGCAGTTTCAAAGTGAAATGTCCAGAGAGTGGCGCTAAAACACATTTAATACGTGACCGTGGAACGTTTTTATTATGCTGCTTGAGGTACATATTGCGGCTGTTTAGAATTCAAATATAATAATTGAATTTATAAAAATTACCCTTATCAAAAGTTTACATATACTTTATTCTTAATACTGTGTTGTTACCTAAATGATCCACAGCTATTTTTTATTAGTGATAGTTCATGAGTCCCTTCTTTGTCCTAAACAGTTAAACTGCCTGCTGTTCTTCAGAAAAATCCTCCAGGTTTCACAAATTCTTTGGTTTTTCAGCATTTTTGTATTTTTGAACCCTTTCCAACAATGACTGTATAATTTTGACATCCATCTTTGTACACTGAGGACAGCTGAGGGACTATTACAGCTATTACAGAAGGTTTAAAAGCTCACTGATGCTTCAGAAGGAAAAGCAATGAATTAAGAGCCAGGGGTGTAAACTTTTGAACAGAATGAATTATTTTGCCCAAATATCATTTTTTTTCATTTAGTACTGCTTTTCAAAAGCTACAGAAGATACTTAATATACTTAGACAAAATATAGAGGCACATATTTCCAATGGGCCTAGGCAGAAAAGTACACTACTTACTAAATACTACTAAAAAACGTATTAAGGGCACCTATTATGCAAAATTCACTTTTACATGTCGTTTGAACATAAATGTGTGTTGGCAGTGTGTACACAACCACCCTATAATGATAAAAATCCAACAAGTCCTTTTATTTGATCCCCCATAAATAATAAACAGTGTCTCAGAACAAGCCGTTTGCAAAATCCATCAAATGTGACATCACATTTTACAGGCCCCGCCCACAACTGTTGATGAACACTGCGATATTACCTGAGACCCCACCCTGAGTCAGCCCCACACATTCGGCCATGTTTATCTTCACACTAGAGCATTTAAAACTACCTGATCTCATGACAAAAACGTACCTATGGGAACCTTTTCGTAAGACGCAAAACACGTACCAGTAAGTACATATCACTGCAGTTTCCAACAGAAATTAATACTAGAGGCGGTAAAATAGCGAGCACTTCTAATTCGTACAAAGTTATGATTACAGCTCCATATGTTTTGCTTTCCTGATGTTACAAGTTTGCACGGTAGCTCAGCCGACACAGAATTGGACTTAGGATGTGGAATCCTTGGGTACGAATTCTGTGAAAAACATGACTCACAATGAAACAGCTTGGAGATGAGAAATCAAAAAACGAGCTAAAACGGCATGCGGCAGGCATATTAATAGTGTAGACAGCCGTTTAGGTACTGTATATGAGGCTTCTGTCACTTAATACACAGATCTAATATAAACTATATAAAGAAATGTGCAATTTCTTTCCAGCTGTTTATCTTCACAGACATAAGTGACTATGTTTTTGCAACTTGTGTGTTTTTAACATAAACTTTAGGCGCAATAAGACATGAAAGAAAGTTGTTTAGTTTAGCACTCAGATGCCGTGTGACAGTCACTTTCTGTGTGCGTGCTATGGATGTGTGCGCTCAGAAAACCATTTATCAGAAGTTTAAACTAATATGGCTCTATAACGCATGATTTCAGTGCAATAGACATGACAATCAAAACCAAACAGATGTTTTTTGGCAGAGTATCTAAGGGACTTGCTTAAAAAATTAGTATTTGGTAGTACAATACAACCACTCAGCAACCTTTATCAATATAATCAGTATGTCTGAATGCTTCTCTGTTGTGTAATACCCGGGCACCCAAACCTGCATTTTCAACATTTTACCACTTCAGCATCTAAATCGTTGTCTTGTCAGTGCACATTTAGCACACTCCAAATTTAGGGATAATGATATGGCAGATAACGAGCAGCAGTTTGATTCAAGCTGTGCTCTTAAGTCCTCAAGGAACCCTGTGATTGTCTGCGCATCCTTCCGGCTCTGATTTACCAGAGTGGATGATGCAGTACCTCACTGTCCCCAGGACTGACCTTTGACCCCTGCGGGCTGCCAGACAGGTTGTTATCATCAGCCACAGACATGATGATACCTGCAGAGACGACGCTTTCAGCCAATCATGTTCAGTGGCTTTTATCCCGACCGCAGTCTGTCTCCTTAGTTTTTGTCTGAAGCACAGTTGGTGGCCAGCGATAGTCTTGCTACACTGTGACCAGAGTGCTTGTGGTACAGGGTCATGCCAGGCTGTGCTGACAGAACGTGTTAGCAGTGCTTACCCACCGCCGGTCAGTGTCGCCCTCTCTAGAGCTCTAGGGTGCACCGCTGGAGGAAGACTGCCTGGTTTACCATCTGTGGCCCACTCCCACTGCGTCCTCTAAAAGCATTATGCCACTCTCTTTCTGCCTCTGAGGCTCGGGCCATCATTTCTTGTAGCATCACACTAACTCTGCTGAGTCATAGCGCTCACACCCTAACTCTCACTCCGCCACAACAGCCAAGATGCAACAACCACACAGAGCTGGCTTGAAATTCACACACACCCCTACCTCTTAAGACAAATAATATTAGAAACACATGAGACAAGCGTTAAGATACAATAAGAGCTGCACACATACAGTTAAAGTCAAAAGTTTAAATAATTTTTTTTTTTTTTGTTTAGTGATAGTTGTTTACAAGTCCCTTCTTTGTCCTGAACAGTCAAACTGCATGCTGTTCTTGAGTAAAATCCTTCAGGTCCCACATATTCTTTGTGTATTTGAACCCTTCCCTGCTGAAAAAAGCAGCATATGCTGGTTAGGTATGTTTTGGTGCTGGGATGCTGGTTTTAGCTGGCCTTTTGCTGGTTTATGCTGGTCCTTGACCAGCAACATGACCAGCATAAACCGGGCAAAGGACCAGCATTGACCAGCTAAGGACCAGCATTAACCAGCAAAGGACCAGCATAAAACCAGCATACCAGCATCAGAACATACCTAACCAGCATATGCTGTTTTTTCAGCAGGTTTTCCAACAATGACTGTATGATTTTGGGATCAATCTTTTCAGACTGAGGACAACTGAGGGACTGTTACAGAAGGTTCAAATGCTCATTGATACTTTAGAAGGAAACACGATGCATTAAGAGCCAAAAAAGTGCCTTGCGAAAGTATTCATACCCCCTTTTTTTCTTATATGGTGCAGCCTTACATTAAACTGCTTTAAATTACTTGTTTTCCCATATCAATCTACACTTAATACACCATAATGACCAAGCACAAAACAGGTTTGTAACAACTGCAGATTTATTAGAAATAAAAATCTGAAATGATTATATTGCATAAGTATTCATAACCTTTTCTGGGACATTTGAAATTAAGCTCAGAAGCATTCATATTGCTTGTAGATGTTACTACACTTCGGGTGAAGCTAATCTGTGGCAAATTCATTTGAATGAGTATGATTTGGAAAGGCACACACCTCACAATAAAATGTCTAAAAGCTGAAAATGCATATCAGAGCAAAAACCACACCGTGAGGTTAAAAGAACTGCATATAGAGCTCAGAGACAGGATTGCATTAAGGTACAGATCTGGAGAAGTTTTCAGAAAAAATCTGCTGCATTGAAGGTTTACAGAAGCATGTAGCCTCTATTATCCATAATGGAAGAGGTCTGGAAAAACTAGGACTCCTCCTAGAGTTGGCCTCCTGGCCAAACTAAGCAAATGATGGAGAAGGGTCTTGGTTAGACTGGTGACCAAGAAGCTGATGGTCACTCTAGTTGAGCTCTATGATCATATGTGCAGATGGAAGAAACTTACAGAAGGACAAACATTACTGCATTACTCCACCGATCTATGCTTTATGGTGGTGTCGCCAAACTCAATCCTCTCCTCAGTGAAGACACAGGAAAACCCACTTGGAATTTGCAACAAAGCACCTAAAGAACTCTCAGATTGTGAGAAACAAGATTCTTTGGTCTGATGTACCTCAGTTCCAAGCTTCATGTATAGAGGAAACCAGGCAATGTTCCTCACCTGCACAGCAGCATCCCAACAGTACAGTGTGCTGGTAGCAGCCTCATGCTGTGGGGCTGTTTTTCAGCAGCAGAGACTGAACTCAGAGTAGAAGAAAAGCTCAACACAGCAAAATATTGAGATAGCCTTAATGAAAACCTAGTCAAGAGCATTCAGAACCTCAGACTGGACTGAAGGTTCACCTTCCAACAGGACGATGTCCCAAAGCACACAGCAAAAGTGGCTTATAGACAACTCTGTGAATGTCCTTGAGTGGCCCAGCCACAGCCTGGGCTTGAACCCGATTAAATATTTCTGGAGAAACCTGAAAATGTCTGCCAGATCCCATCCAAGCTGACAGCTTGAGAGGTGAAGAGGTGAGAAGAAAAATGGCAGATAATTGCCAAATGCAGATGTGCAAAGCTTGACACACCATTCCAAAGAAAAGACTTGAGGCTGTAAAAGTGCTTCAACTAACCATGCTGAAAAAAACAGCATATGCTGGTTAGGTATGTTTTGGTGCTGGGATGCTGGTTTTAGCTGGTTTATGCTGGTCCTTTGCTGGTTTATGCTGGTCCTTGACCAGCAACATGACCAGCATAAACCAGCAAAGGACCAGCATTAACCAGCAAAGGACCAGCATAAACCAGCTAAAACCAGCATCCCAGCACCAAAACATACATAACCAGCATATGCTGTTTTTTTCAGCAGGGAAGTACTGAGTTAAGGGTATGAATACTTATGCAATGTACTTATTTCCGTGTTTTATTTTTGATAAATTTGCAACATTGTCACAAATGTTTTGTGATTTCTCATTAAGAAGTAGATCAAGTAGTAGATCAAGATGGCGCCGCGGATGGCAGCCTCTGTGCTCAGCTCTCCAGTTGTTTTAGTGTTTTTGTTAGTTTTTCCTGTTTTTTGTTTTGCAAACACGATCAGTTTTACAAGGGATGAACTGCTAAACATTAGGCAGAACATACCACAAACTCACAGACACTGTTACTTCATATATCAGTTTCTGCGAGGACTTATGCATTCCTACCAGGACTCGCTTAACTTACAACAACGACAAACCATGGTTCACTGCAAAACTCAGACAGCTCCGTCATGCCAAAGATGATGCTTATAAAAAAGGGGACAAAGTCTTGTATAAACAGGCCAAATACACACTGGAAAAGGAGATCAAAGTGGCAAAGAGAAATTATTCCGAAAAGATAAGGAACCAATTTTATTCCAGTGACACTTCATCAGTGTGGAAAGGTCTAAAACACATCACCAATTACAAGACACCACCCCCCAGCACTGGCAGACGATCTGAACGAGTTCTATTGTAGGTTTGAAAAAACACCATTCACACCTTCAACGTCACCCCTCTCCCCCACTCCTGCAACTCCCATTCAAATCAGTGAAGATGAGGTGCGCCAAGTCTTCAAAAAGAACAAAAGAAGAAAGGCACCAGGCCCTGACGGTGTGACACCAGCCTGTCTGAAAACCTGTGCAGATCAGCTGGCGCCCATCTTCTCACAGATCTTCAATAGGTCTTTGGAGTTGTGTGAAGTCCCCGCCTCTCTCAAACGCTCTGAAATCATCCCCATTCCAAAGAAACCCAAAATAACAGGACTTAACGACTACAGACCTGTGGCGCTAACATCTGTCGTCATAAAGTCGTTTGAAAAACTGGTTCTGGCTTATCTGAAAGACATCACCGGACCCTTACTGGACCCCCTGCAGTTTGCTTATTGAGCAAACAGGTCTGTAGATGATGCAGTGAACATGAGTCTACATTTCATACTGCAGCATCTGGACAAATCAGGGACTTATGTGAGGATCCTGTTTGTGGACTTCAGTTCAGCCTTCAACACTATCATCCCAAACCTCCTCCTGCCCAAACTAACTCAGCTCTCTGTGCCCACGTTGGTCTGTCAGTGGATCAACAGCTTCCTGACAGACAGGCAGCAGCTAGTGAGGCTGAGAAAATTCTCATCCAGTACCCGTATTACCAGCACTGGCGCTCCTCAGGGTTGTGTCCTCTCCCCACTGCTCTTCTCCCTGTACACTAATGACTGTACCTCCAAAGACCCCTCTGTCAAGCTCCTGAAGTTTGCAGACGACACCACACTTATCGGCCTCATTCAAGACGGTGACGAGTCTGCTTACAGACAGGAGGTTAAAGAGCTGGCTGTCTGGTGCAGTCATAACAACCTGGAGCTCAACACGCTCAAAACTGTGGAGATGATCATAGACTTCAGGAACCCCCCCCCCCCCCTGCTCTCCCCCCACTCACCATCATGAATAGCACTGTAAACACAGTGGAGTCATTCAGGTTCCTTGGCAACACCATCTCTCAGGACCTGAAGTGGGACATTCACATAGACTCCATTGTGAAAAAGGCCCAGCAGAGGCTGTACTTCCTCCGCCAGCTGAGGAAGCTCAACCTGCCACAGGAACTGCTGAAACAGTTTTACTCTGCCATTATTGAATCCGTCCTCTGCACTTCAATTACCATCTGGTTCAGCTCAGCTACCAATTCTGATCTCAGAAGACTAAGTCGGATAGTCCGGACTGCTGAACGAATCATTGGTACAACCCTCCCTACCCTTCAAGATCTGTACTTATCCAGAGTACGAAAAAGGGCTGCCAAAATTACTCTGGACCCCTCACATCCAGCACACTCACTTTTTGAACTGTTACCATCCGGTCGGCGCTACAGAGCACTGAGCACTAGAACGACCAGACACCGAAACAGTTTCTTTCCTCAGGCAATCCATCTCATGAACACTTGATCGTGGAACATACAACATTATACACTCTTTATTTATTTTTCAGTTATTTATTTAATGCACATACTTACTTCCATTCAAATGTCTTCGCTATTTTGCACATTGTCTGTCTTGTATACTTGTATATTGTTCTTTTTATAATATGTATCATCTTGTCACTGTCATTCTGTAGCACTGTGGAGCTTCTGTCACTAAAACAAATTCCTAGTGTGTGTGTGTAAACATACCTGGCAATAAAGCTCATTCTGATTTTGATTCTGATTATGGTATATGGAGTGTAGATTGATGTGGAAAAATGTAAAGCAGCTTAACATAAGGCTGCAACATTACATAAAATGTGAAAAAAATGAAGGAACAAAAGCAAAAGTCTCAGCATAAGTCTAGTTAATCTCAGTGGCATATAAGAAACAACTGATACACTAAAATGACCTAATTTGTGATTTTCTTTCCAAAAGAATGTCTCTTTAGATGCATTGTGCTCATAAGAGTTGCACTTTAAGTATGTTACAGGAAACTTGTGTTCTCCGAAATAGGCAATAAGCGCTCTGATTTCAGTTCATTTTCTTCTGCAGTTGCAGACATTGGCTCATCTATAATGTTCCCTCACTCTAATGCTCTCCATCAAAACAGCAGGTGAAAATGGATCCTACTGCCTCAGTGTAAACTCTGCCATGTGTTTCAGTTGTTGGATTGCCAGTTGGATGTGCTCTGCAGGTGAAAGTCAAGAAGAGTTAAATACACGCGTTCGGGAGCTGAAAGCACATCCTCTTTTACCAGATCCCCTCTCCACCCACTAGAGCAGGGGTGGGCAATTATTTTTCTCAAGGGGCCACATTAGAAACGTGGCCAGTTTTTGAGGGCCGAACCAATACACAACTCAGTTTTGCCTTTATTTCTCTTAATAAAAAAAGAATAAATGAAACACTACAGTGAGACTGAAAATTTGGAGCACACAAATGCATCCCAATTTAATAAACATTCATAAAAACAGTTTGAAAATTGTATTTTGAAGTGTAAAATACTAGCAACTTTAAACAAAGATGCAAGTATATGCATTTCAAAAACCAGCATCACAACATCAACTGCCCCAGTGTTGTTGTTTTTTTTTTTTTTTTTTGCTCAATAAGAGAAATCTAGCCTGTGTTAGGCTTGAACAAGTGCACTTAACTCTGGAAATGCAAATTTTTGTTTCAAAAACTATTAACTTTATACAACAATTTGTGTTTTAAAGACCAGCATCACATACACACAAGTAAAACACTGGGGGCACTTATTGCTTTTTATATGAAGTATATGATATACTTCATATAAAAAGCAATAAGTGCCCCCAGTGTTTGATTGTTTTACCTGAGAATGGCTTACTTTTTTCACGATTTTGTGGGATATCACAACGCTGGTTTTGATTACTGCATCCCTCGATATATAAAGCTTTGTAAAAAGTCCTTGCTGCTTTTGTTCTGTAGGCCTACCTGTTTAAATGATGCTGTCACCTGAAAATATTTAGTATCTAAAAGGAACAAACTAATTCCTTGTGAACTATAATTTACTGCTCATATCCATTGCCGTCATCATAGCCTTCACATTATTTCTGATTTGAGTGATCCATCTCTATAAAGCTAAATATGTTTAACATGTGTATTCCTGCTTAATATTAGGGATGCAACAATACAGTTAGTCCACGATTCAATACGTACCTCGGTATATATCTTGCCACTTCAGTGTGGTTTTTTTTGGAACAAATTAACAAAATACTCCTGTAAACCTCTGCACACTAGATAAAGTGTGGTTTAGTATGTGTCTGCTTAATTTTTCTTTTGAGAGAGGTATAATTTTTTTTATTTTTACGCAAAATAGAATGGTTTTCATTCATACTGGATGCCAGAGGGCGCCCTTGTGCAAAAACAAAACAAAACATATATGCATCAAAGAAGTAGCGCTAATAACGTTCCGTTCCAGCTTCTCTAAAAACAAGATATAACGGTAAACGTTTTGAATGATGAAATCTAAGGACAATAAACACTCGTCTGCAATAATGGTTTATCTGTGTTCTTCAAGCCATCTCGGGTATTTTCATAAGCCATTGCTAATCGACATACATTGAATATGAGTATAGAATTGCTGAATTGTCTGCCTCATTCTGTGATGAGAATCCACATCTGATCACAACATAAGGAAGTTATTTCAAACGCTCGACTGATGTTGTGAATTAAAAACAAGTTATAATGTTTTTGTAACTTGTTTTTATAACTTTTGTTGGACAACAGGTTTTGAAAGGCTTATGATTGCATGTCATTAGAATGGAAGTTGCTCTGCGTGTTGCGTTATTTTTTTCAAATATAAGAGGGGAAGCGTTTTCTCATTTCAGCACATGAAATTGTGGGCAAACATACAGCAAATTCCAAGAGAAATAAAAGGAAGGAAGATATTTAGATGCAAAACCGAAAAACCGCAATTCACAAGCGCGTATTGAACCTTGGATGTCGTACTGAACGGTTCGATATTATATTGAGTATTGTGACATCCCTACTAGTTATATTACGGACCGTTGGCATGAATTGTACTCATGATAGAGCGGTGGTGGAGCGCTCTTGACTATTGGAGCAAGTGAAAACCACGACGCTCCGACTTTTCAAAAATCCGCCGCTCCCTCCATTCAAAATCATACCTCTGCGCTCACATACTCTGATCGCGAACACATTTGTGTGAGGGTGCGCATACGGTCACACAAACAAAATAAAAGCAGCGCGGTTGCGTGTTTATGGGTTATTTTTGCGGTCAAATAGCAAAATAAGATTTCCATTGACTCTCTTTATCAGAACTGGTCATGGCACGGCCCATTTTCGTTTGAATTTTAATTAACCAATTACTTCACGCGGGCCGGTCAAGGATATCGAGAGGGCCGTATATGGCCCGGGGGCCGTAAAATGCCCAGGTCTGCACTAGAGTATATGAGCGGTACAGAGTGGAAGCGTGGCAGTGGAGTTGCATGATTTAGCCTGGAGCGAGGAGCAGTTTGTTTGAAAGTCAGTGCGTCTGTGTTTTCTTTTGCACCGGGAATGCTCTGACACAGATGTGTATATCTTTTTGATGGGTCATAATGCAAGAATTAAGAAAGTAATAGCTAGAATGGAAAAAATATCAAAAATACAAAATATTCAGTAAAAATTAAAGACAAATGTATGTGGGTTTAGGGGCAATCAAATATTCATGGTTGGCTTTACAAAAACCGTCAAGCGCATATTCTTTGAGCAATACATTTCTAGAAGTTTCCATCCAAAGTTTTGTGATTTGTGAAAAATAGGAATGCAAGCAAAAACACTTTTACCAACATAAAAAGGGAGAACTGGTCTAAAATAGTAATAAAAATTCATTTTTTTTAACTTCCATTTTTAATTAAATGTAGTTCCTTGCAGTTTAGAGTACACAGAAAATACAAAACTTGTACAAATTGTTTTTGAATCTGCGTAATAATTTTTTAAAAAGCATTAAAATATTAAAATATAAAAATCAAGATATAAAGGGACATTATATTTCATAATTCCTTTTAAAAAAGTCATTTTTATTTAAGAACCAGCATTCCAACAATCTTGGGAAATTAGGATATGTGAGAAAAAAAATCACTTACATTTTAATCACAAAATGGTAATTCATTCCACAGAAAATACAAAAATTTTACTAAATGTACAAGTGTTTATATGCAGTTAGATTTTTTTTTATTCTGCATAAATCAAGGATGAAGAAAAAAATGGAAACCAGACTAATCTCTGTTTTCAGAAAATACAAATAAAAAACAAGCATTAAAATAATTAAAAAATTAAGATGTAAATTCCCAACAAGATTCCAACAATCTTGGAAAATCTGAATATATGAGGAAACAATAAAATAAAAATAAAAAATCATAAAATAAACACTTCGAAAAATAACTCACTAGAGGTTTCCATCCAAGGTTCGAATCTGATTTGTGAAAAATGGGAAAAAAAAAAAATCTTAAAAAAAAAAACAACAACAACTGTACAAGCACAGTTTGGATTTTTTCAGTCTGCATAAATCAAAAAATAAAAAATGCTATGGAAACCAGACTAATCTCTGTTTTCAGATAATACAAATCAAAATCAAGCATTAAACTAATATAAAATCAAGATATATTTCATAATTCCCTCAAAATTAAAATTTTCAAATAAAATAAAATAAATAAAAGCTTTGATTAATATATCACTAAAAAAAAACAAATAAAAAAAAAATTAATTAATTAATTAAAATAAATATTATAAAATGTTATAATTTTTTAAATATATATATATATATATATATATATATATATATATATATATATATATATATTGGTGTAAAAGAATAAACCCTAAAGAACATTTAATTATTGAAATCAATTTAAAAAATGTAAAAATTTTAAATTAAAATGTATTTTAATATATTGGGGGCCTTGGAGTGAACATATGGCTACATCCAGTACAATGCATGAAATGGGAACATTTATTTTAAAACTTCACAGACTTCTGCCTCTTGAAAAGCTTAAGCTGATTGACTGCCATTGTTTTTATCGTTCATCACCTGGAGAAAATCATTCTAAAAGTACTTCCAAAGATATTGTTCTGCTTTGTCGTTATAGTTGTGGTGTGAACGTTCAATTATTTCTTTTTAGTTATCATTATAGTCATCGTCCTTGGTATGACTGGCCATTTACACTTGAAAGCGGCAACAGATTTCTCTCACCTTTGAGCGTGGAGACATGCAAAGTAGAAAACCTGAAGCGGAGTTTGGAGCTGGAGTGATTTACAGAACCTTTTGAGTGAGGACCGAAAATATCTGCCGCTCCAGTCCACTCATCGTCACAACGCTCTCTGCTTTTTTTTTTCTCCCGCTAAGTGTGTTTTCTTATCTCCTTCACAGCTCAGGAGCACACGGGTCTGGCCTGCTGTGATTACACATCCTTTATCTTACGGGCAGGCCGGCTCCGGCCTCTCTACATCACTCGACTGGGCTCTCACCTGAGCTCTGTTTGCTCGTCAGCACTCTTAAGGAGATTTTTAGTATGCGGCCAGTTGGATAAGTCAGTGATTTAGTGCGGGCGAGAGCAGGACTGCTGACAGTGTGGCGTTTTACTACAGACGGTGGGGATGGGGCACGTGAGAGCTCAGGATTCAGTGTTCGGTGACCTATTTTCTGGGTGTGATGATAATGTGACTGAAGATACCTTTGTCTCACCCCGTGACAAAAATGGAAAAATGGGGGAGGGAAAGAGAGGATAAAAGGAGACGGCAAGAGAATGAGGTTGCGGAAGGAGGAGGACGGCGGGCTGCTTGAACAGTCGTGCTGATTGATTAGAGGAGAGTGGTGTAATCGGAGCCCATCGTGCTGATGTTTAGACCCTCTCCTCCTGCTATCGATCCCTTGGGCTGCCTGGAACAAGATAGGAGGTTCCAGCTCATTGGGCTTCCTCTACCTGTGTAATCACTCTTCCCCAACTGCAGTCCCGTTCCTCAGAGGAAACCCAGAAGACTGGGGCCGTGGACGGGTAGACAGTGGTGCCTCTGGTGGGAAAGAGCTGATGTGTTGAGACAAGACAAGCTCAGGCTTACAGCCTTTTCAGCCTGTAACAAAAAAAAACCACACTGTGTCTTGTCAGGACTGGGAAAAGAATGTTACAATAAGCCATTATATGCAGTTGAGGACTCTATACGGTTTACAAGTATGCAAACACAGATGATTCCAGCTAGACAAGCTGTGTAAAATGTTGCTGTGTTTCAAAAAACGGGGTTGATCTTTATTAAAATGAACTTTTTTAAGTTGATCTTGTTATATATTATTATTATTTTATTTTTTTACATTTATTATCTTTATTTTTTTTTTCTTAAATTATTTTTATTACTCTCTCTCTCTCTCTCTCTCTAAATATATATAGTATTATTTATACTTTATATTGAATAATAAATAATACATAGATTTTTATTACTATATATAGATTATATATTTTTATTTACTTTTAATTTATTTTTTATATTTTATTTATGATCATTTTATTTTTTATTTGTTTTTTATTTATGATATATATTACTTTATAATTTATTATCATTAATGTATTATTTTTATTACTCTCTCTCTCTATAATATACATATAGTAATATTTATACTTTATATTGCATAAATAAATAATAAAAAATAATAATTATATATATATATATATATATATGCATTATCTTTTTTTATTATTTTTCATTTATGATATATATTACTTTATTATTATATATAATATTTATTATTTTGTTTGTTTTATTACCCTCTCTATAATATAAATATAGTAATATTTATACTTTATATTAAACAAATAAATAATAAATGTAAAAATATTACTACATATATAGATATATTAACGTATTGTTTTAATACTTGTAAATAGTATCCTTTTTTATTTTTGATAGATTACTTTATTTTTATTACTATATATATAATAAAATGTGTTAATTTTTACTTTTAATATTTTCTTATAACATTTATAATAACATTTATTATTTAAATTATTTGTTATATTTTATATTTGTATTATCTTTTTATTTTTATTATTTTTTATGTATGATATATATATATATATATATATTTTTTTTTTTTTACTTTTACATTTTCACTTTTATTATTTTTTACATTTATTACATTTATTATTTTTAATATATGTATTATTTTTATTACTCTGTCTCCCTATAATACGATTATAGTAATATATTAAATGTAAAAAATATATAATAATAATAATAATTATTATTTTATATATATATATATATATATATATATATATATATATATAAAACACATTTAAATTTTTTACATTAATAAATGTATTATTATTATTACTCTTTCACTCTGTAATATAAATATACTCATATTTATACTTTATATGTAATAAACAAATAATAGATAAATGACTAATACATACACACACGTACATTTTTATAATTTATTTTTAAAATATATTTTATTGAATATTTAAATGGTGAATAATTAAATATTGAATTGTGATTTTACTGATAAAACCTGTAATTGTGATTTAAAATGCAAGTTCGTAGGGCTGCACAAATTACCCAAAATTTTTATTATATATAAATATAGCTATAAAAAAGTATAACAATAATAATAATAAATGTGTTTACTATTAACACTAACTTTTAGTGAAAATCAAAAAACAAAAGAAATACCACTATTGTAACGTTTCACTATAAAATATAAAAATCAAGTATTTAAGAAAAAAATATAATAGGCCCTATAATATAAATATTATTTTCAGATTTACTAATCATGAGCCCCTACCTGTAAGTATGCATAAAACGACAGCATGATTGATTGGTCATAAATTCACATCTGCATTTGCATACTAGCTTTAAGTTTCTGCCCTCAGAGTTGACCTGGCTCACTCCAGGGGAGCAGGAACTCATTCACAGAGAAGATTGCTCATGATGGACAGGCACGAATGAGTTTCATCTCATCTTGCTCTTATATAACTCAGGAATGAGCTGCCTAATGTGCCACCCGGTGCCGGGCGAGAGAGAGTGGCTTTGGGGATTAAAGCATGCCGTCTCCAGGGGACGATGGGACGGCGACTGATGCGGTCGCGGCTCCTGCTGGATGCGCGTGGAGTAGTGTAAGGAGCTTTGGCGGGGTGACGAGTATTCGGCTGACAGTCACTGGGGATTAGTTCCCAGAACAGCACAGGCATAAAGAGAGACTGGCTGTAAAAACAGATTTCTCTTCCCGTCCTTCAGCGGGGGCCAGCGTGGGTCTTTAATCTGACTGCCTTCCTCTATTGCATTTCAGCTCTCTCAACCTTCTCCGCTGCATCTTAGAAGTCTCGCAAAACTCCCGGCTTTGCATTAAAGACAAGTTGGTTTTAGCAGTGCAATATCCGTGCAATTTTTGTTAAAAATGTGATTTATGAATATGAGAGTGCACATCATTGCATACATCACTAACATTCATAAACTACACTACCAGTCAAAAGTTTTGAGGCACAGAATGATTTCTCTTTATATGCTATTTTTAAAGATTTAATGAATACGTTTACATGGACACCAGTAATCTAATTAATGACCTTATTCTGAATAAGACAATAATAAGATTAAGCTGTTTACATGAGTTGCTTTTAGAATATTCCTTTCATGTTCCCCTTTTACATGTTATAGTGCATAGATCGATTAATGACACACATCATTACGTCCACATGCAACGCTATCAGTTCATCTTTGTTATAGACTTTTGGATGTTTCGGTTTTAATTTTACAAAAGCTTGAAGTGGCTCTGGACATATGCAACAAATTTTTTAGAATGTGTGAGTTAAAATTTGCCGTGGTCGCATTTGTGCGAGTGCATGCTGCGCTGCCCTAAAGCGTCTGCTCCATACAGCGCGCGTTTCATAGCCAGTTATTTTTTTAGGAAAAAAACACACGCAAGCACAGACACCGAAAGCCAGTTTAGTTTTACTTTGTTTGTTTGTTTTCATTTTGAAAACCCTGTTATCTTTGCCGTTACCTCCCAATACGCTTTGGAGGCTTTCTTTTATTTATTATTTTTTAATTGATTTGATTGCTCAGTGTTTGCGCGCCTTGTAATAAATTGTTTAATCGGCATATAACACAGCATGTGATGGAGTCCATGCCTCGTCTTATAAATTTTTGTTAATAAATGCTATATAAGCTATTTTATTTTATTGTTGTTATGCTGTTTAATTAAAATAACAAATGCATCTTTTAAGAATTTGTTTTAATCTTAAAATTGATAGGTGTAGCCTATATATGTAAGCAAAACCAAGATCATGAATTCGAAAGTAAAAGTGAAAAGCATCCTAAGACATTCCAATAGCGGAAATCCCGTTCACAAAATTAATATCACAAATAATACTAATGAAAAAGAACGGGTTGAATGTTAACTACGTTTCCATAAAACTATAAATTCTCATAACCATTTATCAGCAATGAGCATTGATTAATCCCATGTTGTAGCAAAATAAATAAATAAAAATGAAACCAAAGCATATGCACGTGCGACCAGCTGAGAGCGTTATGCCGCGTTCCAGGCAACCCGTTACCCGTGTTTTTCCAAACTTCTACCCGTGAAAGTGCACTGGAAAGGCACTCAAACCCGTGAATTCCCACTCGTGAACTCGTACTAGATCGACGTACTCCCAGTTCTGAGTTCTGACGTGGCATAGCCCGCGAAACAACAATAAAGCCTCTGGGGTGCGGTGTTTATGCAAGTGGCACACGGTGGAAAAATAGTTTAGGACAATATAACGTTGCAATCAAATCATTAATAATATAAAAATAATAAATGCTTGGCGTGACTTGCCTGGAACACTACAAAGTCCTGAGTCGTGGTTTGAAGACGTGATTTACGAGCTCAAAATCCTGCATGGAACCCAGCATTAGTGTGTATCCTGTCGCAAAATGTGGCGAAAAGTCCTACACAAGGGCAATAGTGTGATTAAGGTGTGTGCATGTCTTCCATAATGCGACTAAAATAGGAATACTCCACCTGTCTTAATTCGATTTGTGTTTACTCCGATTATGACTTTAGTAGGATTAAATTAATCAAAAATCGCAGTTTACATGGTTGCTTCTTAGAGTATTGTCTTAATCGCGTTAAAATCGGAATATTGTCGTCCATGTAAACGTACTGAATGATACTTACAATGCCTGTCAAAAGTTTTTGAACAGTAAGATTTTAAATGTTTTTTAAAGAAGTCTCTTCTGCTTGCTAAGCCCGCATTTATTTGATCCAAAGTACAGCAAAACAGTCACATATTGAAATATTTTTACAATTTAAAATTACTTTTTTTTTAAATATATTTTAAAATGTCATTTATTCCTGTGATCAAAGCAAAATTTTCTGCATCATTTTTTTTTAAAGATTTATTTTTGGCATTTTCACCTTTATTGATAGAACAGATCAGTAGTGAAAGGAAGCGAAGTGGGAGAGAGATAGGGGGCGGGATCGGGAAAGGTCCTCGAGTCGGGATTCGAACACGGGACGCCCGGAGCGCAACGGCGCTGTGTGTCGGCGTGCTGCCCAATAAATGCTGTTCTTCTAAACTTTCTATTCAAAGACACCTGAAAAAAATCTATTCAGCTGTTTTTAACATAATAATAATAATAAATGTTTTTTCAGAAGAAAATCTGAATATTAGAATAATTTCTGAAGGATCATGTGACTGGAGTAATGGTGCTAAAAAAATCTGTTTTGAAATCGCAGGAATAAATTACATTTTAAAAATATATTCAAATAGAAAACCATTATTTTAAATAGTAAAAATATTTCAAAATGTTAGTGTTTTCGCTGTACTTTGGATCAAATATATGCAGGCTTGGTGAGCAGAAGAGACTTCTTTAAAAACATTAAAAATCTTACAGTTCAAAAACTTTCGACTGGTAGTGTAAGTATAGTTAAAAGCTATTCTGAGTCTCCATGTTAGAGCAACTTTTTAGTGTCGAGTTCCTGAATCCCTCCTCAGACACTCACACGGGTTGCCAGAATGATGATACGTAACAGGAACAAACGCAATGGACCCTTTTCACAAGACTGTGTTGCTGCATTTCAACGGTCATTAGCATTATAAATCCTTGAAAGTTTTTTATATTTTGATTTTTAAAAAATATATGTACATTTATAACACTATACTTTGTATTATATCACCTTTACAGTAAGTACTGTAAACAGTACTGGTCAAAGTACAAATTCTTTTTTCCATTGATTGAAAAAATAAGAATATATTTGTGGTACTCTCCCATTGACTACTCTGCGATTTCTCCCAAGTATGACGACTTCCACAGGTAATTTTTAATATTTACTTTCATGGAGTTAATTTATCTGCATTTTAGATGGATGCAGAGATTCTTAGGTAGGGTAGAATCTGCCTGTCCGAAATCGCATACTGCTTCAGTAGGTACTATATTTAAATTTGAACGTACTTCCCGACCGTTAAAAAGTATGTTCTATATAGTATGAATGTGGGTAGTATGAATGGAATTTGGATATACTACATCCGCCATATTGACGTTGTCACGTGTCATGCGTCTCCATTTTCCACCATTTTTCCAATATGACGACTCTTCATCCGGAGGCTCATGGGATAGGAAAGTGTCCATGGTATGCATACTGCAGAATTCGGGCCGAAGCAGTAGGTCATCCGGGTACTTTTTGCCCACTGTATTTCGAATACTATGAATTCAGACATACTACTCGCCTTGTAGGGAAGTATGCGATTTCAGACGCAGCGAGTTAGTTTGCTGCCTTCCATAACTGCAATACGCTGTGTTTTCCGACTGGCAACCCAGGGTGTCAAAATACTATTGGGTAAATTAGCAGTGGGCGGAATCACACAGACTGAAACAACAGACATTCTGACATAAAATGCACATTTTAAAGTAGAATAACTGGCGGTAGCATTGATTTTTATAGAAACGTATATGAACCTAAAATATTCACTAAATATCTCCAAACATGGTATTTTTATGCTTTAGTACAGTCAAAAAAAGACAAGTTGCTTTTAGTAGTGCAAATATCTGTGCAATTTTTCATCTTAAAAAATGTGATTAATTAACATGAGAGTGCAAGTAGTTATTTTAGGCTAATATCTCTAGGATTCATAAAGTTGAAGGAAGCATAGTTAAATATTTAAAAAATAATATCCAAATTACACTACCAGTCAAAAGTTTTTGAACAGTAATTTTTTTTTAAATGTTTTTAAAGAAGTCTCTTCTGCTCACCAAGCCTGCATTTATTTGATCCAAAGTACAGCAAAAACAGAAATTTTTTTTAATTTTTTACCATTTAAAAATAACTGCTTTCTATTTGGATATATTTTATTCATGTGATTTGAAAGCAGACTTTTTTAGAATCATTACTCCAGTCAAATGATCCTTAAGAAATCAGTCTAAATGATTTTCTGCTCAAAAAATGTATTATTATTATGTTGAAAACAGCTGAGTAGAAGTTTTTCAGGTTTCTTTGATGAAGAGAAAGTTTGGAAGAACATTTATCTGAAATACAAATCTTTTGTAACCATTATAAATGTCTTTATCATCACTTTTGATCACTTTAAAACATCCTTACCAAAAAAAAAAAAAAAATGTATACTGACTCCAAGCTTTTGAATAGTAGGTTTTAAATATTGATAATAATAGTAATTTAAATATTGATAATAATAGTAATAGTAAATGTTTCTTGTACAGCAAATAAGCATACTAGAATGCTTTCTGAAGGATCGTGTGACATTGAAGACTGGAGTAATGCTGCTAAAAATGTAAATTCGATCACAGGAATAAATTATATTTGAATCAAATAAATGCAGGCTTGGTGAGTTTTTTAAAAAAACATTTAAAATTCTTACTGTTCAAAAACTTTTTTTTTTTTTTTTGCATTTTTTTTGCATGTTTTTAATAAAACAAATTAATGCTACAATATTTTTCACCAAGGATGCATTCAATTAATCAAGTAACATTAAAATACTTTTACACTTACAAATACATACTGTTGTTTTCTATTCCAGCTTCCATCTTAGAAGTCGTGCAAAACTTAAAAAGCTTTGAGATACAGACAAGCTGTTTTTAGTTGCACAATATCTGAGCAATTTATCTATTAGAAATGTGATTTATGAGCATGGGAGTCCAAATCGTCATTTTTAAACTTGCATACATGACTAACATTCATAATGCTAAAGCATAGTTAAATCTTTAAAAATAGCTTCTCCGAGCTCTTTAACTCCCTTGAAATTGTGCCTCTTAAACCCCACTTAGTAAAACCCAAGTTAGGACTTATTTGTCTTGAATTATGCTTCTTATTATTGCTATAAACGCTGGCATCTTTCAGGTTTGTAATGGAGACATGAGTGCTTCCTAACCTCATAATGGATTCGAGCCACATTAGCAAACAGTTCAACTCAAATTCCCTTAGTTTCATCATTTACTCATGATGCATGAGTTCGTTTATGAGAACACTGGATATTAGAAGTGGTTCTTTTCAGTGCGATTACGAAAAAGATTCCTCAGGATGCTGAGCAATAATGCTCGGATTTCGCATCTTGTTAGGTCTAGTGTGTAAATACACTTTAAACAAGAATAAGTGTGCGTGTGTTAGTGCTCACAAGGGAGGGATCTAACAGAAGTACCGTCATATATTGCTTTCCTTGATATTGCCTTTCAGTAATCACCTGGATTGTTCACTTTAGAGGAGCAACATGACTTGAAACGGCTCTTTTGAGATGCTAAATGCTGCAGTAGGTTTCAAGACTCCATAGCAAAACTTTTTTAGTAGCACCCTGACAGGTAGTAAATAATAAAGATACACTAAGCCTATTATTTAGGCTACATATGGGTCTCTTTATTTGTCTATGCCACTCTGGTCAAGGCTGAACTGGCTATTTTTTCGAGGCACAATGCATTATCTCGCAAATATAGTGCTGTCAACCCAAGGGAAGCATCTAACAGAAGTACCGTCATATTGCCTTCCATGATATTGCCTTTTGGCAGTTGTGCAACTGTGCACTCATCATCATCGCCTAGATCTTTCACTTCAGGGGAGGACAGAGGAAAATAAGCTAAAGTGGTCTAGCTCACACGGGCCCTCCTCAGGGTTTGTTTTCCTCTCGGCCCAGCATGCAACACTTAAAAATATGTGCTGGTAGACAAGCATGAAGGATAAACTATAATTTGAGATGCTAAATGGTGCAGTAAGATTCCTCTCCAATTACTTTCAAACTTTTCTCCCTCTGCCCACGCATCAATAAACTCAGTATCGACCAGGGTCAAACCGGTCACTTTTTGTGAAAAGAGGATTGCATATAAATCAAGAGAAGTGATTGTGAGATGGCATAATGGAGCATCATGTCCCTGAAATGTTTTTCCCCCAGAAGTATATATGTGACCCTGGACCACAAAACCAGTCTTAAGTCGCTGGGGTATGTTTGTAGCAATAGCCAAAAATACTTTGTATGGGTCAAAATTATTGATTTTTCTTTTATGCCAAAAATCATTAGGAAATTAAGTAAAGATCATGTTCCATGAAGATTTTTTGTAAAATTCCTACTATAAATATATCAAAATGTAATTTTTGATTAGTAATATGCATTGTTAAGGACTTAATTTGGAGAACTTTAAAGGTGATTTTCTCAGTATTTTGATTTTTTTGCACCCTCAGATTCCAGATTTTCAAATAGATGTATCTCGGCCAGATATTGTCCTATCCTAACAAACCATATATCAGTAGAAAGCTTATTTATTGAGCTTTCATATGATGTATACATCTCAGTTTTGTAAAATTTAACCTTATGACTGGTTTTGTGGTCCAGGGTCACATATATACATCAATTAAAGGAGAATTTCACTATTAGAACAAAAATTTACAGATAATTTACTCACCCCCTTGTCATCCAAGATTTTCATGTCTTTGTTTAGTCGTAAAGAAATTTTGTTTTTTGAGGAAAACATTTCAGGAATGTTCTTCATATTGTGCATTTCCATGGTGCCCACGGGTTTGAACTTCCATAATGCAATTTAAATGCATCTTCAAAGGACTCTAAACGAGCCCAGCCAAGGAAAATGGGTCTTATCTAGCGAAACGATCGGTTAAAAAAAAACTAAAAAGATTTTACAATTTATATACTTTTTAACCTGACTGTCTTAAACCAGATTGCAGAGTACATGCAGAGACAAGACGAGCATTTCAGGTTTAAAAAAAAAAAAAAAAAAATATATATATATATATATATATATATATATATATATATATATTAGGGCCGGGACTCGATTAAAAAATTTAATCTAATTAATTAGAGGCTTTGTAATTAATTAATCGAAATTAATCGCATTTTAATCGCATATAAATATTTGACCTGAGAACAGTGAGAATTAAGATTTTTACATGGATTTTTAGTATACCATTGAATAATGACTGAATACATAAGCTTAAGCAACAAAATATTGTTTATTTTTGTTCAACCAAGTCCAACAGACTAATGCAATATTGCCATTAAGTGTAGCAAGAGGCACCTTCTTTAACAAGTCTTTCATGCCGAGAACTCTGCTCTTGTGTTTGCTTAATTATGCATTTAAACGTTAATGACCAAACCTATCATTGTAAATGTTGCTGCACATGGAATATAACGCGGATAACATTTAAAAAAAATTTTTTTATCAGGTTACACACTGATTATTTATCACGTAAACCCCTTTCTCTACCTGTCCGTTGGTCGCGTATATCCTCCATGTTTGTAGTTTAACACTTTTTATGCGTGTTTGTAGTTCTAATCGAATCCTCGTTCACGGCGCAGTGTGTTGCGGGCAATATTAGCTGTTAAGAGTGTGCATTGATCGTTAAGTAGTAGACCATCCGGGAATCTTTGGAATAATTTTTTAAACATACTACGATTTGGGACATACAATACTATTTAGGACGGACGCAGCTTGTCTAAACGCTAGTTGGTGCTCCAGTATAATCGGTCCGCGGAATCTCATACAGTAAGAAACGTTCCGCGGTGCAAAACTAAGTGCAATTAAAATGCGTTAAAAAAATTTAACGCGTTATTTTTGTGTAATTAATTAATCTAAATTAAC
This sequence comes from Garra rufa, assembly GCF_049309525.1. Lineage (NCBI taxonomy): Eukaryota > Metazoa > Chordata > Actinopteri > Cypriniformes > Cyprinidae > Garra > Garra rufa. The sequence continues at coordinate 13,440,048 of NC_133362.1, forward strand.
GCGTTAAAGTCCCGGCCCTAATATATATATATATATATATATATTTATATATATATATATATATATATATTTTTTTTTTTTTTTTTTTTTTTTTTAACCAATCGTTTCACTGGATAAGATCCTTTTCCTTGGCTGGGATTGTTTAAAGCCTTTGAAGCTGCATTGAAACTGCAATTTGGAAGTTCAAACTTGTGGGCACCATAGAAGTCCACTATATGGAAAACATTCCTGAAATGATTTCCCCAAAAAACTATTTCTTTATGACTGAAGAAAGAAAGACATGAACATCTTGGATGACAAGGGGATGAGTAAATTATCTGTACATTTTTGTTCTGGAAGTGAACTTATTTGATCAGCACAACCGTGTTCAACATTGATATAATAAGAAATGTTTCTTGAGCAGCATATTAGCATGTTAGAATGATTTCTGAAGGATCATCTGACACTGTAGACTGGAGTAATGTTGCTGAAAATGCAGCTTTTTATCACAAAATAGAAAAATTATTTTTAACAGTGGAAATTCCCAAGTAAAAACGAGTTCAAATTAGTGGCTTTTTTAAAAAGAAAATTATGGCCATGTTAATTAATGCATATGCATGCATATGTAAAGCTAAATATATTTATGATTATACATTTCAATGTTATGTGCAATTAATTGTGATTTATCAAAAAACTATAGATAATTACACCTTCAACAGATTTGTGTTCATCTCCAGAATGAAAATTTCCTGATAATTTACTCACCCCCATCTCATCCAAGATGTTCATGTCTTTTTTTCTTCAGTCGTAAAGAAATTCTCCTTATGGTGGACTTCTATGGTGCCCCCGAGTTTGACCTTCCAAAATGCCATTTATATGCAGCTTCAAAGGGCTCTAAACGTTCCCAGCCAAGGAAGAAGGATCTTATCTAGCGAAATGATACTATTTTCTAAAAATAAATAAATATTATATACTTTTTAACCTCAAAGATTTTTCTTCGTATAGTGGACTTCAATGGTGGCCAACAGGTTAAAGGTCCAACTTGCAGTTTCAGTGCAGCTTCAAAGAGCTCTACACGATCCCAGCCAAGGAATAAGGGTCTTACCTAGAAAAATGATTCATAATTTTCTTTAAAAAATAAAAATGTATATACTTTTTAACCACAAAAGGACCTTCATCCTGTTGGCCACCACTGAAGTCCAGTATATTTTTCAAAAGCCATCATTTCTTTCTAACTGAAGAAAGAAAGACATGAACATCTTGGATGACATTGGGGTGAGTAAATTATCAGGAAACTTTATTCATTCTGGAAGTAAACTTCTCCTTTAACGGGAACGTGTGCAATGATGATTGTAATTTAGAGTGACATAGAAGTGTTTGATATACCATAGTCTAATCACAACTATACAGACGCAAAGATTTCAATGATATACTGATTGCTGAACTAAAAATAGCCCCTGTTCACCTGACAGAAACTGTCTGCACAGTCTCAAAAAGTTGCCAATATGTCAGAGCCCTTAAGATAAAGCGCATTCTTCTGCAGGGCAGCGAGCTGTCCAATCTCAGCCAAAGACAGAGAAAAGAAACCAAAGGCACACCGATACTTCACCAGGATCTCAAGAGATGAGTCAACAGCTGACAGTGTTTTTTTTAAAGCTCATGTAAATAGGGACCCGGGAGCGTCCAGAGCGAGTTTGGCCTCACAGCAACGCTGAAGGGGAAGGCTGATGTCAGTTCCTCTTTCTTCTGCTGTCACTCCAGCAGACTGGAGCGGATACAAGAGGATCGTGACCCCTCTGGCGCCCTCACATACAAACACCTCTGACTCATTTTGGCAATGGCTGATTGTGATGGCAGTTCCCCTTCACCTGGGATGTCAGGGTTGGCACAGTTTCCAAGGTGACGGCTGTCTCTGTGACTAACTAAACACAGCGGAATCTGTGACCACACACAGAGTATAGCTACACCATACAAACATGTGCTACTGCATTTCTGGTTAGGAGGCACACCAGTGTTTTGATAAAACATCTGCGGATCTAGACTGGAGTAATATCTCGCAGGCATGTTAAACAGCTTTTCTGTCACAGGAATAAATTACATTTTGAAATATATTAAAGAAATAGTTCACCCAAAGATGAAAATGTGCTGAAAATTCACACAACTTCAGGCCATCCAAGATGTAGATGAGTTTGTTACTTTATTAAAGGAGACATCGGATGCCCATTTTCCATAAGTCTTCATGAAATGTCTGCAACATACAGTGAGGAAAAAAATTTGATCCCCTGCTAATTTTGTACATTTGCCTACTGACAAAGAAATGATCAGTCTATAACTTTAATGGTAGGTTTATTTGAACAGTGAGAGACAGAACAACAACAAAACGCATTTCAAAAAAGTTGTAAATTGATTTGGATTTTAATAAGTGAAATAAGTATTTGATCCCCATCAATCAGTAGGACTTCTGGCTCCCAGGTGTCTTTTATACAGGTACAGAGCTGAGATTAGGAGCACTTTCTTAAAAGGAGTGCTCCTAATCTCAGTTTGTTACCTGTATAAAAGACACCTGTCCACAAAAGCAATCAGACTCCAAACTCTCCACCATGGCCAAGACCAAAGAACTGTCCAAGGATGTCAGGGACAAGATTGTAGACCTACACAAGGCTGGAAGGGGCTACCATCGCCAAGCAGCTTGGTGAGAAGGTGACAACAGTTGGTGCGATTATTCGCAAATGGAAGAAACACAAAATAACTGTCAATCTCCCTCGGTCTGGGACTGCATGCAAGATCTCACCTCGTGGAGTTTCAGTGATCATGAGAATGGTGAGGAATCAGCCCAGAACTACACAGGAGGATCTTGTCAATGATCTCAAGGCAGCTGGGGCAATAGTCACCAAGAAAACAATTGGTAACACACTACACCGTGAAGGACTGAAATCCTGCAGCGCCCGCAAGGTCCCCCTGCTCAAGAAAGCACATGTACAGACCCGTCTGAGTTTGTCAGTGAACATCTGAATTGAATGATTCAGGGGACAACTGGGTGAAAGTGTTGTGGTCAGATGACACCAAAATCAAGCTCTTTGGCATCAACTCAACTCGCCGTGTTTGGAGGAGGAGGAATGCTGCCTATGACCCCAAGAACACCATCCCCACCGTCAAACATGGAGGTGGAAACATTATGCTTTGGGGGTGTTTTTCTGCTAAGGGGACTGGACAACTAAACCGCATCAAAGAGATGATGGTCAAGGCTATGTATCTTCAAATCTTGGGTGAGAACCTCAGACAGGGCACTGAAAATGGGTCGTGGATGGGTATTCCAGCATGACAATGACCCAAAACACATGACCAAGGAAACAAAGGAATGGCTCAAGAAAAAGCACACTACGGTCCTGGAGTGGCCTAGCCAGTCTCCATAACTCAATTCCATAGAAAATCTGTGGAAGGAGCTGAAGGTTTGAGTTGCCAAACGTCAGCCTCGAAACCTTAAAAATTGGAGAGGATCTGCAAAGAGGAGTGGGACAAAATCCCTCCTAAGATGTGTGGCCAACTACAAGAAATGTCTGACCTCTGTGATTGCCAATAAGGATTTTGCCACTAAGTACTAAGTCATGTTTTGTAAAGGGGTCAAATAATTATTTCACTGCTTCCGTGGACAGGTGTCTTTTATACAGGTATCAAACTGAGATTAGGAGCAATCCCTTTAAGAGAGTGGTCCTAATCTCAGCTCTTTACCTGTATAAAAGACACCTGGGAGCCAGAAATCTTGCCAACTGATAGTGGATCAAATACTTATTTCACTCTTTAAAAAGCAGATCAATTTATAACTTTTTTTTTTAAAAGCATTTTTTCTGGAAAAAACCCCCTACCATTAAAATTCTAGACTGATCATTTCTTTGTCAGTGGGCAAACATACAAAATCAGCAGGGATTAATTTTTTTTTTCCTCACTGTACTATAGTTTCTCAATGGTTGTGTAAAAAACACCCTTTTCACCTTGTCTAAAACAGCTCTGTTCACAGCAAACTGTGTTGGTGCATGTCTTTTTAAATGATAATGAGCTACTGCTCACCTGCCCCTATTTTCCTTTTTTGATAATCAGTGGTGCATTACCATCAAAAACAATACTAATCCAATGCAATTCTCAGTTTCTCTGATGTCGGGAGAAAATAAAGACTCTGATGTTCACTTTTACATCCAAATACAAAACACCTGCTTTGCTTACGAGACATTGTTGCCACAGTGGCTCGAGCACGGAGAAAATTGGTGGACAGCGTACAACTGGCTGAGGTTGGAAATATGCTAATATGGGACAGTCCGTCGGCTGTCATGGGCGGAGCTCTATGAGATCATACTGCTCAGAAAATCTAAATGGCTTGATAATTGAGACTGTTTAGGTTTTTTGGGGATTAAAAAAAATGAGTAAATAGATTATTACCATTGTAGGGTGGTTGTGTCCACACACTGCCAAACCCCATTTACATGCAAAAACCACATAAGTGTCAATTTTGCATCTGATGTTGCCTGATTTACAGATTTAGCAATGTGATAGCTGATAAAAACATTGCACATTAATGACTGCCTTGTTTATCTTCTAACTTTCCTTCGCCACTTTGCTCTAAGCACTTTTATTTTGGTCTCCCGTTGGCTTACTAAGCCTAGATGTTTGACAATTTGTTTTCTATGTTTGGGAGGAAATAAGAAAGAATCCAAAGGAGGGAAAAAAAAAAGAGCATATAAACGTCTGGAGGAGTGAGGTGCAGCAAGTTAAAGGTTCTTTCTATTGCTGGCTCTATTAAAATCTGTATTTCTGTCAGAATGATTGAGGATAGGTCTTCGTTTATGAGCCATCAAAGAAACTAGGTTAGGTATGGGGCCGAAACTCTGCAAATTTTATTCACTGTATTGTGCTCAATGAACTGAGTCACTCTATTCCCTCATGGCATCTCTGATATTCTCTTTATAACTCTGTAGGCGAATTGACTAAACAGTTGCACCACTTCAGAATGCAGTATTTCAACACCATACTCGTAGCACCTGCAGTCCAGCTTAACCAAGTGTTGTGTGTGCTGATATAGCATTGCACCATGCAAGTTGCCTTTGAGGCAAACATGCCTCAATATAGAATGCAACACATTCTGATAACATATTAACATTGTGCTATTAATATTCACATAAGGCTGGCAGTAAACAGAATGTTAAAAGAGATGTGCCTTTTCTACCGATCTTGGCAACATCAATTTATAACGATGCCAGATTAGGATCAAGTGATAGAGGATAATAGATAAACTGTAGACAAACAACTAAATTATAGCTTGTCACTGTGGCAGTTCCCTCAATCATTCACATTTAAATGTATACTTTTGCATATGCATATTGTTGTCTTAAAGGATTTGTTCACTTCAAGAACAAAAGTTTCCTGATAATTTACTCACCCCCATGTCATCCAAAATGTTCATGTCATCAAAGCAAGCCAACTGGTTAAAGGTCCAAACTGCAGTTTCAATTCAGCTTCAAAGGGCAATAAATATATAAATATATATAAACATATACACGGCTGGAATCGTGTAGATCCCTTTAAAGCTGCAATAATCCTGGAATGTTTTCCTCAAAAACCTTAATTTCTAGTTTAAAGGTAAGTTTACTCCCAGAACAAAAAATTTACAGATAATGTACTCAGCCCCTTGTCATCCAAGATGTAAATTATGTTGAGGAAAAAAATGAAGGAATGTTTTCCATATAGTGGACTTCTATGGTGCCCCTGAGTTTGAACTTCCAAAATGCAGTTCAAATGCAGCTTCAAAGGCTCTAAACGATCCCAGCTGAACGATTTTGAAGCAAATGAGATGGGAGTTTTTTGACATACCCTAACTGTATTGACCCAGAATGCACAGAGCAGACAAACATTTGAGGTTAAAAAGTATATAAATTGTCAATTTTTTAGAAACTAACCAATCATTTCACTGGATATGACCCTTCTTCCTCGGTTGGGATCTTTAAGAGCCCTTTGAAGCTGCATTTAAACTGCATTTTGGAAGTTCAAACTCGCAGGCACCATTGAAGTCCACTATATGAAGAAAAATCCTGAAATGTTTTCCTTAAAAAACTTAATTTCTGGTTTAAAGGAAAAGTTCACTTCCAGAACAAAAATTTACAGATAATTTACTCACCCCCTTGTCATCCAAGATGTAAACTATGTTTTTTGAGGGGGAAAAAAATCAAGAATGTTCTCCATATAGTGGACTTCTATGGTGCCTGTGAGTTTGAACTTCCAAAATGCAGTTCAAATGCAGCTTCAAAGGCTGTAAACGATCCCACCTGAACGATTTTGAAGAAAGTGAGAGTTTTTTGACATATCCTAACTGTATTGATTCAGAATGCACACAGTTCATGCAGAGCTAGTCAAGACAAGCATTTGAAGTTAAAAAGTATATAAACTGTCAATTTTTTTTAAAAATAACCGATCATTTTGCTAGATATAACCCTTCTTTCTTGGCTGGGTTCTTTAAGAGCCCTTTGAAGCTGCATTTAAACTGCATTTTGGAAGTTCAAACTCGCAGGCACCATTGAAGTCCACTGTATGAAGAAAAACCCTTAAATGTTTTCCTCAAAAAACATAATTTCTTGACGACTGGAGAAAGAAAGACATGAACATCTTGGATGACAAGGGGGTGAGTACATTATCTGTAATTTTTTTTGTTCTGGAAGTGAACTTCTGATTAATATAAACTAAAGATGCACCGATTGCAATTTTCTTGGCCGATTCCGATTTTTCAGTAAGTGTGACCTGCCGATTCCGATTTTTGCCGATTCAGATTTTTTTTTAAGAACTGTTATGAAAGCATGGGTCTATACAGAAATATTTTCTTTAATTAAATTTATTTTATAATAAAATACATTTTTAAACATTACAGGGTCTTCTTACAACAAAATAACTTTAACAACAAAATAAAGTGCTTTGTGCCTTTGAAAAAGGTATAAAATTAGTTCCTGTAACTAACGGAGTATATAGTTATACTAGCAAAAATCTTTTCCTCAATGTTTTTTTTTTATTTTATAATAAAAGACATGTATAAACATTACAGCATCTTCTCATATTAAAATAACTTTAACAAAATAAAGTGCTCTGAGCCTTGAAAACATTAGAAATAAAATATAAGTAACAAAGCAGCCATACAAAAATCTACTTTTCTTCAATTAATTTTATATGGATTTTTTTTTAAACATTAATTACAGGATCATCTCACAACAATAACTTTAATAACAAAAAGTGCACTGTGTCTTCAAACAGGTAGAAATACTAATGCTAGTACTAAATGCTATTACTTGAGCATTAATAGCAATTTTTTCTTGATAAAGAGAAGCATTTCTGCCTTGTCACCAGTTAATCCAGCGGTAACGTTACTACACTTCGTAACATTCATTCACATATTTGCGCTACGCCACCGCATACAGCGTCTTCACACACAGATGAAACTTACTAGAGAGGTGTAACATAAATGCATCTGTAAATAAATACAAATTCAATTCACATCGCGCACGCTTAAATTACCTTCAAATGTAACGTATATGCTCGCTTCGAACTATTAGTGTGTGCAGACGCTGTATGCAGTGGCGTAGCGCAAATATGTGAATGAATGAAAGTGTAGTAAACGTCAACGGATATCCCCTGCTCAGGGAGTAGGGAGCAATGAACACTGGGCAGGGACCATGTCAATCGGAACACAGTTCATTCACGAAGCTTACTTCTAACGAGCGGGTTATCTGAATCAGGTGTGTTAACTAACAGAGACATGCAAAATATGCAGAGCGGGGGGCGCGATCTACCACATGTCCAAACACGCACGTGGTTCGTGGTTGTTCCCTCACGTTGTATTTTGGCCTTATAAATGTTACAAACTGCGATCTTTGTGTCATCTTCACTCACACCAAAGACATGTTTACACGCAACTGTGAGTGTGCGCATGGCTGTGACGTAATTGCATGCGCCGCTGGCAATAAAAGGATCGGCTAGGAATCGGCAAGAGGAGAAATTGACCGGCCGGTCACCGATCCGGGCCAATCATGCAAAAAAAAATCGTCCGATTCCGATCACTAGCCGATCAATTGGTGCATCTCTAATATAAACCATGCCTTTTACATAATTTACACCTTTCAGAAGTACAGATAAAGTGCCAAGGTGTAAATCTGCAGGGACAAGATAGGTATTATAGTTACACATTATTACTGACAGGAAAAATTGCTTTCAGCATTTATTTTGTGGGTGTGTTTGCACAATTACCTGATTTGCATAATCATCTTTAGTCAATCAGGTGCTAAAACAATGCATGCAAATAAACAACGTTATCAGCGGGTGCAATTCATTCCCCCATGTATTTTCAGTCAGTCTTCTGTGGCACGACTCAGATAAGGATTATAAAACTGGTGGGATTGCCAGACTCCAGGTTCGGGAAGGTTATTCTGCAGGCAAACTAGCAGATGAGCAGATTTATTTTCAGTCTTGTTTGGGCAAGGGTGCTGAGAAAGACCTCCCTAGAGACTGAAGCTGGTCCCCAGGTGTTCAGCTGTGTCACTGTTACAGGCTTGAGGAAACAACTGAGGCTCTGGATTTTAATACCCACAGCACTGCTGGGTAGAATTAGTCTCGTGCATTTCTCCTGAGGTGTCTCTGTGCGTGCAAATTGATGTTTGAAGAAAGAGCGCAAAATATTCAATGGAACAGTTTATCTTCTGTGATGGATTAGATAGATGAGAGTAAATATTTACACCGTGTCATTACATGCAAGCCAAGAAATATCCATCCTGAAACAATCTCACACTCTCTCCTCAAGCTTGGCAGGTTTTACTGTACAAGATAGAAATTACAAGAAAAATCCCAATATTTCTACCTCTAATCATGTCGCGTATTGGCATTGATTACGAAAATCAAAATGTTGCATAAAAGCTTCAACAAATGTGTGCATTGAACAAAACTGCTACTTCAGCATTGTCTATAATCATAGTATTAGGGAAGCTTTGAAAGTCAAGCTACACAATTTAAAGCAGTTAGTAGTGATTCTTCTGAAAAATACTTGCTATAGCCTTCAAACAAAAAGACAACAGACAAAAAAAACTACATTAAAGCTACTTAAGGGTGTAATATTATATATATATATATACACTGTATATAATCTGTCAGTTTTATAGCAAAATACAAACAAAATGTCTTACAATAATGTGTTTTTCACTCTCTTTATTGTGACGTGACAGATCAGTTTAAGTGGCATCTAGTCAATTATCTTTACGTTTACAATAATGAGACATTCGTTTCATTAAATTAGTCTATAATGGGGTTTTTTCCATGCCTTCTGATGTTCCTTCACTTTCATATCTTGCTATAAATTTGAAATATATTATTTGTATTTCCTGATAAAATTGACAGTGGCTACTTGGACTCAACAATATTCAAATAAATTTTGGTAGCCTGGCAACTTCTCCCGGTGCCCTCAATCCAGGTCTTTGTATGCGCAAAATAGGCTATACTCTTAAAATATTACAACTTAAATTCTCGACTTTCTTCTCGAAATATTTCGACGTTATTCTCAAACTATTTAGACTTTATTCTCAAATATTCGTTGAAATATTTCGAGAATAAAGAAAATATTTTGACTTCTCTAAATATTTAGACTTTCTTCTCAAATGTTCGTTGAAACATTTCGAGAATAAAGAAAATATTTCGACTTATTTCTCAAAATATTTAGACTTCTCGAAATATTTCGATTTTCTTCTCAAAATATTTCGACTGGCACTGAAACATCATAATAAAGAGAACTGATAGTCAAAATATTTCGACTTTCGACTAGCACTGAAACAACGTCATAATAAAGAGAACTGATAGTCACTGCAAAATATATCATGCATTAAAGTATTAGTTCACTTCCAGAATAAAAAAATCCTGATAATTTACTCACCCCCGTGTCATCAAAGATGTTCATGCCTTTCTTTTTTTTATTCAAAAAGAAATTAAGGTTTTTGAGGAAAACATTCCAGGATTTCTTTCCATATAGTGGGCTACAATGGGAGCCAACAAGTTGAAGGTCCAAATTACAGTTCAAATGCAGCTTCAAAGGACTCTACACAATCCCAGCCATGGAATAAGGGTCTTATCTAGTGAAACAATCTGTATTTTTATTTTTATTTTTTAAATACGTACTTTTTTTTTAACCACAAATGCTCTTCGTGCACTAACTTGACTTCGTGCATTATGTAGTTAAGTTGGAAAGGTCACGTGTGACGTAGTAAGAATTACCAACCCAGTGTTTTGAAGTACCAAACGTGCAAAGAAAGTCAAACAACCTTCACAAAAAAAGGTAAAACAACAATGTCGAACGATTTGAACGAAAATAAGTTTTTAGCCCTACCCTACCTTTTTGAACCAAAGTACACAGACGAAGAACTAACCACACGTGACCTTTCCAACATGATTACATAATGCATGACGTCGTAGACATGCATCGCAGAGCTAGTGCAAGATGAGCGTTTGTGGTTAAAAAGTATATAAGTTTTTATTTTTTTTAGAAAATGGCCAATCGTTTCTCTAGACAAGACCCTTATTCCTCAGCTGGGATCATGTAGAGCCCTTTGAGTCTACATTAAAACTACAATTTGGATCTTCAACCCATTGATTTAATCCACAATATGGATTAAAATCCTGGAATGTTTTCCTCAAAAATTTTAATTTCTTTTCAAAATAAGAAGCCAAAATCAAACAAAACAAAACAAGGAACAAAAAACCAAACCAATCAAACGAGCAAATACTAATTATAAAAGGTTATTTGTAACTGGAAAAGGGATCTTGAAAACAGGGGAATGCTACAAAATGTGCTTAAGTTAAATATGATATGATTATTGATGTGTTTTTTTTTTTCTTTTTCAGCTTAAAACAGCATCAGCAATGAAGAACTGGAAATACTGCAGTCTGCAGCTGAAACAGGAGAACTTACAGAACTGCAAAAACTAATCGTGAACTCCTAAGAAAAGACGTCTTGTTTGGCCACAGGAATTGTTCACCTACAACATCTGAGGTTCCTCAAGTGTTTTATATTTTTATTTACAATCAAAAGCTAAAAGATCGATCTACTTTGGGAATATCGTTCATCCTTGCATGAGCGTGAAGCAAAGCGATGTCTATGATCAATCCAGTGACATTCATCATGTGACACAAGCGCACCAGCCTGAATAGACATGCAACGGTCCTGCTACGTTTATTTTTGCCTTTCAAACTCTTGTATGCAGTGGCCTGTCATTTTCTCTGCTCTTCAAACGAAACATTGCTGCTTTGGTTGTTGGCTTTGGCATGTTGGTGACAAAGAGACCATCAACCAATTTCCAGTGATTTTGTCGAGTATGTGTCTCACTTGTGTGTGAATGCTGCCAGTGAGGAATCAATTCAACTGCCTTTGTGTGAGATCCATCTTGGCTGTGGTCGAAAACCATATTTCAGCACAGTTACCACAGACTAAACGCACATCCTGTTTTTCACACCACAGTCAGTGTTGCAAAAGGGCAGAACATTCCTGTAGGGTTATGATGCTGCTTAAACACTGATGTCAAACGGAATATGCCATCAATATAAAAGAGTTGGCATTTTTCACCCTGACTCAATCGTGGATGATTCACATGGACGTAAATGTGTGAACCAGGCTCTGAGCTTTATCTAAATCTATGCCAAAATGACTGCCTGTAAAACCAGAGCTCAGTGCCTGCTGTTTAAAGTATGAATGCTCTTTTTTGCTTTTCTGATGTGGCATAAAATACAAATGTAGTGTTTTTCTTGTTATCTTAGAGTATATGGTAGTTACTAAACTAAAACAGGCCTGAGGCCTCATTTATAAAGACATTTCCTAAATGTTTCTACGATTCATTAAAAAAATTCCATCCTGGTTTATTTTGAAAATCCAGAAATATCCTTTTATAGTGGGATAATGTTTCATTCATTGACCACATTTACATGCATTTGCTAATCTGACACAAAATATTTTTTCACGAAAATATGTACTATTTTTGGTTTTCTGGAAGTTGATTTTTAAAATTAGCATTTGTCCTTTATTCATATCAGAATATTCATGTGAATGTAAACGTTGTCAATTGTTTATTCATATATTTCATACAGTAACTCATTTGCATCATTAAAGTCATCAGAAGATTCAGCGCAAAAAAAAAAAGGCACAGAAATATCAATCAGATGGTGAACATTTTCACATCAGTTTCTGCCTTTATAAATGCCAGTTTCAGATCCATAGGATTTAGCATCAAATCATACATTGTGCATTTTATAAATGAGGCCTTGGTCAGAATAGTGTGACTTTATGCAAATCAGAGTATTACAGTAGCGACCAAGCCAGATGTTTTAACATGGTATGGTGAATTAATGCAAAAAAATCTTTTGTAAATAATTGATACGCAACAATATTGTTAGTATCACCCTTCAACTGCTAGTCCAGAATGATTATTGTGGAGTATCTACTTGACAAGATTTTTTTGTGCTGCTTTCTGATCAATATGCGATTGAACTGAAATCCTGAACACTTTTGGGCTCTTACAAAAGCGTTGTGATTTGTTATTTATGTCTAACCCCAATGATGTCTGTGTTGAAAGTTATAAAATGAATAACATGTTATTTACTGTGAGCTAGACTACTGAATGGCTCTTATTTGTATGTGATGTCTTGATTTTCAGTAAAAATGTCTAACTCACATCCTTATAAGATGAACTGACTTGAAAAGCAACTTTTGATACAGTGTTTACTGGAAACCAAGATAAATACTGATTAATACAATTATTTTTTAGAGTGCTGTTGGCTACAGTTTAAAAGGACTCAGGATTACAGAACCCTATTTGAACATGGTTTCACGAATAATACCAGAAAGCTACTTCAGAAACACAAAGCATCAAGACAAAGGACATTACAGACACAAAAGTGTGATTCATTTGATGTGAAGTTTGTTGTGGCGCAGATCTTTGAGAACAAACTCAGGCTGTTAAGATTTATCAATTTGTATCAGTTCTTGTTTCATCTCATTTCAGTCTTTAGCCTTTTGCTGATCATGTAAACTCAAATATCAGTCTTGCGGTCCATGAAATGGAATGCAATTTCAACCACAAATGGATTACAACATATTTTATGGTCAATATATGCTGTGGGCTAGAAACGATATATTTATTATGAAAAAATATATATAATTAAATGCAAACTATGAAAGCATATATGTAAATTGAAAGAATTGTGATTTTCCTGTGAAATAGTGAGAAATGAAGTCTGTACTGTGCACATTTGTAAATACACTTGATAATGACTATTTTCACTTTCAAACTATAAATTTGTTTTGAGTTTTTTTATGTGACATGAAAATTTTAACAACAAGTCTATGTCCAGCTGCAAATGACAGAATGATCGAACAACAGATAGATCAAGCGAATGAACAAACGTTTAGATAGATAGATAGATAGATAGATAGATAGATAGATAGATAGATAGATAGATAGATAGATAGATAGATAGATAGATAGATAGATAGATAGATAGATAGATAGATATACAGAACAATAATTGATAGAATGAGGAACAGACTGATAGAATGATAGCTAGACAACGACAGAAAAAAAATGTTAGAAAGAATGATAGATAGAATGACAGATATACAGAACAATAATAATAAATAGAATGATGGACAGAACGATAGAATGATAGCTAGACAGAATGATAGAAAGAACGATAGATACAGTGGGTACGGAAAGTATTCAGACCCCCTTAAATGTTTCACTCTGTTATATTGCAGCCATTTGCTGAAATCATTTAAGTTCATTTTTTTCCTCATTAATGTACTGAATTGTTGACATTTTTGCAGATTTATTAAAAAAGAAAAACTGAAATATCACATGGTCCTAAGTATTCAGACCCTTTGCTGTGACACTCATATATTTAACTCAGGTGCTGTCCATTTCTTCTGATCGTCCTTGAGATGGTCTACACCTTCATATGAGTCCAGCTGTGTTTGATTATACTGATTGGACTTGATTAGGAAAGCCACACACCTGTCTATATAAGACCTTACAGCTCAGTGCATGTCAGAGCAAATGAGAATCATGAGGTCAAAGGAACTACCTGAAGAGCTCAGAGACAGAATTGTGGCAAGGCACAGATCTGGCCAAGGTTACAAAAAAATTTCTACCGCACGGTTCCTAAGAGCACAGTGGCCTCCATAATCCTTAAATGGAAGATGTTTGGGACAACCAGAACCCTTCCTAGAGCTGGCCGTCCGGCCAAACTGAGCTATTGGGGGAGAAGAGCCTTGGTGAGAGAGGTAAAGAAGAACCCAAAGATCACTGTGGCTGAGCTCCAGAGATGCAGTCGGGAGATGGGAGAAAGTTGTAGAAAGTCAACCATCACTGCAGCCCTCCACCAGTCGGAGCTATATGGCAGAGTGGCCCGACGGAAGCCTCTCCTCAGCAGTGATGGGAATAACGGCGCTATAAATAAAAGGCGTTACTAACGCTGATACTTTTTTTCAGTAACGAGTAATCAAACAAATTACTGTTTTCCCCGTTACAACGCCGTTACCGTTACTGACACTAAAATGTGCGTTACTATAACTGAGAACACTGAAGCGGTTTTCATGCGAGCGGCGTCTCTCTCAGCCATTGAACCTCTCTTTCTCGGGTGTGTGTGTGTGTGTGTGTGTGTGTGTGTGTGTGTGTGTGTGTGTGTGTGTGTTTGTGTGTGTTCGGGGCAGGACACATAACCAGTGATGATGATTGGTGTGTCTGTAAACATGGTGTAACTGAGAACGCGATGATTGGCTTAGATTGAGTAAATTTCCATTGTTTGCTAATCAGAGGCAGAGTAGTGCGGGTGTTCACACAGAAGCACAGGCACGGTCAGTCGCACACACCAACATCCAGGAGTCACAACGATGGCAAGTCCAACAAGTTCAAAGGTAGCTTTTGCAAACTGGATGTATAAGCACTACTTTTCCCTCACTGAGGTGAAAGGCAAAAATCTTTATGTAACGTACAACTTATGCCCAGGAAAAAAGAGTCTATCTGCATCGGTGACAAGTAATTCTAATCTACTGAAGCACCTCACATCGTCACATGCCGCCACAAAATTAGTGGCTAAGAACGCAGGTGATAACGATATTTAAAGTTCTAAACCATCAATTGTGCTTTATTGTTCCACTATAGTAATGATAATATGTATAATAATATGTTGAATTTGATAGTCGTCTCTCACATTGTCCCACAACAACATTAAAATAGTGTAGATTAGTGTACAATGTTTTATATTTATTGTATAGTTATATTAAATTCGATTTTTTTTTTAAGTAACGCAGTAGTTACTTTGCCTGGTAATTAGTTACTTCTATAATGATGTAACTCAGTTACTAACTCAGTTACTGTTTGTGAGAAGTAACTATAACTGATTACTTTTTTAAAGGTACATGCCCAACACTGCTCCTCAGTGCAAGACACATGAAAGCCCGCATAGAGTTTGCTAAAAAACACCTGAAGGACTCCAAGATGGTGAGAAATAAGATTCTCTGGCCTGATGAGACCAATATAGAACTTTTTGGCCTTAATTCTAAATGGTATGTGTGGAGAAAACCAGGCACTGCTCATCACCTGTCCAATACAGTCCCAACAGTGAAGCATGGTGGTGGCAGCATCATGCTGTGGGGGTGTTTTTCAGCTGCAGGGACAGGACGACTGGTTGCAATCGAGGAAAAGATGAATGCGGCCAAGTACAGGGATATCCTGGATGAAAACCTTCTCTAGAGTGCTCAGGACCTCAGACTGGGCCGAAGGTTTACAGTAACTTCCAACAAGACAATGACCCTAAGCACAGAATGAAAAGAATGAAGGAGTGGCTTCACAACAACTCCGTGACTGTTCTTGAATGGTCCTGAGCACTCTGGAGAGACCTAAAAATGGCTGTCCACCAACATTTACCATCCAACCTGACAGAACTGGAGAGGATCTGCAAGGAAGAATGGCAGAGGATCCCCACATCCAGGTGTGAAAAACTTGTTGCATCTTTCCCAAAAAGACTCATGGCTGTATTAGATCAAAAGGGTGCTTCTACTAAATACTGAGCAAAGGGTCTGAATACTTAGCACCATGTGATATTTCAGTTTTTCTTTAATGTTTTTCTTCAATAAATCTGCAAAAATGGAAAAAAAAAAAAAAAGAACTTAAATGATTTCAGCAAATGGCTGCAATATAACAAAGAGTGAAACATTTAAGGGGGTCTGAATACTTTCCGTACGATCGATAGATTGATCGATAGATAGATAGACAGACAGACAGACAGACA
This sequence comes from Garra rufa, assembly GCF_049309525.1. NCBI lineage: Eukaryota > Metazoa > Chordata > Actinopteri > Cypriniformes > Cyprinidae > Garra > Garra rufa. The sequence continues at coordinate 13,456,371 of NC_133362.1, forward strand.
ATTGAACAATAATTGACAGACAGACAGACAGACAATTGAACAATAATTGATAGAATGACAGACAGAATGACAGATAGGCAGAATGACAGATAAATACACAGATAGACAAAACGACAGATAGACAGCACACTATAGACAGAACGACAAATAGAACAATAATTTATAGAACAGAAGTAGATGTTCAACTGGTCAAGACAGTCACAATTACATTATTTTTTAAACTGGTGTCCCATCGGCTGTGATTGCTGCTGAAGGATGGTTCTTTGGAGAAGAGGAACATTATACACAATTTTTTTAGCCTGCGGGTATCAGTAAGCAGTTACCATATTGATCGTACATGCTTTGAGATTTCAGGGTTATTAAAGTTAATGTGTCTGTGTGCAGTTTGCCCCCAGCTGCACTTTGTTGTATGTTCAGACCTTGGAAACGTGTGAAACAGTCTATTTTTCCTTCAGAACTAGAGATTGCAAAACCACATTTGAAGATTAATAGTTCACATTAAATAAAAAAGTGGTCAAACTTTTTTTTTTTTTTACACTTTGACCAGCATTTGGAGCTGTAAAAAGTCCATGAAAGCACACACTTTTCCTTTCTGTGTAGTACATCCAGCTTTATCTGGATACATTCAGTACATTCATGTAAAGCAATATTCACTATATAGAAATATATTGTTAAACTATATTGCTTAAATCATCAGAAAATGTAATTTTATTATTGCCTAACTTTTATAAATAATTAAGATATAAGGTATAAAGTATTTAAAGGTAAGATATAAACATTAACATCATTTTCTATTAGGTTACGTATTGTGAAAAGTACTATAATATAAATTTGACTTAAACGGAAATTATGCGTTTTTGGTACTTTATTTTTTAACACTGAGCGGCATGTACATGGAATGTACTATATCAATTCAAGCTGTGTTTTATCTGCCACTCTTTTTCACAAAGGTTTCATTCATTCTATATATGTTTGTCTCCTTCACATTGTGCCACACTCAGAGGACGGTGTTTTCAGGACGGCACCGCTATAATCTAATTACCTGGGAAAAGCAAATCACCTCCTGGTAACAACCAGCTAAGGAAAATATTTCAAAGGCTCTCACAAGGGCAATGACCCGGACTCTTAAAACAGCTTGATTTAATTGACATTCATTTGAAATCCTGCATCAAAGACAAAGACAGCCCTTCCATACATAAATAGATCATTTTTCAGCAATAGTGAGCAGCCAATAATAATATTGCCTTCCTCTATGACATCAATAGAGGACAAACACTCACAAAAACACACACACGCACTTCAACAACAACAAGTGACATTCACATTTACAATATTTGCCTCCTGGAATTGATTTTCAGGGGCATTTTCTTTTGTCCTCTCACCATACACACAGTTTGCCTTCACGTCTCTTAGTGTTTCTATTGAATGTCAGAAATGTAAAGGAACAAGAATAAATAATGCACAAGATATCATAACAAAAACATAAACACACTGCTAATACATTTTAAATAATTAATCAACCACAACTATGTAATGTTAGACTACTCTGTATGGTCCAGCGTTATTTTAGTATAATTTCTATATTTTCAAGTTAGCTTTTATTTATTATATAATATAGCTTTTATGCTGTTTTTATGTTTTATTTTATTTGTATTTATTCTGTTTTCATTTTAATTTTAGTGTAGGTTTTAATAATTTTGTCGTTTGTATTACTTTTTTTTATGTTCTATTTACTTTGTCTACCTTTGTTTATTTCACTTTTAGTAATTTTAGTACTTTAACTAAAACTTATTTTATTTCATTCCAAAGCAACATTTCAAATTTTTCATCAAAAGTTTTTCCATCTATTATTTACATACATTTTTTTTTATTTTAGCTTTCTATCAATTACTGAGAACTGGTACCGTCACTTTTTGGAGTAACTGAGAAGGTTTTCCTCACATTCAATGTTTTTAAGGCTTATTTGATTCATCTAGCTACACATTCAACAACACTGTCATCTAAGACCGTGAATACAGAAATCTGACAGCTAGAGTTTGTCTGCAGAGACATTAAACTTATAACTAGAACATTGTGAAAAATATCAGCTGTTAAGGGAGAAGTTCAGTTCCAGAACAAAAATTCACAGGTAATTTACTCACCCCTTTGTCATACAAGATGTTCATGTCTTTTAGTTGTAAATGAAATTGTTTTTGAGGCAAACACTTAAGGATTTTTCTCCAGATAGTGGACTTCAATGATGCCCATGATTTTGAACTTCCAAAATGCAGTTTAAATGCAGCTTCAAAAGGCTCTAAACGATCCCAGTCTTATCTAGCAAATAAGATCCTTATTATTTTCTACATAAAAATAAATAAAAAAATAATACAATTTATATACTTATCAACCTCAAATGCTCAAATGTCTAGCTCTGCATGACTCTGGGTCAATACAGTAAAAATAAAATAAAATTCATTTTCTCTTCATCTTCCATTGCTGCAGAAGTACGCACAAGGGGGGTCAATTTTGAAGTTGGAGGAGAAAATGAGATGGGAGTTTTCTGACATACCCTAACTGTCATGAACTGGAGTTCATGCAAAAATTTGGTGCAGATTAGTGAAAAACAAGTCATTTCCTGTTGCCAGCAGGTGGCACTATGATTATAACATAATATTGGCCTTCAGATTTGTTCAGGCCAGGATTTTTATCAAACGTGAAGTTTGAGGCAGAACGAACATTTTATAGCCGAGTTACAACAACTTCTATTTCCATGGCCGCCACGGACACGCTAGTGGTGCAACGGATCACAAAACTCACGGTTCGGATCATATCACGGATTTTGAGTCACAGATCGGTTCATTTTTCAGATCAGCAAAAAACAAACAAAACAAAAAAGTTTGTTTTTTTATTAATTACTGAATGCTTACTTTAAGTACTTCTAATCCACAGCAAAAACTATCAGCTGAACTAATAAAGAAAAACAAAACAAGAACAATTACACAAATGACAAGTGTAGATGAATACAACATAAAGTTACTAATAAAATCAATAACACTAGTATTCAGGTGCAGAAATTTAATAATTCATTGTAAAATAACTAGTGCTTCTCACTGCAGGTATTTATAGGATGCTGTCTCTTTAAGGCCTAAAGCACAGAGCGAATACTGGCACACATCTCTTTCTCAGCTGTTTCGGTTCACTGAAGACATAACCGACTGTGTTTACCAGAATACCAACGGGTATTTAAACCTAACTTTGTATGTATGTTTACGTTCAGAGAAGTTAAAGAGGAATCAATCTGTGAATCGCGCAGTCTGAATAGCACCTCTCTCTCTCTCTGTGCACGTGCTCGCTTCTGGTGTGTGCGGCAGCGGTTAAAAAAATAAATAAATAGCGCGCGTGTTCTCTTTTGCTGCAATGGTTTAAAATTATTTGAATGGGTAAATTAGCAAGACAAAACATGTGCAAATTATAAACCTTTACTCTATAAAGGTTAACAGTTAATCTGCGAATCAAATGCGTGCCGAACCGTGGGGTCTGGTCCGTACGGATCACTGATCATCTATGGTCAGTTGTACCCCTCGGACACTCCCTTCAATGAAAACTCAAGATCTTTGCAATTTAACATGGCTAAGGCCTTTACATTGGACTGACCGATTTTGGTGTTGATCTGTATAAATCTCTAAGAGGAGTTTGTTACAGCATAAAGCATGTCCCTTCCTGTTGCCAGCAGGTGGCGCTATGACTATAACTAAATAAGTGAATGTACGGTCGTGGCCAAAAGTTTTGAGAATGACACAAATATTAGTTTTCACAAAGTTTGCTGCTAAACTGCTTTTAGATCTTTGTTTCAGTTGTTTCTGTGATGTACTGAAATATAATTACAAGCACTTCATACGTTTCAAAGGCTTTTAGCGACAATTACGTGACATTTATGCAAAGAGTCAGTATTTGCAGTGTTGGCCCTTCTTTTTCAGGACCTCTGCAATTCGACTGGGCATGCTCTCAATCAACTTCTGGGCCAAATCCTGACTGATAGCAACCCATTCTTTCATAATCACTTCTTGGAGTTTGTCAGAATTAGTGGGTTTTTGTTTGTCCACCCGCCTCTTGAGGATTGACCACAAGTTCTCAGTGGGATTAAGATCTGGGGAGTTTCCAGGCCATGGACCCAAAATTTCAACGTTTTGGTCCCCGAGCCACTTAGTTATCACTTTTGCCTTAAGGCACGGTGCTCCATCGTGCTGGAAAATGCATTGTTCTTCACCAAACTTGTTGGATTGTTGGAAGAAGTTGCTGTTGGAGGGTGTTTTGGTACCATTCTTTATTCATGGCTGTGTTTTTGGGCAAAATTGTGAGTGAGCCCACCCCCTTGGATGAGAAGCAACCCCACACATGAATGGTCTCAGGATGCTTTACTGTTGCCATGACACAGGACTGATGGTAGCGCTCACCTTTTCTTCTCCGGACAAGCCTTTTTCCAGATGCCCCAAACAATCGGAAAGAGGCTTCATCGGAGAATATGACTTTGCCCCAGTCCTCAGCAGTCCATTCGCCATACTTTTTGCAGAAGATCAATCTGTCCCTAATGTTTTTTTTTGGAGAGAAGTGGCTTTTTTGCTGCCCTTCTTGACACCAGGCCATCTTCCAAAATTCTTGGCCTCACTGTGCGTGCAGATGCGCTCACACCTGCCTGCTGCCATTCCTGAGCAAGCTCTGCACTGGTGGCACTCCGATCCCGCAGCTGAATCCTCTTTAGGAGACGATCCTGGTGCTTGCTGGACTTTCTTGGATGCCCTGAAGCCTTCTTAACAAGAATTTAACCTCTTTCCTTGAAGTTCTTGATGATCCTATAAATTGTTGATTTAGGTGCAATCTTAGTAGCCACAATATCCTTGCCTGTGAAGCCATTTTTATGCAATGCAATGATGGCTGCACACGTTTCTTTGCAGGTCACCATGGTTAACAATGGAAGAACAATGATTTCAAGCATCACCCTCCTTTTAACATGTCAAGTCTGCCATTCTAACCCAATCAGCCTGACATAATGATCTCCAGCTTTGTGCTCGTCAACATTCTCACCTGAGTTAACAAGACGATTACTGAAATGATCTCAGCAGGTCCTTTAATGACAGCAATGAAATGCAGTGGAAAGTTTTTTTTTTTTCAGGATTAAGTTAATTTTCATGGCAAAGAAGGACTATGCAATTCATCTGATCACTCTTCATAACATTCTGGAGTATATGCAAATTGCTATTATAAAAGCTTAAGCAGCAACTTTTCCAATTTCCAATATTTATGTAATTCTCAAAACTTTTGGCCACGACTGTAGATGTCTTCATGTCAGGACTCTTTTCAAGCATGTGAAGTTTAAGGGAGATTGGACATTGTATGCCCGATGGCGAAACATCGAAATTTGTCAGGCTGCCACGGACACACCCTCCAATGAAAACTTGATCTTCGCAATTTAACGTCACAAAGGGCTTTAGATTTGACTGTCCAAATTTGGTGTTGATCCGAACAAATCTCTAGGAGGAGGAGTTCAAATATGAGGCTCAAGAATGGCAAAAATGGCACGAATTTTGCTGAGAAATGGAAAAATAACCGACTTTTCTGTAGGTAGCGCTAGGTGGCGCTATCAAGTGAATTTCACCAATAAAAAATGACTCAATAACTCCTCATATTTTAAATATGTGGGGCATGTTCATCACTTTCAGAGGAAATATATTTCTGACCTTGGCTGATGCATTAGCACTTTATGGATTGGGAAAGACACTCAGTGTTCCTCTACAAACTGTTTGAGGTCTAAGACACTATAAGCAGCCCAACACATGAAATGTTCACTGAGAACCATGTGCTATGGTCTTGGATACTTTACCATACTGAAACTCTGAATCGCACAGGCTGTATACATAAGATTCCTTTTGACAAGAGCACAGTCGCATAAAGACGAACTTAACCCTGAGTGACTGTCTCAACAAAACATCTGATCATAAATACTGCAGAGACACTCAGGAACATAAAATTTCTTTTCTCACTTAACGACTCACACTTTAGGTGCTATTTTTGCATTACTTCAGTTAAAAGGTATATACATTATTTATTTATTTATTTATTTAAGAAAATAATGGATCGTTTCACTAGATAAGAACCTTATTCCTCGGCTGGGATCATGTAGAGGCCTTAGAAGCTGCATTGAAACTGCAATTTGGACCTTCAACCTGTTGATCCTTATTGAAGTCCACCATAAGGAGAGGAAAGTTTTCCTCAAAAACCTAACTTTCTTTTCACCTGAAGAAAGAAAGACATGACCATTTTGGATGACATGAGGGTGGGTAAATTATCAGGGTTTTTTTTATTCTGGAAGTGAGCTAATCCTTTTAGACATGAGGTTTTGGATTCTAGCAACAGGTTTCTTGACTTTAATATTCAGCTGTTGACTGATTTCTTTGAAAGAAATCTGCACACTTCTGTCACAGACAGAAAAAAACCCCAACCAGAATAAAAAATACAGTGTTGTTGTAATACTGAAGTGAAGCCAGCATGTGGGACACCAGGATGTTGACGTAAAGAGTTTGTCACACAGGGATAAAATGAACCGTGGCGTATCTTGCCTGTGGACATGTTTTCTGGCTCCCACATTAGTGCTTTTACACAATCATCTTGAAAAGCTTTTCTATGTTGTGCTTCCCAGATGGATGAAAATGATTTAATTAAACTACAAATACGCACACATACAGTGTCATCACACGCTCATTTAGGATAACGTCTACGTGCTGTTTGTTAGCTAGAGATTTTAAAACATTAAATATCAATTAATTAAAACATTTTAATGTAATACTTTTATTTTAAAAAGACGCATTAAATTGATCAGTCACAGTAAAGACATGTATGGCTATTTCAAATAATGTTTTGTTGCTGTTGTTTTTATTGATTATTTCAACAAAAATAACGCCCATGCATATTAGACTGATTTTTGAAGAATCATGTGACACTGAAGACTGGAGTAACGAAGTTGAAAATTCAGCTTTGCATCACAGGAATAAATTACATTTTATAATATATTCTAAAAGAAAACAGTTATTTTTAATGATAAAAATAGTTATTTATGTTTTTACTGTAAATACAGTTCTAAACAGTAGTGTACACAACATTAACACAATAAATGGGCTGTAGGTCGCTTTGGATAAAAGCATTTGCCAAATGCATAAATGTACATTTTATATCAACCTCACATTAATTCATTCATTAAAACATTTTAAAACTTTAAAGACCCCTTTTTATTAATATTCAAAACAAAAATGGTGCAATTTATCAATTAGCCCATTTGTGTTAATTTTTTGTTTTTGCTGTCAAGCTGCTGTTGTTTTTGCAATTTGCTCACAAATCCTTGCTGCTAAATCGCAGACTCTTTGTAGACTGTCAATATGCAGCAGATGTCCTGTCACTATGCACTAATCTGTGATGACAGTACGTGCATATCAGATTAAAACATAAATATGACCTAATAAATTACGGAATCTATTCCTGAATTTATCTAGTTACCGTAACAAATAATTGCATTTCAAAATACACACGGTTTACAGATAGTCTGCGCTGTCCGTATGCAATGCGGCATGGCATTGAGATAAAAAACTGCTCCCATTATTAGTGCTTGGGGTGTAGACAGCACTGGTGATTATAATAAGGAAACACATCTAGTTTTGCTCACTCTCAGTGTAGACATGCGTTACAGCTGACACGCTCCCTTGCAGCCTAGACAGATTCATTAAGTATAACGAGAGCTTTTTGATTTATCACATCATTGCAGTGCAGTTACAGAATTTGCATGCAAACTGTCAAAGAAATGTTCACAGGCTGGACTTTGAGCATCCCTAGTTTAGTCATTGGGCCAGTGAACTGAAAAATTTGTCCTGAGGACAAACAGATTTGATATAAGCATTCTAAAATCCACAAAATCACCAGCTAAAATGTTGCACACCTTGACCCCAATAATAAATGTCCCGCAATTCACGGTTGATGATGAAATGTTAGCTGTCACTCATCGTAATAAGATTTTTAGCAGTGATATTGGAATCGCCAGCGGTTGACTGAAATGAATGTCAGCGCTGACTCTGGAGTATTTGCTGTCTAATAAGCTCACTTCCAGCAGACGTCTGTATCATCTGTCACTGTCAGACGCATGCAGGCCTGCTTTCACACTGCTGCTCCTTCTCATATTGAGATCTCACAACTGGACACCACTGACAAAACACTCACGTCAAATCTGACACACCCAAGACATTTAACACGCTATGAACATCTACACACATACACACTACGCAATAAGGGCAGACAAACAATGACAGGCAAGCTTAATGAAATTTCAGAATGACATTAATGTATAAATATGAAATATGTTCGGGAAAGTTGACAGAATTGCTGCGTCGTCTTTGTTGCATGTGTCAATTTAAACCTTTAAGCAATTTTAAACCAGGAAAAGGTCTTCTTGCGCTTAAACAGATAGATACTAGGACTGGTAAAAAAAAAAAATATTGATTCTTATTTTTATGAAAAGACATCCCTTAAATCCCAAGAATCAATTAGTCTAGCCTGTTTTCAGTTAATGAATGGAATTGTAGTGCACCTCCTATCCAATAAATTGCAAAAAGATTTGTTACTCTTGAAATTTGTCCATTTTATTACAGTTTATAACAATAAATGCCATTTTGGTGCTGTTTAATGTGGAGTCACAGATAAACTTATCATCTCCTCCTTTTTAATACCAGTTACACCATGAAAAAAAACATGAATGAAAGGTATACAAAGGTGTTTTAGTTCCACGTAAAAAAAAAAAAAAAAAAAAAAACCTAAGGTTATAAGATTAAGGTCATAATATTTTAAAAGGATAGTTCCCCAAAAATGAAAATTGGATGTTTATCTGCTTACCCCCAGGGCATCCAAGATGTAGGTGACTTTGTTTCTTCAGTAGAACACAAACGAAGATTTTTTTAACTCAAACTGCTGCAGTCTGTCAGTCATTTAATGGCAGTCAATGGGTACCAAATCTTTGACAGTAAAAAAAACATACACAGACAAAACCAAATTAAACCCTTCGGCTCGTGGCGATACATTGAGGTGTTAAGACACAAAACGGTCGGTCTGTGCAAGAAACTTTTCAGTATTTATATCATTATTTACCTCTGATTCACTGCAATATTCAACTGTCCTGAGCATGTTCACAACAGTCAGCGCGTGAAGCGTCAACATGACCTGCCATAGTAGATGCACGCGCATATACATCACTCATTGTTTACAAAGTGCATAGCAGCTACTCAAAATGGTAATTACTTGTGCTTATCCTGATTCTGGCAAACAATAAAAAAACTAAAAGATTACATTTCCTTGTGCAAACTCATCCGGGAGTGTTGATTTTTCACCAACTACATTGCCAGAGCACGTTGTCGCGTCACGCACCGGCTGTTGTGAACACGTTCAATACAGTTGAATGTTTGCTGCAATCTTGTACTCACCGACAAATATCTATTATAAGATGTGCTGCTTCCTTTACACAGAGTGTGCGTTATCGCAAAATCGAAAGTAAGAGTAAACAGCGGGTGCGCCGATAAGAAAAAAATATGGAGCTCAACTAAATACCGCGCCAATTTTGCGATTGGCTATGTAGTGTGGGGCTCGGGTCGGGTGGGCCAAGCTTCTGATTGGGTTGCCGTGGAGCCGGGCCTGTAAGGAACTATAGAACTAAGAGCATTCTAGAAAGAGCTTTGTCATTGGATGGAAATTTCAAGCATTGTGCAAGGACATGCAACTGATATAAATATTGGTTGGACGTTTAGAGGGGAGTATGTGGGAGTATTTGGCCACTATTCGTGGAGAATTTAGTAACGTCAATGATTCTAATAAGCTCAGGTCGGTCACGTTCGCCTCTCGCCCGCTCAATTTGTGATGCGCTGTGTAAATCCTTCGGCCGGCCGACCGGGAAAAGTCCCGGTCGTCCCGATTGCCCCTCCGCCCCTGGTATGCTTTCTGCTAACAATACCACATAAATTCAAAAGAAACCTGGAATCTTGTCCTGGTGCCTCCAATCCGGCCCATTTTAAAAGTGCAGGCTACAGTATACTCTCAAAATATAATAACATTTCGACCTGATTCTCGAAACATTTCGACTTTATTCTCAAAATACCACAAATTTAATCTCGTAATTTTAGATTTTATGCGCCACAAAAACGCAGTCGTATAATTGCTGCAAATTAAATCTCGTTAATTTTGAGTTTATTTTCACAATATTTTGACTTTACTCTTCAACTTTATTCTTGTAATTTTTACTTTATTTTTCGAAACATTTAGACTTTAATCTCAAATATTATTTCTGGGTTTACTGTGCAGGTTGAAAACAAATGTCACTTTTACATCAGAAAAAACATTCGGTGACTACAAACTTGTTAGTCAACTAGAAAAATTTAATTATTTTGCTAAATATATGCACCATTTAAATGTATATAATTTTAAAAAACTAGGTGGAATATATTTTGTAAATGTAACTTTATTATTATAAAAACTTAATTGAGTGTAAATTTAAGCATTTGTTTATAAATCATTTCATTTTAATCTTTCATATTATAGTAATGCAGTACCAACTGACTCTCATGTATATTTTACAGCATTAGTTTTCCTTGAGAAAGTTTGACAATTATTGTACCTCATATATATCCAAAATATTCAATACTGAGTCGAATCAAAAGCTTGTGAATCAGAATCTAATCAAATCGTGAAATGTGTCAAAACCCAGCTCTAATTAATACACACACAATTATGTCAAAATATCTGTTTTGGTCAATATCCTCATAAACACAGTTGGTTGTGTCTTAAGTTGAGAAAGAAATTGGATATTTGAAAGAAATATAAAAGACCACATATAATAAATTGACACTTATGTCAACCTAGTGAAAAACTGGCAAAATATCAAACCAAGAGGCAGCTGTAAATAAGTAATGGTACAGCTTTTCTTAGAGTTAACGTCACTTGTGCAAAGAGTTTTCATTCTGCAATAACTACCTGGTCCCACTGCGATCTTAAACCTGAAAAATGTTCTGCTTAATAATTTGTGTTTGTGCTCACTGCATTTAAAAATAAATGCTTCTTGGTTTGATATTGTGTTATATAAAGTAAGATATGCATACATTTTTAATCGTGCCTAAAGTGGCCAAATTATTTTTTGACTGACTACATACAGGCTTCATGAGAAGTGTTATTGGATACCTAATAATAACCCATAAATTCTCCTGCAGAACCAAATATTACTCTTAACTTCAGGCTGAAACTATTTTAAAAATATCCTGACATGGTAAGATTAAAACTAAACACTGGTGATGATTAAGTGAAAGCTACTGTATCCTCAATCATAATGTTTCTCAATCACAGGAGCCCCTAATGGTACCTTAGCACTACAGGCCAGCCAAAGTGTGAAGATGAGGTCACAAAATTTCAATTACCGATTTCAGCTGAGCAGAAAATTACATCCCAGGGACAAGGAGCAAATAAAACACTGGTAATAGGCAAGTGCAACAGTACTGATATGTTTCCTCATTTATGTGGGTGACAGCAGCTAGTCTGTCGTAATACTGCACTGCTTCAGAGAAGATAGTTGTGGGATACTGGAATTAACTAGAAATGTTTGCTTCATTAGTAGATTTAGTGCTCTAAGGCTGATGATACACGCGGCAACTTTTTGAGCAATTTTATCGGGCAACTTTTTTTACGCAAAGTTGCTTGGGCACTTTCCCATTGAGAATGGGTAACACATTTCTATCTGGATAATTTAGAACAGTTGTGGGCCCTGTTTCGCACCTGGCTGACGATTGACGGCACCATTTGCCAAAGTTGCCCGGCAACATTGCTCAAAAAGTTGCCCAGTGTATCATCAGCATAATATACAGTTTATAACACCTGGGATTATCACTTTACAAGTTCTGTTAAACTTTCTTCAGTGTGGGCTGGATATAATCTCACGCTTATGAATGATCATTGACATTTACAAGTGAGAAAGCAGATTGAGGTTTTTTCATTATTATATACAGTCAAGCCCAAAATGTTTCATACTCCTGGCAAATTCTGACTTAGTTACTTTTATTCAACCAGCAAGTTTGACCGGAAATTTGGGCTTCTCCCAAAAGATAATAAGATGATGTACAAGAGGCATCATTGTGGGAAAAAATATTTCACAGCTTTTATTTACATTTGAACGAAAAGTGGCATGTCCAAAATTATACATACCCTTTGCAAAATCCAAAGTTCTATACCATTCCAAATAGTCCAAGCTGTTCTAAAGCATCCTAATTACCCTGATTCATTGGGAACAGCTGTTTTAATCAACTCAACAGGTGAAAAACAGAAGCTCTCTGCTGTTGGTTTGTGGACAGACAAAGACAAAGGAGCTCACTGAGGACCTGCGGCTGCTCATTGTGGCTGCTCATCTGGACAAAGACGACGACTTCTGGTCTTCTGTTTTATGGTCAGATGAAACAGTTGGAGCTCATCGCTAAAGATGAATGGGCAAAAATACCAGTGGAGACATGCAAAAAGCTGGTCAGCAATTATAGGAAGCATTTGATTGCTGTAATAGCCAATAAAGGCTTTTCCATTGCTTATTGAGAAGGGTATGAATAATTTTGGACATGCCACTTTTTGTTCAAATGTAAATGCCTCTTGTACATCATCTTATTATCTTTTGGGAGAAGCCTGTGTCATTTCCGTTAAAAAAAAAAAAACTTGCTGGTTGAATAAAAGTAACTAAGTCAGAATTTGCCAGGGTATGAATAATTTCGGGCTTGACTTTATTTTGTCTCTGACGTGTCACTACGCTTTAAAAATCCTCCTGACTATTATTATACTTATTAAATGTGCCATATTAAGTGTTATTAATTAAGTGTTTTCATATCAGTTTAATTTCAGATAGATAGATAAATGAAATGACAGAACACTAGAAATATGCAACAAAATCAAATCCAGCCTTTTACAAAGGAAAAGGAAGATTTGATGCATAGTGTGTGATAAAAGTTTCATAAGTCTAATTATTCAAACTATATTTTGATCAGGCTAAAGCTTTAGAAACTTGAAAGAGAAGCAGAAAAGAATGTCATTAAACTACTTTATGATGCTGATTTATTTTTACGACTGACTTTTACATAAAAGGAAAAAAATTGATTCCTCTGAACAGTTTCATTAAGTTTAAAAAAAGCGCACACACAAGAGGCTCAACTTCATAAAGGTAATTTTGTGATGATACATTTAACAGATTGATGCAGCAAAAGCCTGTTTCTTCTTAATGTAAACAACCTAAAAGCATTTCTGATTCAGTCCCAAGTATGCATACTGCAGAAAGTGAAGAGTTAACAGAATCTAATACGGCTGTTAACCTGCACTTAACCCCGGATTGCTCCAGAGGGAATGAACCTGCAATCAGTCGCATTGGACTTATAATAGCTTTTTAAGTGGCAACTAACTAGTCAACAAGTAACAGCTGAAGTGCTCACCATAGACTTTAAGAGTTGACCTTGTGATTGCCAGATCAAAACCTTCAGAGTTGCAGTACGCCTTTTCCAGAACAGCCATTACCCTGTCGTTTGATCCTGCACTGCTTTCATCTCTACAGGGTACAGAAATTAGCATGATCAATTGCTGCTGTGCCGAAACAATCTTGTGAAATGTCTGTTTATGGTCAGTTCTATCTCTGATCATGTTAGTATTGAGCTCAGGTCTTCTTTTGAAACACGTTTATTTGATTTCTTTGGACTGGCTTATCTAAAGTGACATCTTAGCATCAGCTAGCAGAGTTTGAGGTTTAACGTTTCATGCACTAAGATGACGAACACAGCAGGTCAGTACTAATGAAATCTGGCGTCATGCACTTTAAAGAGCAGTTAAAGCAAAAGGAGATCTGGTTGTTGTGAAAGGAAAATGGAATTTCCTCCTATTGTTCAAAAACTCAATGATTTTGTAATAATTAAATCAAGTTAATGAGATCATATGTTATTTTGAAATTCTTCAATTATCTACCTCCGCAAAGAAAGTCATAGCACAGTTAAGGTTTAAAAGCTCATTGATGCTCCAGAAGAAAAACTATGCTTTAAGAGCCAGGTGGTGAAAACTTTTGAATTTGAAGATCAGGGTAAATTTTCTTGTTTTGTCTTCTGGGAAACATGTAAGTATCTTCTGTAGCTTCTGAAGGGCAGTAAAAAATAAAATGTAAATAAAAGTTACATAAACATACATATTATTCTTCAATAACGGTATACCACTATTGAAGAAAAACAACTAAATTTACAGAAAATACTACTCATTTAGCTGATTTATTAAGAGACAGACTACATTTCCCACCATTCTCTGTAACAGTATTATACTGATAAAATACACAGAAAAAAATCAATTACAAACCAAATGGAGATCCTTTGCTTTCCATGTGTTGCATTAGTGCTAGAAAACTCTTTTTCTATCTCAGTAAGTGAAAAAGAAAAAAAAACGTCAAATCAAAATTACATAAACATAATAATATCATACATGTGTTTATGTTTTACAAACTAGAAATTGGGGAACTTGAACACAAGAATACATCAAAAGAGAAAAAAAGACCCTACATGTCCACACATCATCTCAAAATAGAACTACATCTCACTTCTCTTGGTTTTGCTGGTTCCCTTCAATACACTCCTACAGGTCAATTTAGATAAATGAGATCTGCTTTTACAGCAGATAATTTAGCTTTTCTTATTTAGAAGAGACTGGAAATAGAATGCAATGACGTATTTGTGGTGATTCATAATGGGCTGGCAGACACTGCCAGTGCTACAGATGGAACTAGTTTTTTGCAAAAACTATGAAAGTCACAAACATGTTGTAGAGCTATATTCACTGACGAGTCAGAGAGTTTGGAGATTATCAAAAGGTTTGACTCAGAAATTTCATTTAAATCACCCCCACGCCCTTCTCAACCTTCCAGGTCACCCTGTGAGGACGAGACTCTTCAAAGAGAACTTCCTGTCTGGCTCCATTACACACATTACATGCTTGAGTCTCTGCAGAGTGCAGATAGAGTTCCATCATCCTTCACGGATTACCTTAAGCAGCAGCAAGTATCGTGCATTACCCCACCACTGCCTCACGGAGGGAAAGAGAACACAGGTTACAGGAGAAACTGGGGCAGGTATTCTCATGAAACTCAAGTCCACTTCTCTTTAGGGACAAATGGGGAATATGAGTTATTTTTACCATTCAACTCTCTGCCTGCATGAGCATTAGAAACTGTGGGTTTAATTTCTGCACCTGACGAGGACTGATGGTAAAGGCTTTTAAAGTTTTTAGATTTCAAGAAATTTCCATTTTTTTCTCTCTCTTCATTTCACTTTACGACAAAGACAGGAACATTTGCTTTTTGCACTAATGCAACAAAATGAAAAGCAAAGGATCAGCATTAATCGCATAATTGGTGCTTTACTTACATATTTTGACTTTATGCTGATGCTAGTACACACATTGAAAATGTAACTTAAACCTCAATCTGTCTAAACGGGATAGATCGAATGATAGAACGATGTATGGATCGATAGATAGAACAACAGACAGAACGATAGAAAGATAGAACGATAGATAGAACGATAGATAGATTGACAGACAGACAGACAGACAAAATAACAACATAACAGAAAGAATGGCAGAACGATAGAACGATAGATAGAGAGAATAACAGAGAACGACAACAGATAGAACGACATAACAGATACAACGGTAGATAGAACGATAGATAGATAGATAGAACGATAGATAGAACGATAGATAGAACGATAGATAGATAGATAGATAGATAGATAGATAGATAGATAGATAGATAGATAGATAGATAGATAGATAATTAGAGAACAACATAACAGATAGAACGATAGATAGAGAGAATAACAAAGAACGACATAACAGACAGAACGATAGAATGATCGATAGAACGATAGAACAGAACGATAGAATGATAGAATGATAGATAGATAGATAAAAGAACAGAGAACGACATAACAGATAGAACGATAGAATGATCGATAGAACGATAGAACAATAGAACGATAGATAGATAGATAGATAGATAGATAGATAGATAGATAGATAGATAGATAGATAGATAGATAGATAGATAGATAGATAGATAGATAGATAGATAGATAGATAGATAAAAGAACAGAGAATGACATAACAGATAGAACGATAGACAGAATGATAGATAGAGAGAATAACAGAACGACATAACAGATAGAACGATAGAACGATAGATAGAGAGAATAACAGAACGACATAACAGATAGAACGATAGACAGAACGATAGATAGAGAGAATAACAGAACGACATAACAGATAGAACGATAGAATGATCGATAGAACGATAGATAGAACAATAGATAGATGATAGGTAGACAGATAGATAACAACAACGTAACAGAAAGAACGATAGTTAGTTAGATAGACATAAAATAACAGATAACGACATAACAGAAAGAACAATAGAACGACAGACCGATAGATAGATAGAACAACAGACTGATAGAACAACAGATAGAGAGAATAACAAAGAACGACATAACAGATAGAACGATAATATGATCGATAGAACAATAGATAGAACGATAGAACAACAGAACGATAGAACGATAGATAGATAGAACGATAGAACGATAGATAGATAGATAGATAGATAGATAGATAGATAGATAGATAGATAGATAGATAGATAGATAGATAGATAGATAGATAGATAGATAGATAGATAGATAGATAAAAGAACAGAGAACTACAACAGATAGAACGATAGATAGAACAATAGATAGATGATAGGTAGACAGATAGACAGATAGATAGATAACAACAACGTAACAGAAAGAACGATAGTTAGACATAAAATAACAGATAACGACATAACAGAAAGAACAATAGAACGATAGACCGATAGAACAACAGACTGATAGAACAACAGATAGATAGATAGATAGATAGATAGATAGATAGATAGATAGATAGATAGATAGATAGATAGATAGATAGATAGATAGATAGATAGATAGATAGATAGATAGATAGATAGATAAAAGAACAGAGAACGACAACAGATAGAACGATAGATAGAACGATAGATAGAGAATAACAGAACGACATAACAGATAGAACGATAGAATGATCGATAGAACGATAGATAGATGATAGGTAGACAGATAGACAGATAGATAGATAACAACAACATAACAGAAAGAACGATAGTTAGTTAGTTAGATAGACATAATAACAGATACCGACATAACAGAAGGAACAATAGAACGATAGACCGATAGATAGATAGAACAACAGACTGATAGAACAACATATAGATAGATAGATGATAGACTGAACAAACGATACATTAAACGAACGAACGATACATTGAACGAACAAATGATACATTGAACAAACAATACATTGATCGAACAAACGAACGAACGATACAATGAACGAACAATACATTGAACAAACGAACGATAGATAGATGATAGAAAGACAGAGATAGATCGAACGATCGATCGATTGATAGATAGCTAGATGAACGATAAACAGAACGAATGATAAATAGAACGAACGAATGAGAGTTAGAGACTCATAGGCACACAAACAGCTCATGGACTCTACCGCTCCTCTATTAAGCAGCATCTGAATTTAAGCTGCCCTGAAGAACGACCCGGCGAGGCTGTCACAGAGGTGTCAACACTTCCCAAGTGATTTATCTCCCATAATGTCACTGCTGTCAATCACACAGCAGCTCAAATCTCAGACAGCGCGATGTGGGAGCCATGCTAATGAGAAATGCATTGTTATTCTATGACAAAATCACCCCAAACCATATTCTCCAACTGAGGACACCAAACACCACAGGACTGCTGCTATTTAAAACTCACTCAGAACACTATGCGCTCAATTCTGTGAACAAATGAGGATATATAACCGCACATGCACATGCTGTCATTTATTTATGTAACGAGTATGCATTTAGTGAATGTGTCCAATATGCATGGGGTGAATAAAGATAGCAGTATTTAGTCAGTCATATGACCTCAACATGGCAGCCACTATGAGGAAACCCTCTTGACTATGACTTAAGTCTTTATCTATGTACTGTACAGAATTGTATAAATTTCAAAAGCACTATTCATTTCTAAGTTAAAAAGAAAGAATTCGATTTTTAGATTTTTCACAGAAAAAAATAGAAATGACAAAAAATTTGAGATTTAAAAAAAATTATACATAAGTACATACTTAAATCCTTATACAGTAATAAAAAGATTAAAAAAAATATTAATAATAATAAAAAATATTTGGTGTTCCAAAAATTGTCCTTATAAATATTTTTTCCCATGCTCAACAATAGTAAAATATTCATGTTATGTCAATATACAGAAATTCAACTGCAAAAATAAATTACTGTAAGGTGCTAAATAAAAAAATAAAATAAAATAACTCTTCAGTTATTATAATTTACTGTCCTAAAAACACAGAAAATACGAAGAAACCCAGGATGCCTTTACACAATTCTCTCTCCTTCGCCATGGAAGATATACAGATATCAAGAGGAATCTGCATTCTTCATTTCCCTTTTCTGTGCCCTTTTTATCACAGCATGCTAAATTTGTTCGATGTGAATTCCCTTTCCATGCTCATAAAGGCCTCTTAAAGATTTTATTGACTGAAGACACTAGAGGGTCTGTCAGATTGAGTATTGCCTGTGAGAGACAGTCCCCCAGTAAACAGCCATTTCTATTAGTGGCCTATTTCAGTAGGCGTTCGGCTGAAGGGGAGCGGGAGGTCGGATCTATCTGACCGTTGAAAGCTTGACAATGGCACTGAAGACCCAATGGAACGCAAGATGTGTACAAATCAATAAAAAGAGGAATTGACATTCGCCCTAGTCCTTGGGGTCAACAAGGTAGTCTGAAAATGTTCACCTTACAACAAGACACATAAAGTCTTCTCTACGGCTAGAGAGGTTGAGGTGAAGCGGTTCAGATGTACATAAAAAGGTCTTCAGATACTAAATGACAAGTGATTTGCTGCATTTGTCTAGAAGTATTAGAAATTAGTCTGTGAACAGACTGGTTTGATGTCCCTTAATGTCCATCAACACATCAGTATGTTTCTCTGAGGGGACGGATGCCCGTTTACATACAAAAACAAGGTCGAGGGTGTCAAAATCTCTAAGGTTGAGCCACATTCTCCTGACAAGCTTTATAATTGACCATGACAACTGATTAGTGCTGTTAACCGCAGGGAACAGCCCTCCACAGAGCTGACTGCAGTTTATTTAAAAACAGCAACAACAAAAAAAGCTGCATTTAGTTATTAAAAGCAGCATCATCATATTTCACAAAAGTCCAAAAAAAAAAAAAAAAAAAAAGGCTCATTATTGAACTGCACAGCTCAGGTTTGAGTGTTTATACTGACATGCTCCAATAGAGGGTATAATACCTAAACCAAATATTAAAACACCATCCCATATTTAATTGAATCCATTTAGCCAGGGAAAATGATATCAAGCAGACAGAAATTGCTTGGGCTTATTCTTATATACTGTTTATTTGAGTGTATGCTGTAATATTTGCTTAATTCAAATCATTTAACTATAACGATCATGTAATTAGATTAAATATTTTACTTTGCCATATAAAATATGAAGGAAAAAAAAATCTCAAAGCCTCTGTCACGATTGAGCCTCCGTTATCAGTACTCTTGCACCACTCATCATGGACTTCATCCCCCACAAGCCACTGCACTCATCACTGCTCACACCTGCAGCTCATTCACACACTCACACACCTGCAGTTCATTTACACACACTGCATATAAGCCACTCTCACACCCAGCTCTTGACGAAGTCTTGTATTGCCCCGGCTGCATTTCTGAGCGTTTCTTCCCGTGTTTGTTTTCCTACGCAGAGCCTACGCTGGATCCGCCCAGCCTCCCAGAGCCTACGCTGGCTCCGCCCAGCCTTCCAGAGCCTCCGCTGGTTCCGTCCAGCCGTCCTGAGATTCCTGTCTGCCCTGTTCAGGCCACGGAGGCCATTTATGGACTGTATATTTTCCCCGTTCTGGCCACGGAGGCCATGTATGGACTGTCGAGTTTCCCACCCACTCTCCCTACTGCCCCAGTCCTACCACCTCTGTCTCCTGACAGTCCCTCTGCTCACCTTCAACCCACCTTCGGTGCAGAGGACTTGCCGTGGGACTTCCAGTCTCCATCGGTGCCCTGGCTGGAGGATCCCTCACCATCGCCTCCAGCCTCAGAGTCCTGGACTCCGCCTTGGCCCTCCGGCCCTGCGGCTCCACCCCGGCTCTCTGCTCCCTTGTCTCCGCCGTCGGCCGTCGGTCCACCAGCTCCACCGGGCTCCATTGTCCCTCCGGCTCCGCCCTGGTCAGTCGTCACCCCACCTTCGCCTCTGGACTCTACTCCTCCGGCTGCGCCTCGTCACTCCGTCCTACCGGCTCTGTGGACCTCCTCCCTCCCGCGGGCACAGCCTCAGTCCTCTGTCGCTCCAGCTCCGCCGCGTACCTCCGGACCTCCATCTCCGCCTTGGTCGCCAGAGCCTTGGGTTCCGCCTTGGCCCTCCGGATCCTCGGTGTCACCCATGACCATCGACTCTCCGGTTCCGCCTCGGGCTCCACCGGCTCCACCTCCGTCGGTCGGCCCCATGAAGGAGCCAACCCTTCCTCCACCATGGCTTCTCCCTCCGTCGGCACCGCCTCAGTCTCCTGGTTCTCCACCTGCACATGGACCAGGGCCGCCATTCCTGCCTCTGTGCCAGGCCCACTCCATCACTCTGCCGAACTGTCACAGGTATTTGGAGCGTCTGGAAGCCGCTCTTAGGTGGGGGGCTCTGTCACGATTGAGCCTCCGTTATCAGTACTCTTGCACCACTCATCATGGACTTCATCCCCCACAAGCCACTGCACTCATCACTGCTCACACCTGCAGCTCATTCACACACTCACACACCTGCAGTTCATTTACACACACTGCATATAAGCCACTCTCACACCTAGCTCTTGACGAAGTCTTGTATTGCCCCGGCTGCATTTCTGAGCGTTTCTTCCCGTGTTTGTTTTCCCGTGTTTTGATTCCTGGACTCCCACTCGTGTTTGATTCTCGCTGCCCGCCCCGACCATTCTGCCTGTGTTTGACTTCGATTTCTGCCTGCCCCTGTGTGTTTGTCTGTACTAATAAAATGCTGCAGATGGATCCGCTCGTCTCAGACCGTCCTTGTGACAGCCTCCTATTTTATATATTAGACAGACAGACAGAACGATCAACAGTTAGAAAGATATATAGAATGACAGATTGAATGATAGCCAGATAGAACGATCAATAGATAGAATGATAGATGATAGATAGAATGATAGAACAATAAATAGAACGACAGATAGAACGATAGATATATAGATAGATAGGTAGACAGAAAGATAGAAAGATAGAACGATAAATAGAACAATATAAACAGAACGATAGAACAATATATAGAACGACAGATATATAGATAGATAGGTAGACAGAAAGATAGAAAGATAGAACGATAAATAGAACAATATAAACAGAACGATAGAACAATATATAGAACGACATATAGAACGATAGATATATAGATAGAATGATAGATAGAACGATAGATAGATAGAACAACAGATATATAAATAGAACGATAGATAGAACAGAACGATGGACAGATACGACAGATAGAACGACAGATATATTTAATGATAGACGATAGAACGATAGATAGACAGATCGATAGAACGATAGATAGAACGATAGAACAACAGATATATAAATAGAACGATAGATAGAACGATAGATAGACAGATACAACGACAGATAGAACGATAGATATATTTAATGATAGACGATAGAACGATAGATAGACAGATCGATAGACAGATAGATAGAACGATAGATAGAACAACAGATATATAAATAGAACGACAGATAGACAGAACAATAGACAGATACAACGACAGATAGAACGATAGATATATATAATGATAGACGGATAGAACGATAGATAGAACGATAGAATTGTGATAGATAGAACGATAGATCGATAGACAGAACGATAGATATATAGATAGAACGATAGAATATATACAGTGGGTACGGAAAATATTCAGACCCCCTTAAATGTTTCACTCTTTGTTATATTGCAGCCATTTGCTGAAATCATTTAAGTTCATTTTTTTCCTCATTAATGTACACACAGCACCCCATATTGACAGAAAAACACTGAATTGTTGACATTTTTGCTGATTTATTAAAAAAGAAAAACTGAAATATCACATGGTCCCAAGTATTCAGACCCTTTGCTCAGTATTTAGTAGAAGCACCCTTTTGATACAACGGATACAACGACAGACAGAACAATAGATATATAGATAGAACGATAGAACGATAGAACGATAGATAGAACGATAGAACGATAGAACGATAGATAGAACGATAGAACGATAGAACGATAGAACGATAGATAGATAGATAGATAGATAGATAGATAGATAGAACGATAGATAGATAGATAGATAGATAGATAGATAGATAGATAGATAGACAGACAGACAGACAGACAGACAGACAGACAGACAGACAGACAGACAGACAGACAGACAGACAGACAGACAGACAGACAGATAGATAGATAGATAGATAGATAGATAGATAGATAGATAGATAGATAGATAGATAGATAGATAGATAGATAGATAGATAGATAGATAGATAGATAGATAGATAGATAGATAGAACGATAGATAGATAGATAGACAGACAGACAGACAGACAGACAGACAGACAGACAGACAGACAGACAGACAGACAGACAGACAGACAGACAGACAGACAGATAGACAGATAGACAGATAGACAGATAGATAGATAGATAGATAGATAGATAGATAGATAGATAGATAGATAGATAGATAGATAGATAGATAGATAGGCTTTTAAATCAACTTGAAATTACAACTAAATTTCATATTTTTTAAATAATATTTGCTTTAACAAATAAATAATCTTGTTATTAAATAAAAATGTTTGTTATTTTTATAGTTGCTGTTGTTTTTGAATATGCTTTTATACTCACAAATAAAATAAGCTCACTAATAAGCCACTCAGCTCAGGTTTGAGTGTTCATATTGACATGCTCTAATAGAGAGTATAACACCTAAACCAAATATTAAAGCACCATCCCATATTTAATTGAATTAAGGGGCGAAAAATTATATCAAGCAGACAGAAATTGCTTCAGTTTACTCTTATATACAGCTTATATGAGTGTATACTGTAACATTTGCTAATTAGTTGTTTTGTCTGGCTTGAGCAAGAAAATCATGCATAGAAACCATCTGTTTGGGGAAACGTTTATAGAATTTAAATCATTTAGTAATGATCTGGCAACAAAATGTAATATTTTACTTTGCCATATGTGGGAAAACATCTCAAAGCTTCCTATTTTCATTTAACGCAGTGCTTGATACAAATATCTCTTCACTCGCTTATTAATAAATGTTCACCTTTTGGATTACTGCTGATGCCCCTAGTAATTGTGTCTGATTTTTAATTTACAACCTATTTTGGGTTCATTTTAAGCCAGCCACAATAGTTGAGTTAAAACTACCCAGAAGGTTGGATTAAACATTTAACCCAACCACTGGGGCAAAACAACCCAGTCGCTGGGTTTGTTTACATTTCACCCAGCGCTGCGTTGTATCTAACCTAGAATGTTTTAGAGCGCAAGATAAATTAGTAACTCACTGCAAATTCTGGAAAGCCAGGAACATGCCTTTTGGCGTAATGTTACACACTCATTCAACAATCCTCTCAAAGCAGGCAAAATATCCAGGGGAACCTTTTAAAAGCATATCCATGCATTTATAAATATGCAAGCAAAGAATTAGCATAACATTCATACTGCAGAAGTGATTACATTATGCTTGTCAGGATCAACCAGCGATGCTAATGGAAAATTAATGTCTGCACATGAATCTGTTTTGATGACTTGATGAAGGTTAAAGGATCATGTCAGGCAGGCAGACTTGCATAAATAAAATCAACACCAACCATGTTAGTGCAAAGAGTCAAATAAATATAACACACTGTAAAAAGTTGTCACCAGTTTCAACTTAAAAACTTAAGTTTAGCAGCTGCCTTAACATTTTAAGTTAAATCAACTTAAAACTGCAAGTAATTTCAACTTAGAAGTTAAATCA
Source organism: Garra rufa (assembly GCF_049309525.1). Classification (NCBI taxonomy): domain Eukaryota; kingdom Metazoa; phylum Chordata; class Actinopteri; order Cypriniformes; family Cyprinidae; genus Garra; species Garra rufa. The sequence continues at coordinate 13,480,649 of NC_133362.1, forward strand.
ACTTAAAAGTACAAGTCATTTTAACACATTTTATTGTTGTGAGTTGAAAAAAAAAACTTGTAGTTTTAAGTTGATTTAACTTCAAAATTCTAAGGCAGCTGCTGAACTTAGGTTTTTAAGTTGAAACTGGTGAAATCCTTTTACAGTGCAGAAGCAATTTTGGTTAAAATACATACATTCACCTTTTTTGGCTAGATTTTTTAAATCTGAAATTCCAGGAACTGAAGTTGGTCTTTTTTTCACATTTAGTTACTTTTTATTGTAAAAGGGAGTTTCTTTTTTGCCATTAAGCATGGTATTACAGTATATGCCTTATCTCTTCTAGAGTTGACTATAAACCTGGTGAAAATTCACGTTTTGTAGTTTCGGTCCAGTGAAGCAAAATTAAATTATGCAAACAGTTTGGATATCTTACCTATTACATTAGATATCCAATACCTTTGATAATATTAGCTTCTGAACAACACTACAGTAACAGTTTTTAACAAGATTTACCATCTAGGTTTACACCAGCACTCAAAATGACAAATAAACCATTTTAAAAAAAACAACATAAAAATGATTACACTTTTAGAAGCCCGTATGAAGAGATACAGATATTTCAAAACCTAATGTAATGGTTTTGAAATATGTAAATTATGTACTCTGTGTTCTCTCAATCTTTCGGATGTAATGAGTTCCTGTGGCAACCAATCAATAATACATGAACTGCTTTTAAAATTTCATACCGACAAACTTTTTGCTGGACTTCCTCTAGATTTAATGTGCCAAAGAGTTTGCAGGTTATAAGTTTGCATTTATAATATTGCATGCATGCATGCTAATAAACTATAACCAAAAACATTTAAAATAACTACTGGAAGTACTGGTGCTGGAACCTAAATAACCTGCAACTGGTTCTCTATAACTTTGGAGAGTTGAACAATGCAACTTTACAAAAACAGGCCAAAATAATCAAGACATTCAAACATGCTAATGAGCTGTTTAGCATTTTAATGAGCAGCAGAAGTGTTGTTCTAGAAATTTTTTGGGGAAAAAAAACAAGTATATCTAAACCCAGACTAACAAAATATGATGTTAGAGTTATGGTGAGAATAAGAGTAATCCTCAGTATTTAAATGTTTTAGTTTTAGTCAACTTTTAAAAGTTCTCTAGCTGAATATGCCAAAATAAATACAAAACAGACATTTTTAAACATTCAGGTGCATAAATGCCTCAAATGTAGCGTTCTGTTTCTGAAACGTAGAGAGACAAACTGTTCACCCTACAGTCTCATGGACTTCAAGGATGAGTATAAAAACCACAAGACTATTACAGTAATGTTGCCCTCTAAATTGTCCACTGCAATCGATTTTAATAAAAAAAACATTTTGAATAATACATTTAAATCATCACCATTCTCCTGATAGAGCCAAATGAAAACAATAAAGTATTAGTAGTAGTGTTACTTTAATAATTATTATGGTGGTAATAATAATAATAACAACAATTATTATTAATAAAATATTATTATTATCAATTAATAATAATAATAATAATAATAATAATGATAACAATAAAAACTTTTTAAATTAAAATACTGATATTGTATAAAAAATAACCTGAATAATAATAATAATAATAATAATCCAGATATAGCCAAATGAAAACAATACTAAGTAGTAGTAGTAGTAGTAGTAGTAGTAGTAGTAGTAGTAGTAGTAGTAGTAGCAGCATTACCTTAATCATTATTATGGTAATAATACTAATAATATTTATTATTATTATTATTATTGTTATTATTATTATTATTATTAAAATATTAGTATTAATAATAATACTACTAATAATAATATTTTTTAATTAAAAACACAGATCTTGTATAAATAATAGCCTAAATAATAAAATAATAATAATGATAATGATGATGATGATGATAATAATAATAATAATAATAATAATAATAATAATAATAATAATAATAATAATAATACTCTTGACAGAGCCAAACTCAACTTGGACAGCATTTATTAAAAATATAAACAATAATGTATTATGTAACAATGAAAACAACACAATTTATTATTATCATTATTATTACTGTAACAATAATTACAGTATATTATTATTACCATTATTATTATGAAAATATTAGTATTGTCAATCATATGTATTACAATTTTATTAGGCAAGGCAAGGCAAGTTTATTTATATAGCACATTTCATACACAATGGTAATTCAAAGTGCTGTACATAAGAGGAATTAAAATCATAATATCATAAAAATCATAAAAATTATTAATAATCACAACAATTAAAACAGAGAATCTAAGAACATTTAAAATGATTTAAAAACTGTTTTAAAATTAATTAGTAAAAAGTGTATTAAAAACACTTGTCTTGTTTTAAAAAAGGCTAAATAATAATAAATAAATTTATAATAATAATAATAATAATAATAAATAATAATAATAATAATAATAATAATAATAATAATAATAATAATAATAATAATAATAATAATAATAGAGCCAAACTATTATTATTATTAAATCAATTTAGTATTAGTATTACTAATAATTATTATTACTTTTTTATCCAAACTTAATTTGGACTGAATTTATGAAAATGAAAACAATACTATTTATTATTATTATTATTATTATTATTATTATTATTATTATTATTATTATTATTATTAATTATTACTACTACTACTACTACTATTACTATTATTATTATTAAAATGCATTAATAATCATTCTATTTTTTTTAAGATAATGGTCTTGTATTAAAAAAAGTTAGAATTTTATAGTAGACTGTTGCAACAGATACTTTCAATACCTTAGATACATTTTTACCTTAACAAAAATAATGTTAATATGAAATAATACTTGTAATATATAACAATAATATTGATATACAACAATTACATAATAGTTATTGTCATTAATTTTATTTTAAAAAAGCTACTGTTTCTAAAACACAACTTAAAGAAAAAAATAGCCTGGCAAATGTTATTTTAGGCACAAATTACTTTGGCAAGGCTGACAGGAAGACTGGAGTTACTGCTTATTTTTGGGTCAGGAACACATGAGCTTTCTCCCTGCATTAGTCTGTGTTCACCAGCGCATCTCAGCACACTGCAAAGCGTCCAAATTTAGTTTGTGCCGTAAATGAGCGAGTGCGGCGGAGTTGTGCGTGTTTGTTTTGGTCTGTTTGTTTATCGAGTCAGCTGGCCTCTGGGGAAAGAGGCAGGATTTGATGGAAATGCAAACGGGAGAACGGTGCTTAAAAGTGTGTAAAACGGGAGGAGGCGTGTTTTGGGAAGAGCAGCAGTCGTTTGGCTGCAGAGGCTGAAAAGAGAGCAAATCTCTGAAAGCATTAAGGGAGCTAAGAGCTCCAATTCTGTCTGATCTACGAGCGTCTGTGGGCAAACGCTTGCAGAGAGAGTGTAGCACAAGGTCAGAGGAAATCGTGACAGAATGAGGGTGTTTGAGTGCACGGGTTGGGGTTGAAATGCATTGCCCACTACGCCGCTGATCCATAATCCCATGAGGCCACGCCACGCACCTGGGCCCTAACGGCCGTAAACAGCATGATCGTGAGCGTAGGGCTGACAGCAGCCTCAAAGCTCCCCGCAGAGAGTTCATTACACACTTACATGCACAACACGCATTACCACGCAACTACACACAGCTGCTACATTAGGAGATAAGCGATTTAATCTGTTTACTGGACACACATCATGGTGGCAGCTATGATGCTAATCAGAACAACATATTCTGCCACTCTCCTATATATTACTATGATTCTGACCTAGTCTTACCTTTACTAAAACTGATCCACACTGCAGCTGATTTTGGCCAAAAACTGACCACAAAGATGCTGACTGAGAATAAACAACCACAATTTGTTAATCTGAAAAATAGTTTGTAGTCATATTAGGGCTGTCATGATTCCTCGATTCAATTAGAGTTCTCAATTTAAAAAAAATCCTTGATTGTAACCGGCAAAATACCGGAAGTGATCAGTGAAACTAATTATTAGACCGTTTCCAAGGCTGCATGATTATAAATGATAATATAAATAAACCTCATTTTAAAAAATCATAATAAAGCATAATGCTATTGTGAATTCACGAACGATACAATTCAATTGAATAAATATATGTGATACAGGTTTAATATATGCACTTTCCACCGGTTTCACAGACAAGGCCTAAGCCTAGTCCTAGACTAAAATGTAAGTCTGAGCCGTTTCAACTGAAAGAAACTTGCACTGACTGATCTAAAAATATATTAGTGCCTTTGTTTTGTCTTAAGATACACACCAGTAATGTTTTTTTCTAAGCATGTTTATAAAAATTACTTAATTGTCCTAATTGAACTATGAGTTAATCCTGGCTTAGTTTAAGCCCTGTCTGTGAAACCAGGCCTTTATGTGCATGTGTGTAAGTTATGTACCTGTGTGTTTACAATGGAGCAGTATTCATTTCGTTGATGAATGATTTGACATTTTTTCACAGATGAAAATGAGACGATAACAAAACAAAAATTCATTTTTCCATGAATGCTGCCTCTTGGTGCCATCCCTGCTCTCTGGAGAAGCGTTTAGTCTTTGTTCTTACAAATTTGCTGTGTAAATGGCTCTTAAAGGGAATGGGAGATGATTAGTTTAATGCACGTTACGCCCAAAACACATCCATGCCACATCCAGAGAATAGGGACAAACCTGTTAGACCAAGCGCCGGGGGCGTCAACGATTTTTCCCGTCCTTAAACTACCAAAAGTGGATTTGGACACGCACTTTAGACAAGGCGATAACGAAAAACTATGAAGAAAATCTATTAAAAAAAAAAAAAAACGGGACAAAAACGTTAGGGAGGGACAATTTGTGAGATTAATTCAGAATGCTGCGTGGTTAGGAGTTTAGATGCATAGATTTAAACTGTATCATAGCCTATTGATCTATCCGGCCAGACATAAGCTAGCATACGATATGCTGCACTTCTCATAAAACATTTAAAAATGTCAATATCTGGGAGTAAGAGAAGAGCAGACATATGGATAAATTTGACGACGCAAAAAAGAACTCAATTCGGTCCAGTTTTCTGAGCACACACACCGAATTAGCACCTCTCATCACAGCGCACGAGTACTCTTTCGAGTCTCTGTGTATCTGGTTTTAAAGGGACAGCAGACTAATTAAGTTGCATTGATGTTAATCAAGCAACAACAGAAAGACATAAAATCACTAACTGCTCTTGACTGAATCACTTTTATCTTTATCTAAATCACTTTTATGATATATAAATACATTTTTCTGCTTGAAAGAATGAAGAATGTGGTAAACAAGTTGTTATAAAGAATGCATAATTAGCCTATATAACCAATGGCATTTCATTAAAAAGAAGACCATGTTCTTGTTTCTTTATGAGAAGTGGTTTAATGTAATTTTAATATAAAGGCATGATTTGATTAGCTTAGTCTAAGCCCTGTCTATGAAACCAGCGGGAAACAGAAGGAAAGGCCTGATGAAACACTGTACAGCCCAGACATGACTTCTGCTGAATGATCGCTTGGTTAGGTCGGCTGGTTGATTGACTTGAGACGGTTCATGATGCAAGAAGGATGTAACATGGTTCATGTGTCTCTACGGAGTCGGCCTGTCAGTAATGCTTCCGCTTACAGACTTAAAAAGCAAGATAAAAGACATCAAACTGATCTAATGAGGAACAGACTCGGGCATAACCACAGCCAGGGTTCAAAACTAACTTTTTGCCACATCTGAAAAAATCATTGGCCATAATCTTTTTTTTTTTTTACCAGCCATGAAAATGTATTCACAATATTTAATTAAAAGAGTTTTATTTTTATCCTTATGACAGTAAGATTATTTAGTCAGAATATAATTTTGTCTAAAATTATCCAGTATATTGCAATTATATACAAAGTTAGTCCAACTGACGAGTAAATTCTTGCTTGGCACTATGGTTCAATTTCATGAAGCAACGAGAACACTTTTTGTGCACAAGTTAAACAAAAATAACGACTTTATTTATCAATTTATTCGCTATTGTGTCAGTCTTTGATGTGTGTTTATGAGTACACTCTTAAAAATAAAGATGCTTCACAATGCCATAGATTAGAAGAACCTTTTTTGTCTAAATGGTTCCATCAAGAACCTTTAACATCTGAAGAACCTTTCTGTGTAACAAAAGGTTTTTTGTGGCAAATGAAGGTTCTTCAGATTATAAAAAGGTAAGAAAGAGATGGTTCTTTAAAGAACCTTTGACTCAGTGGTTCTTTGTGGAACAAAAAATGGTTCTTCTATGGCATCGCTGTGAAGAACCTTTTAAAGCACCTTTATTTTTAAGAGTGCACCATGAAGCATGCGTGAACATGTCAGGCCTTGAACATCTCAGTTGCGTTGCTGTCTATACCGGTTCAGAAAGCTCTCAGATTTCATCTTAATTTGAGTTCCGAAGATGAACAAAGGTCTTACAGGTTTGGAACGACATGACGGTGAGTAATTAATGGCAGAATTTTCATTTTTGGGTGAACTATCCCTTTAATGGTACAAAGATCTCTTATATGTCAACAGATTACAGAAAATCTGATTTCTCATATCATGACCCCTTTAAAGTTGAGTTTAAATGACCATGTAGTCAAAATTGCCTACACTTTTAAATATAAAAGTTCAAAAAGAACCACTTCTTAGTGTGAGGAACCTTTCAAAAATCTAAACAACCTTTTTTCACTAGAAAAAAAACCTTTTGTGCAATGGAAAGTTGCACAAAATAAATGTCTGTTTTTCAGAGTGTATTCAAATTTTTTTAGGGAATAGTGCTGTGTTTATTATTAATAATTTATCCATGCACGTCATTATGTTTAAAAAATTAATGTGTTGTTGTCACTCTGTAATCATACTCAAAGTTCTTTGAGAAAGCGTTTCACTCAGATATATACGTCACAATAGAGAAAAAAAAAGATTGCCGCCATATCCGTTTTATGTCAACTTTAAATGAAGCATAATTAAGAACTCCATTAAGTCTTCTGAGACGTGAAAGAGTAATCTCAGTGCAATAAAATACTCCTGTGAGATTAGAGAAATGTATTGCGTGTAAAAGAAACTGCTTTATGGTTGAAGTGTCAAAGCCAAATTCAATTCTCCAAAAATTATGTTTGGATCTATTTATAAGTCCTGAATCACTAGTTTTTTGGTCTAATGGGAATATCAGTCAGAAAGCAGATTATATTGGGCAGATGGCATCATCAAGTGTTCTCTTGCTATCTTGGGAAGATCTTGACTAATTTAATTTGAAGACGGGACATTGCGCTTTGCCGGAAGGCTTAATATTTTATGACGAGTCACATTGGGGCTGTTGGCTGCACCTGTGAGTGGGTAAATAAGTTGGCTTTAAGGCAGAAATAAACCTTGCATCAAATTTAGCATGATGGGATCAGTAAGACAGTGAAAGCAGTATCCCCATGATTACTTACAAGCTCACATTAAGTGTAAATCCCAGTTTCCACCACCTGTCAAAACAGAACTGCAGCAGACCCATACACAAAATGCGACGCACAAGGCGACAACTATTCACATGTCGGCTTTAGGGAAATCCTCACGGCTCTATGAGGTTCTTAGCATCATTACTTTGATGTGTTGGATATAATTTACCATATTAGTTGCTGTGGGACAGGCATGCTTTTTAAAGCACTGGAGTCTTATTCAGGTGCGGAGAGTTTCATTAAACTGAAATCCGATGGATAGCAGGAGGCCCGCTGTGCTCTCAGCTGGTGCGTGTGTATGGAGACGGGCCCAGTAGAGCAGAGGGATTCAGGATCCAGCTGGCATCAGTCAATAATTCATATCTGCCAAATCTCTTTGTGACCTTTTCTAGCGTTGTGCATGACAATAGATGTGATGGAGCTCAGTGACGTCCATTAGATGAAAATAAGGAGGCTGTATTGTGTCGCTGTAGCATAGAAAACCTGCGCTTTGATTCACAGGATCTCTACGCAGTGCTTATTGCTCCCTACACACTCACCAGGGGATATCTGTAGGAGTTAACTTCACTAGACAAGATTTGTTCATTTGGAAAACTCTAGAAGATCTCATAACAGGTCACGCAGGTTAGGGGGGTTGATTATGATTATGTACTTGGCTAATGTAAACACTGTAAAAAAAAAAAAAAAAAAAAAAAAAAAAAATAATATATATATATATATATATATATATATATATATATATATATATATATATATATATACACACACTTAAACATGCACATATATTAATGTGTGCGTTTTTATAGATGATTTACCTTATACTGCAAATACCTTATACTCTCGAAATATTTTGACTTTATTCTTGTAATTTTTAATTTGATCTTGAAACACTTTGACTTTATTCTAGTAATTTTGACTGTATTCTCGAAACATTTTGACTTTATTCTCCAAGCATTTTGACTTTATTCTTGAAATTTTATTCTCGAAACACAATTCGACTTCATTCTTGTAATTTTGACTTTATTCTCATAAATGAGAACAAATATAAATATAAATATAAATATAAATATTCTCGAAACACTTCCGACTTCATTCTTGTAACTTTGACTTTCAAAAATAAATCAGACGTATTTCGAGAATAAAGTCGAAGTGTTTCGAGAATAAAGTTGGAACTGTTTCAAGAATAAAGTCGAAGTGTTTCGAGAATAAGGTCGAAATGTTTGGAGAATAAAGTCGAACTGTTTTGAGAATAAGGTCAAATTGTTTGGAGAATAAAGTCGAAATTATGAGAAAGTCAAAGTGTTTCGAGAATAAAGTCGACGTGTTTCAAGAATAAAGTCGAAATGTTTCGAGAATAAAGTCGAAGTGTTTCGAGAATAAAGTCGAAGTGTTTCGAGAATAAATCTGAAGTATTTTGAGAATAAAGTCAAAGTGTTTTGAGAATAAGGTCGAAGTGTTTCGAGAATAAAGTCGAAGTGTTTCGAGAATAAATCCGAAGTGTTTGGAGAATAAGTCCGAAGTATTTTGAGAATAAAGTCGAAGTGTTTCAGGAATAAATTCGAAGTGTTTTGAGAATAAGGTCGAAATTATAAGAAAGTCAAAGTGTTTAGAGAACATAGTAATAATTACGAGAATAAAGTCGAAATTATGAGAAAGTCGAAGTGTTTCGAGAATGAAGTCGAAGTGTTTCTAGAATAAATCCGAAGTGTTTCGAGAATAAATCAGAAGTATTTCGAGAATAAAGTCGAAGTATTTCGAGAATAAATTTGAAGTATTTCGAGAATAAAGTCGAAGTGTTTCAGGAATAAATTCGAAGTGTTTTGAGAATAACGTCGAAATTATAAGAAAGTCAAAGTGTTTCGAGAACATAGTAATAATTACGAGAATAAAGTCGAAATTATGAGAAAGTCGAAGTGTTTCGAGAATAAAGTCGAAGTGTTTCTAGAATAAATCCGAAGTGTTTCGAGAATAAATCCGAAGTATTTCGAGAATAAAGTCGAAGTGTTTCGAGAATAAATCTGAAGTGTTTCAAGAATAAATCTGAAGTATTTCGAGAATAAATTTGAAGTATTTTGAGAATAAAGTCAAAGTGCTTGGAGAATAAAGTCGAAATTTTGAGAAAGTCGAAGTGTTTCGAGAATAAAGTAAAAATTATGGCAATAAAGTCAAAATATTTTGAGAATAAAGTTGAAATTATGAAAATAAAGTCAAAGTGTTTCAAGAATGACGCTGAAATGATAATTGAGAATAAAGTCGAAGTGTTTCGAGAATAAAGTCGGAAGTGTTTCGAAAATATTTATATTCTCATTTTTATTTATTTTATTTATTATTCTCATTTATAAGAATAAAGTCAAAATTACAAGAATGAAGTCAAAGTGTTTCGACAATAAAATTTCAAGAATAAAGTCAAAATGCTTGGAGAATAAAGTCAAAATGTTTCCAGAATAAAGTCAAAATTACGAGAATAAAGTCAAAGTGTTTCGAGATCAAAGTAAAAATTACGAGAATAAAGTCGAAATGTTTCGAGAGTATAAGGTATTTGCAGTATAAGGTAAATCATCTATTTACCTTATACACTTCGACTTTATTCTCGAAACACTTCGACTTTCTCATAATTTCGACTTTATTCTCGTAATTTTTACTTTATTCTCGAAAAACTCTGACTTTCTCAATTTTGACTTTGTCGAAACATTTTGACTTTATTCTCGAAACATTTCGACTTTATTCTCGAAATACTTTGACTTGACACTTCGACTTTATTCTAGTAATTTTAACTATTTTCAAAACACTTTGACTTCATTCTTGTAATTTTTACTTTATTCACATCATTTCGACTTTATTCTCGAAACACTTCAACTTTATTCTGGTAATTTTGACTTCATTCTCATAATTTTAGATTTTTTTTAACGTGGCACTAAAACGCTGTCATAATATATTATTAAAAAATAATGTTTTTTTGGTAATTAATAATAAAACATTAAAAACTAAAAGTGAATCTATGCATCACAACATTACTCATATGTACAGTATGAAAAAACGGATATTAATTTAAAAATTGAAGCAGCTAAATAAATATCAAATTTCTGTCCAGGGGTCCGTTCTTCGTACCTCGCTTACTACATCCAAGATCAAATGACACATCCAAGATCAAATCATCGCGCTAACTATGAGCTCGCTATTCCGGTTCTCCGAACGGACCTGTTGTTGATGATTAGTATAGCTGGATGAAGTCATTTGAGATCACTGGGTGGGCTTAAAAGCGGCTACGTATCGATAGTAGAAACATTGATCGGCAACTCTTTGATTGGTCGGCGAACATGACGAAGGAGCGTGCTCAGTATTTTTCTGCAGCAGAACAAGAACTCTTGATTGAGGGATTTCAGGAGTTTCAGAGTTTAATTAAAACGCAAGCGAACACTGCAAAGGCTGTAAAAGCAAGGAGAGAGGGCTGGCAAAAAGTGAACAAATGAAATGCGTTAATGCTGCCCATGTTACATGTTTTTTCCTTGATATGTTATTTTATTTATATTTATATTTTTATTTTTATATACACTACCGTTCAAAAGTTTGGGGTCAGTAAGACTTGTAATAGTCTTAGAAAAGAAGTCTTTTATACTCATCAAGGCTGCATTTATTTGATTAAAAGTACAGAAAAAAACGGGAATATTGCAAAATGTTTTTACAATATAAAATAATGTTTTTTTATTTTAACATACTTTAAAATAGAATTTATTCCTGTGATGAAAAGCTGAATTTTTATCAGCTGTTACTCCAGTCTTAAGTGTCACATGATCCTTCAGAAATCATTCTAATATGCTGATTTATTATTAGAATGATCAATGTTGGATAATATCAACAGTTGTGCTGCCAAATATTTTTTGGAACCTGTGATTTTTTTTCCAGGATTCTTTCATGAATAACAAGTTTTAAAAAATAGTGTTTATTCAAAATATATTTTTTATAACAATGTAAATTATTTATTATTAACTTTTTATATATATATATATATATATGTGTGTGTGTGTGTGTGTGTGTGTGTGTGTGTGTGTGTGTGTGTGTGTGTGTGTGTGTGTGTGTGTGTGTGTGTCTGTGTGTGTGTGTGTGTGTAGCTGTGGTCATCATTCGTGTGTGAATCGTCGTAATTATTTTCTACACTTTCTTGCAAGATACTTTTCTTTACCCACGTGAGTCAGTCCACGTCAGTCGTGCTCTTTAACCAATCAGACGTGACCTCGCCATTTCAACCAATCATAACCCGCCAGGAGCGCAGCCTAAATCCTGTTTACATGAAATAAACCTGCTCCCGACAGGTTTAAGCTTACAGACCTGTTACTTTGACAGAAAGTCCGAGATGCGCATCGAAGAACGAAACAATCCAAGATCAGGACAAATACGTACGAAGAACGGACCCCTGTAATATATAAATGCATAAACAATACAATTGTTCGCTATTCACAGTCCACACACACTGCCTATGATTCTAAAATCTCACTTAAGCTGGCTGAATACCCTGTGAAGTCCACTTCACTTGGCCCTATCAGCGATTGGAACGTTCCCAGAGTGTCTCACAGAAGGTGCGTGAGTCAGATGGAGGGTGAGGACGGTCTCTGAAGAGGTAGCAGTTGGTGAAGGCTGTTGTGCTGTCTCTGTGTGGCAGAACACTGCTATGAGAGAAAGCCGCTCTGACACTTTTTAAGCCATTATATAACCGGCCGTCTGTGTGATTGACACAGTTCCAGCCATTAAAACACCCGCGGACGAGTAGAACAAACTGGACAGGGTGATTCGGAAATTCTGTGACACCTTCTCGGCCAAACGCAGTGTGTAGAAGGCTAGTCCAAACTCTCTGCTCTCCATGAAGAAACATAACAGCACTACAGAATTACAGCACAAAAGGAGGAGAAAAGAGAAGTAAAATATGAATGAACGAATGAATAAATCCACCAAAGCTGAAATCTCAGCTTCTTCTCCAGAGAGCGTGACAAAAGCCATCACATCATTCCTGTCCTGTTGCAGCCTGTCTGAGCATCACAGCACTTCCATATTTAATGTCGCTTCCTCTCATCTGTGAATATTGCGTGCTGCCTGACACCCTAGAAGCTCTTGCTCCTCTCCGCTACAGATCAGAGCACGTTCCTGCTCTCTCCTTCTCCCTCACGCTCTAGCAGTCAGCCCGGCTCACAGTCTGTCGCGTTTGTACCCTCATATAACACACTCTCAACACTAAGAGGGAGATTAGTCGAGGAAGCCTAGTGCCCAGATCTGTGCAAAACGGCATGCTTATCTCACATTCATGAATGCTTTTAATCAATAAGTCATACATCTCCTGATTGTCAGGTTCCTCCTGTGATGGTTGCTAAGTGGGACATTCACTCTTTTTGGTCTCACTGAAGTTAGACTTACAAGAACCAGAAAAAGTAAAGAAGCTGCATTGCTGCACGCAAACAACCTGCATTTTCTTATTAGGCTATACTTTAACTGCTGAAATTTCAACACAATAGCATGTGCTAAAATGGCAAAACCAAAAATTTTAAATAAAAGGCCTATTCGCAAAACTCTGCACTGTGTATACATTGTTTATCTCTCTATCCGTCCATCCATCCATCTGTCTGTCAATTCGTCCATCCATCCGTCTGTCATTCTGTCTATCCATATACCTGTTGGTCAAACATCTGTCTGTTCATCCATCTATCCATATATTGTCTATCCATCAATCGTTCTACCCATCTATTTGTTATTCTGTCTCTGTCCACCCATCTATCAATCCATCTCTCAATTCATTTATCATCTATCCATCCATCAGTCCATCTGTCTTGTCTATCTGTTTGTCCATTCATCTGTCATTTTGTCTATCCATTCACCTGTCGGTCAATCTGTCTGTCTGTCCATCCATCCATAGATATATTGTCTATTTATCCATCCTTCTGTCCATCCATTTGTCATTCTGTCTCTGTCCACCCATCTGTCAATCAATCAATCCATATATTGTCTATCCATCCATCAGTCTGTCTGTCATTCTGTCTATTTGTCCATACATCTATCCATATCATTGTTTATCCGTCGCTCCTCTGTCTGTCCATCTCTGTATATCATTGTCTATCCATCCACCATCTGTCCATCCATCTATGTCATTCTGTCCACTCATCTGTCCGTCCATCTACCTGTATTATCAGTCTATCTGCCCATCTATCCTTCCGTCATTCTGTCTATGCATCCTTTCATCCATCTGTTTATCTATCTGCCATTCTGTTATTCTGTTTATCTATCAATGCATCGATTTCTCTGTTTGTCATTGTCTATCCATCCAACCGTCTGTCAATGTGTCTCTCCATTCATCTATCCGTATATCATCTATCCTTCCATCCATCTGTCTATCCATCTGTCATTCTGTCTATTGGTCCATCCATCCATCCATCATTCCGTCTATCTGTCCATCCATCTATCCCTATATCATTGTCTTTCCATCCACTATCTCTCCATCCATCTGTTTATCTATTCGTCATTGTCTATCCATCCATGCATCGGTTTCTGTCTCTTGTCCATCCATCTGTCTGTCCGTCCGTCCATCTACCTTGTGTCATTCTGTGTGTCTATCCTTCCATCCATCAATCAGTCCATTCATCTGTCTGTCCATCCATGCATCGGTTTCTGTTTGTCATCATCTATCCATCCACCCATTTGTCAATGTATCTTTCATCCCATTGTACGTCTTTCTATTCGTCCATCCGTCTGTCCATCCATCCAATCTATTCATATCATTCTGTCTATCAATCCACCCATCTGTCCATCCATTTATCCGCATATCATTGTCTATCCTTTCATCAGTCCATCCATTCATGTCTGTCTATCCATCTATCATTCTGTTAATCTGTCTGTCCATCCGTCTCTCGCTTGATATCCGCCCACCCATGTGTCTGTCCGTCAGTCTGTCTATCCATCTGTCATACTGTCTATCGTATCGGTCCATGCGTCTCTCTCCATCTGCCATTGTCTAACTGTCATTTTGCCTCTCCATCCATCCATCTTTCATTCTGTTAGATCATTTGTCCGTCAATCTGTCCATCCATCATTGTCTTTGTCAAGCCAACATTTAAAGTTGTAACTTCTAGTCAAAAATTGGTTGAATTTCACTTTCTTTAATTCAAAATGTGTACTGTTTTTAGCACATGTCACTGCAATTTAAAAGGCATTCTCAATTCAAATAAAGCACTCAAACAGATTGCATTTCCGTTTGGTGCTACTAGTGGTGTACAAATCACACACTTCACATAAACATCATCAACTGAAGTAAAATTTACCATCTCAAAACAACTACTACTGCCTCCAAGCACTTCTGACTAAACATGGCTTATTCACATTTTCATAGCAGTCTTGAATCAATTTAGTTTCATAAATATTTCAGTGTTTTGAAACTAATTTTGGATTTTAAAATTTTTGAACATTATAATATGAGCTTAAGAAAATATGAATTGGAAAGTAAGAGCTGTACTACAAGCTGACATAAAAATGAGTTTACTAAATATTTGCACAACTTTTAATAAATCTAGCTAACTTGACCAGGTATGGGTTTTGTTACAAACTACTTCTATTTCAAATAAATGCTGTACTTTCTATTAATCAAAGAATCCTTAAAAAAAAATCTCACAACTGCAGTAAAATTCAATAAACATTTTACCATCCTAAAACAACTACTACTGCCTTCAAGCGCTTCTAACAAAAGATGAGTCATTCATATTTTCATAGCAGTCTTGAATCACTTTAGTTTCGTAAATATTTCAGTGTTTTGGAACAAATTTTGAGGAAGGGGATGCTTAAGTGGATGTTTGTCTGCTATATTTTTAACTGCCATGTCTTGGCTCTGAATGAGAGGCAGGTTTAGCCCATTAGCAGACACATATTAAAAGCGGTTTGGCTGACCTGCGTAATCTAAAACGAGAGACATTGCTTATATGCATTGTTTGGTTACATGTCTGTGTTCCTAATGCTAATATTACAGAGCTGGTGGTTGTGCCATTATGTCAAGCAATTTTCAAGGCCACTTTTCTTTAAAGTCAAAGCAATCTCTAGCTGCTTATTGAAAAGAACACAAACAACATTAATGACAACAACAATACACCACAATTAAAGCAATAGGTCATATACTTCCATGTCTACATACACGCACCAATTGAACAAGCATATAAGACGAAATGCTAATGGAGTTCTTTGGTTTAAATGCAAAGCAAAAGATAGCATGGCAATGAATGGATGCACGGATGAAAGGATTGATGGATATACTAGGGCACAGAAATGAGGAAGGTGGTTGGCACTTTATTTCATCTCTAGGGTTGTGAAAACTGAAGGGCTCTTCTCTCTCCTCCAGCACCTTCTGCCCTGCTGTTCCATTTTTCCCTCTCGCTCTCATACATTGATTGGAACTCATGAATATTTCATTTCTTTTGTAAAAAAAAATAATTTTTTAAAAGTGGCACGTCATATTAATGGAACTCTCCTGCTCTATTTTCTGAAAATATGAACTTGAAGAAAATGAACTTGGAAATTAAGGGTTGTACTATAAGCTGACTTAAAGATGAGTTTACTAAACATTTGCACAACTTTTGCATGAATCTAGTTTTTACCAGGTGCTAAATGCACCATAAAAACTGATCAAATGTGACAGTAAAAACATTTCTTTTCAACAAAGAATCCTGAAATAAATTATTCTATAAAATATTAAAGGTGCACAACTGTTTTTAACATTGCTAATAATAAGAAATGCTTTTTGAGCACCAAATCAGCATATTAAAATGATTTCTGAAGGATCACGTGTTATTGAAGACTCAAGCTTTGCATCACAGGAATAAATTATATTTAAAAATATATATTAATATAGAAAAGATTGCTACATTGCGCTGCAACAGAATACTTGATCTTGTTCATTTCCCCCCTCAATCTTTTAGTAAATTTGAGGCTAGATCTGTAGGGGTCAAAAATTGTGTCAACTCTCTAGTGTCACTTCAGAACACTGTTACTAGGCGAATTTGAAACTGGGTCATGACCACAGACTAGTAAGCTTTTGCTTTTCTGGAGTGAAGCAGAGCTAATTTTTGATGATGGAGTTATACTAGCATCTTGTTGATATGGGTATCAATATTAGGCACATGGTGATAGAAACCTTTATTAGTAGCTCACTGCTTTTAGAAAGCTATCACTGCACAGAAGAACTGCTGTAACACTATGAAATTCAAACCTCCTCACAGGACTCTGAATAATTGTAAGTGGAACATTATTGGTCCTGACAGCCGGATGCCTCTGAACGCAAACCTTCAGTGGTCTGGATAATTACGATTTCATAATGATCTCAGAAACCTGAATAGAGCAGATGTGCTGCTTTACTAAAGAGATCAAGCATCTAACGCCACGTGTTACAGAAACTTTCTCCTTGTGTCTTGCGTATTTCTCTCTTCCTTTTCTTCAGAACGTCCCAGAGACTGATCCATAAAACATCCAAAGCCTTTCCTGTTGCTCAGCAGATGGTATATTTAATAAATCAAAACGTCTGAAGTTTTGAAACGTCTGTTTTCTCAGAACAGCAGTGAAACTCATCTTTACCTTGAAACTTTCTCCGCAGATTGAAATTTTACTGTAATTTTGAGTGTTTATCCTGGTTACTATTTAATCAGTCCCTCCTGTACCTTTTAGTGATCCAATGCAAAAAAAGTTGCACTTTTTATTGGATTTGTGTCTTTGTCTTGTTCTAATTCTCTTTATTTTTTAAAACAACACCGAAAAAAACCATCTTATTTAAAGTTGTGTCAGAATTTGATAAGTCACAAAAAACAACACTTTTGTTACAAAAGACTGATGTTATACTATAACATACACTGCTGTTCAAAAGTACTGACCCAAAGCTTTCAACAGGAGTGTACACTACGTACCAGTCAAAAGTTTGTGAACAGTAAGATTTATGTTTTCTAAAAAGTCTTTTTAGCTCACCAAGCCTGCATTTATTTGATCTAAAGTACAGCAAAACAGTAAAAACCTAAAGCATTTTTAGTATTTAAAATAAATGTTTTCTATTTGAATATATTTTATAATGTAATTTATTCCTGTGATTTCAAAGTTGAATTTTTAGCATCAATAATCCAAGTCACATGATCCTTCAAAAATCATTCTAATATTATGATTTGCTGCTCAAAAAGCATGTATTGTTATATTATTATGTTATTATGTAGATATTTTTTTCAGGTTTGTTGATGAATAGAAAGCTCAGAAGAACAGCATTTATATGAAATACTGTAGAACTCTTTTTTTTTATTATTAATTTGGTCAATTTAAAGCATCCTTGCTAAATAAAATGATACATTTCTACAATTTCTTTCCAAAAAAAAATTATAAATAAATACATTTTACTGACTTCAAGCTTTTGTATGATATAGTGAATAATGTTACAAAAGCTTGTAATTTCTGGTAAATGCTGATCTTTGGATCTTTCTATTCATCAAAGAATCCTTAAAAAAAGTACTCAACTGTTTTAAATATTGATAATATTTTAATAATAAATGTTTGAACAGCAAATCAGAATATTAGAATGATTTCTAAAGGATCATGTGACACTACTGGATGCTGAAAATTTAGCTTTGATCACAGGAATAAATTACATTTTACAATATGTTAAAATAGAAAACAGTTATTTTAAATAGTAAAAATATATTTCCAAATTTTACTGTTTTTGCTGTACTTTGAATCAAATAAACGCAGGCTTGGTTTACTTCTTTAAAAAATATTTAAAATCTTGCTGTTCACAAACTTTTGACTGGTAGTGTATATTGTTACAAAAGATTTTAAATAAATGCTGTTTTTTTAATGTTTTATATATCAAAGAATCCAAAAAAAGTATCACCAGTTCCTACAAATATTAAGCAGCAAAACAGTTTCAACAACAAATTTTTGAATTTATAAATTGAGTGTCATGCAGAATATGATCATTTTTTAAATATAATAAAATACATTTTCTAAAATACGCAACCGAAAAATGAAAATGCGGTGGCCTCAGCAGACCTTATCACCATATTTTGACCCATCGTCCCATAGCCTGTGTGGGACTTCCCCGTTGGAGGGTGTTTGCTGTGAGGGAATTGTCAAATCTAATGAATTAGGTTCCTGACAGGAAGAGACAGAAACGTTTGGCCTGCGAAAGGGTCGTGCTGATTGCTTTGAAGCCAGAGAGCCAAGTCAAATCTGCACTGCAGAATCACTTTGTCAAATCGGATGTGAAAGGTTAAGTTAAGCGGACCATAGGACTAAACGCACCTCTCTGTCTGCATTATTTTCAGTGCTTCAATGAAACTAACGCAGCGGACTGTTTTCGAATCACAGCTATAATCAAATCAGCACCACTGACTTCACAGTTACACGGAGCCACTGAATGAGTCACTTCTATCAAGTCCCGACTAGATTAGCACAACAACAGAGCAAGGAAGCCGCAGACATAAAGAAGTCATTTGTCATGATTGGTATATAATATCGCAGTAGGCTGTTAAAACCAGGTAACGAGGCAATATTTCAGCAGTTACACAGTGTGAACCGCACTGAGAATGTAATGCAGCTCATTTATCACAGAAAGAGGCAATATCATATTTTAATAATGGACACGAACACCTTCGTCCAAAACAGAATGTGCCCTAACAGCTAAATATTCAGTTAAGTTCATCAGTTGACAATTTCTCCAAACATGCAAACACCATGAATACACAATGAGCTAAAAACTCCAGCGGATTCAATACTCCACAGGTTCAATCACTCATGATAAGGCCCAGACAGTAAAGCTGAACATATCCAACATATATTATTATATTTTACACATAGTTTTTATGATCTAATGATCATTGGGGAAGGAAGGAAGGAAGGAAGGAAGGAAGGAAGGAAGGAAGGAAGGATAGACATAGAGTTGAGGTCAAAAGTTTACATACACTTTGCAGAATCTGCAAAATATTAACTTTTACAAAAATAAGAGGGGTCATACAAAATGCATGATATTTTTTATTTAGTACTGACTTAAATAAGATATTTCACATAAAAGATGTTTACATATAGTCCACAAAAACAAAAAAAAGTTTTAGAATTTATAAAAATTACCCTGTTCAAAAATTTACATCCCCTTGATTCTTAACCCTGCTGAAAAAACAGCTAAACCCAGCCTAGGCTGGTTGGCTGGTTTTAGCTGGTCAGCAGGCTGGTTTTAGAGGGGTTTTGGCCACTTCCCCAGGCTGGTCAGGCTGGTCTTAGCTGGTCAGGCTGGGAGACCACCAACTTAAACCAGCCTGACCAGCCTTGCAAAGCTGGGAGACCAGCTTAAACCAGCTAAGACCAGCCAACCAGCCTAGACTGGTTTTAGCTTTTTTTTTTTTTTTTTTTAGCAGGGAATACTGTGCTGTTACCTGAATGATCCACAGCTGTGTTCATGAATCCCTTGTTTGTCCTCAACAGTTAAACTGCCTGCTGTTCTTCAGAAAAATGTCACGTTAAGAGATGAGATCTGGGTCCAATTGCAGGGAAGAATGATTTAATTAACAAGAAACACAAATAAACAAACGAATAAACAAACCAAATCAAAAGGCCAACACGGCACACACAACAGGGTCTCGATAGGAGCAGGATACACATGAAAACTGAAGACTGGAAACAGAGACAAGAAACAATGCAGACTCATAAGAGTGGTGGGAGAATGAAGATTATAAAGACTGTGGTAATAGTGAACAGCTGTGGGAGAAACATGTGACATAATCAAAACAGGTGTACACAATCAGGGGAGTGAAAATGCGGGAGGAAGTGAAACAGCGACATCGTGCACTCTAAAAAGTGCTGGGTTAAAAAATAACCCAACCATAACCCAGCTGCTGGGTAACTATGGGACAGAACACGCGTTGGGTTGTTTTGACCCAAGTGCTGGGTTAAATCATTTGACCCAATATGCTGGGTTGTTTATTTGACCCAACCAGTGGGTCAGATTAACTGTGTTGCTGGGTTAAAAACTACCTAAATATTGGGTTATTTGTTGTCTAATTGCCTTGCTACCTTTATATTTACCAATAATAATATATAAATCACAAAAGAATGTAAAATTATTATTGTTTTTCTGTAATACAGTTACACAACACAAAAAAATGCATCTGTAAATGTCAATTTAATGAGTTTTCATATTTCTTTTTAATACAGTTTTCAAATAGGTGCAGCTGTCACACATTTTGTCCAACCCTTACAGACACAAATAACGGTTTTAGTAGATCAGTTTCTTTTAAACACAAAACTGTAAACAAGGCACACTATATTCATATTCTTTAAGTCAACATTGCAGCAGCAGAACACTCAAAAATGAATTATTACCAAATTAGAATCATTCCAAACATTATGCCATTAAAACTTAGCCAAACAAAGAGTCCACCAGACAATTCTTACAATTTAAAACATGTTACAAGTGGCCAAGAAAAAAAACTTTTGCCCTCAAAAACTTCACACATGAAGACTTATGTCCATCAATATGATATACTGCAAGCTGGAGAAATTCCCAGGCAACAAGTCCGCTTCAATGGCATGGCCTGGAACAATGGCGATGGCCTAAAAATGTCGTTGTCTCATCCCAAGGCTCAAATCCACCATGTTGGTCCCCACCTGTTAATTATACAGCATTTAGTCTTGCAACATAACTAACATTTTAAGTTAAGTGTATTTTATGAACATAAACATAGAGGCATGAAATAAATGCTCATTTTGCTTCTCAACTTTTCATACAGTTGTGGTCAAAATTATTAGAACACTAGTATTTTCACCAGCTAAATAAGGTTTTAAGTCAGTGATTTCTCTTTTGCTGTAGTGTGTCAGTAGGAAATATCGGTTTACATTTCCATTCATTTTGCCATTAATTGTGATAATCCAGTGACATTTTTGTTTGCACAACAGCCAGTGCTCCACACAGGATCTGATCTCATCATCATCCAGAAGAACTGTGACAGCGTCTCCAAGATGCTCCAAGAGACCTGCCTGCAAAGTTACAGTACTGTTAAGAGTTTTAAGCACTTGTCTAAAAATGTCATAAAATGATGCTGTCAAAAATAATGTCATAACTAAATGTTCTTTATCAGTTAACCTTGATTAACTAAATTAAATCAACATTTGGTTTGACCATCCTTTTGCGTTTAAAGCAGCTTTTGCCCTACAGTAGGTGCACTTGCACATAGTTTTTCAGGTAGCTTTGCAGGTAGGTCTCTTGAAGCATCTTGGAGACGTTGTCACAGTTCTTCTGGATTTAGTCTGTCTCAGTTTGTTCTGTTTCTTCATATCATTCCAGACAGACTGGATGATGATGAGATCAGATCTCTGTGTGGAGGATTGGCTGTTGTGCAAACAAAAACCTCACTGGATACACAATTAAAGGCAAAATGAATGTTTGGAAATGTAAACTGATATTTCTTACTGACACACTACAGCAAAAGATAACAAACACTGACTTAAAATAATTTTTTAGCTGGTGAAAATACTACTGTTATAATAATTTTGGCCACCACTGTGTTTATATATATATATACACCCTTATTAGAGCAGAAAACGTAAAACAAAACTTACAGGTTGTACGTCAATGAATGGCCTCCGGGATTCCGTGGTTGTGGGTCTGAAGACCTTTTATCCAGAGTGGGCAGGACTTTGAAAGCACTTTCCCCTTTAGCATCTAAACCATAGGAATAATATGCAAACTGTGAAACATATTTTATAATCAAAACAACAAACTGAAACCCTTTCATATGAAGATTTCTTCATTCCTTTAAATAATGCAAATTAATTCCCACCCTCATTCAACTACTGCAGGTTAAGTTTAGGTATGGGGTCAGATTCAGAGATGTAGAATATGCTCATGCAGAATAAGGCATCAGTTTGTGCTTCATAAGTACTAATTAACAGCCAATATACAAGCTAATAAGCAACTAGTTAAGTATTACTGTACCATTGTATTTACCAGTTGATGTGTGTCAAATACAGTTGCATATGTTTTTTATAGATTGACATATTATAAGAAAAAGCTTACCTTAAGTCATGTCACCTTATCCCTTGCTGAGCACTCGCAAGAATTAGGTCTGCAACTGTAGCCCAGTCTTCAAAAAGTCTGCCTCTGGATATAGCTTCCTAAAGTCTTGTGAAATCTGATAAAATCTGAAAAACAAATGTGGTTCAATAAGTTTAAGGTTTATACTGGTCTCCTAGTTTGTAATGCAACACAGGCATTCACTAAAATGCCGTTCACATGCCGCGCCTAAAAACGCGTGAAAACGCAAGACGCGTCGCTTTCTCATTCTTTCCAAAACGCAGCTTGCTCTCACATGGCGTCTGTCGTTGCTAAACAACCATGTCCCGTGCCTGGAAAAACGAGCTTCCAATACGAACGGCATCTACATCTGAAATAACAAACTTCAGTGCGCAAAAAACACGACATGTGAACGTCCGCATACACCACGAGAAATTAAGTCTAACTTTACATACTGTAGCTAAGACAACATTACATTTAAGTAATAAACAATAGTACATACCAGTCATATTGTGGTTTAACATTATTAAAGTAAGGGACATAGCGTTTTAGCTAATGCAGATAAGTTACCTCAAGGAAAAAAGCGCGAAAATGCTCAACATAAAACATATGGATCTATCGTTGGATTCGGCACGTCGCAGACATTTACTTGAAAAAATATGCCCTTAAAAGATACATTTTTGTATGGAATTATCTAATTTTGACAAAACATTACAAAGCCATACAGTATGCAGACAGTAAAGGAACTTACCCCCGTATTTCTGACCTACTCTTTCCATAAGGCGTTAAAATAAAGGCCATGTGTATACTGTAAGTTATACAAATAACACTACACACACACACACACACACACACACACACACACACACACACACACTTTATATAACAATAAAGCGATTGTTGAGGCAAAAAAGTACATCGCTAGGGCTAGGCTGCTTAAGTTACAACGTTCGTCATTCACGGAATAAAATGCCAACCCCGCACAGCGACATATCAAATATTGCATTAAACAGTGAAATCAGTGTGCTCTAAAACACAACTTATTAAAAATAAAGGTAAATAATGATATAATCATATTAATTTACCTTATAATCCTGCTTGCTGCGAGGTGCGTGACCGCCTTGGCAAGGAGACGAGTGAAGAATCCAGAATGTTCGATGAAGTGAAAAAAATAAACAAACCGGTTGGGTCAAAATAACCCAACCCAGGTGTTCATAGTGAAAGAACCCCTTATAGTCCATTTGACCCAGCATGATCAACCCAACTGTGTGTTTACAGTGCCTCAAACAACCCAACATTTTGACCCAGCACAATTAACCCAGCAATGTGTTTACAAAAATAACCCAGCACTTTTTAGAGTGTGTGGAGAAGGGAAAGGCTGCAGCCCAAAGTCATGAAAAAATCCTTCCGGTCCCAAAAATTCTTTGGTTTTTCAGCATTTTTCTGTATTTTAACCCTTTCCAACTATGGCTGTATGGTTTTGAGATCCATCTTTTAACACTGCTGACAACTGAGGGACTTACATGCAACTATTAGAGAAGGTTCAAACGCTCACGGATCCTCCAGAAGAAAAAAATGGGGTGTAAACTTTTGAACAGAATGAAGATGAAACATTTTTCTTATTTTGCCTAAATGTTTTTAATGTGTTAATAATGTTTTATGTTTTTAATGTTCGCCTATTTTTTTCATTTAGTACTGCCCTTTAGAAATTACAGAAGATACTTATATGTTTCCCAGAAGACAAAGTAAGTTAAATTTAGCTCTGATCTTCAAATTCAAAAAGTTTTCACACCCTGGCTCTTAATGCATTGCGTTTCCTTCTGAAGCATCAGTGAGAGTTTGAACTATCTGTAATAGTTGCATATGAATCCCTCAGTTGTCCTCAGTGTGAAAAGATGGATCTCAAAAGCATACAGTCATTGTTGGAAAGGGTTCAAATACCAAAAACATGCTGAAAAACCAAAGAATTTGTGGGACCTGAAGGATTTTTCTGAAGAACAGCAGGCAGTTTAACTGTTTAGGATAAACAAGGGACTCATAAACAACTATCACTAAACACAAAAAACACACAGCTGTGGATCATTCAGGTAACAACACAGTATTAAGAATCAAGTGTATGTAAACTTTTGAACAGGGTCATTTTTATACATTTATTTAACTTTTATTTTCTCTTGTGGACTATATGTTAACATCTTTTATGTGAATTATCTTATTCAGTTCAGTACTAAAAAAATAAACATGCATTTTGTATGATCCCTCTTATTTTAGTAAAAAAGTTAACATTTTGCATGGTGTATGTAAACCTTTGACCTCAACTGTAATCACCCTAGTCTCCTCAACTCTTAGCTTCATTTAACATATTTCAATTATTTTCAATTCAGTTCATTTTAATACAGATTCTTTCTAGGCCTGCCTATAAGTATAACATCAGTCTTTTAGCTTAAAAATTCTTAAACATTCTTCTCAGGCACAGTGGGTCACACGCCTGTCCAGAACTTGACGCCTTGTGACCCTACAGGGCAGCACTAAGTTCAACACTCATTGTAATTCACTAAACGTGTTGAATCCCACCGCAGAGGCATGTGCTGTATCTCTGTAATCTGTCACTAAATAAACCAAGTCAAAAGCCACAAGTAAAAAAAGGCAGAAAGAATGAGGCCATTAGAAATAAACAGGTTCCTTCCTAAAGCTTAGGAGGTGACAAAAGCCAAAACAAAAGCATGAATGAGAATTATTGCTAAAAACTAAAATGTTATATTTGGACAACAAATAGTTTGTCACTGGTAAAAATTAATTTTCTGGATGGGAAGGTGTTTTATCATGAACAAAATGAACAATTATGAATGTATGAATAAACTCACTGAAAACGCAAACAATTCCTGACAAGGTTGTCCATGCATCATTATAAATGAATGACTTTCAGCCACTTTGTCACTACGAATACATGTCAGTGAACGCCCCTTTACTTACACTAGAATATAGGCTATACTTGATAAGCAAATATCAGTAGCCTACTAGGTATTAGAAAATCAGTTGAAATACATAGGAAAAGAGCTGATGCTTAACCCATAATTGTATAATCCTCTATTGGCAATTTCAAACACAGTTTAAAAATAAATTGTAAAGAATTGAGACAAAGTGAGATGCAACATGCTCTTCCTGTGAGGACACGTGCATCTGAGCATCATGGAAACACACAGAGACTCATCTGTCTGATGAGATCTAAGCTGGCAACACCATCATATACAGCAACATCATGAATTTTAATGAAATATTCTCCTGTGAAAAAAAGCCTCAGGTGTCAAAGTCTGAAAGGAAGATCTCAGCGAGAAAATCTTGAGGGTAATTCAATTTTGAGGTGTCACTGCCTTCTTAGACCTCTATGCAAATCCTCTGGATATTTTTAACTTGATTTTTTTTTTTTTCAAAATTTCCATTTTATGTCTTCTAAGCTTGCAGGGAATACAATTTACAACTTAATACAACAAAAATAAAAAATTAAATAAAATAGAAAAATTAAAATAACATTTGGGTAGAAGGGCTAAATGGCTGAGATTGGGAAAGCAGTGTATAAACTGTGAAAAGAAAAAACTGACTGTAAAAAAAAAAAAAGAGATTTGCTTGTCCTACTGTACAAAGAGTACAGAGGATGTTATTTCTTGGGTGTCACTGTTTTAAGAAATGTTTTTGTAATAGGATGAAGTCATGCGGTAACTCTACCGCTGGTAATAAAATAAGATGCTTGAAGCAAAACATTCTTTAATGTATTTTTGTAGTTTTTATTGGTTTTCAGATATAAAGGTACCTTTGTGACTCATATCATCTGAAGATTTTGGCCCCTCGGGTCAGGCAATTGAGGTCAGTAGCTGCTGAGCTACTAATTCGAAACATTTTGAAATGTGCCTCAGATTGCAGCATGACACAGTTCCTCAAAAGTAATGAATAAATCATAAACAGCAACGACAGGGTGGGAGGACTTCCCTGCTTCTCAGAAACCCCAGAGAATCAATTAATCCTGATTACCAGCCCAACCATTTCCAACATCGCTCTCCAAGAGGAGAATGTGAGCCAAAGCATCAGCTAGTCCAGTGTGCAATATTTATCAACTAGATTTCTACATTTTCAAATGAAAACGTTAGCGGTGCTTGCTTGTGTATGGCTGCTATTCGGAGCATATCTAGCACATTTCCAAGCGGCCTTCTTTCCCTTCTAGCTACAACTGTGTGTACGTTTTTTGATTTATTATTCTGGCACGTAGCATTTGATTAAATTCTAAATTAATCAAACATGGTTCAAGAAAAAGAGATTCTCACATGCCAAATGAACAACCTGTTTTTCATCACTTCCAATCCGCTTTGGTTCCATGTCTGGCCGCCGTAGCTTTTGTGGTGTGGAATGGTGTTGAATTATTGAAGGGGAAGAAAAGATCCTTCTCAGAAGTAAGTGAAACTGCTATGGCAGCCAGCAAAGTGCAACTCAAGAGAGCTTGAATTATGAAAACTTTACTACAAACTCCAAACAAGTATGCATCTGCTGCTTTCAACCAACTTGGGACAAACAAAGCCTGAAATGCCTAAATTAAGTAATGGTTTACTTTCTAAACAAATGTATCAAAAACAACTAGCCTGGCTAACGCCAGACCACGTTATGACTTCGTCATGATTCGTGGTCTGGGAACCACGTTCATTTTCTCGTATTTGAGGCGTGGTTTACGAATGCCCAGAGGCGTTTATTGGGCGCTACGAATGTCTATCAAATGCGCCTGTGCGTAGCTCATAGCCAATCGTTTCAATCATACCGGATGACGTATACAGAGCGATGGTTTAACGGCAAAAGTTGCTCCTTTTTCAAAATAAACTTGCGTTCTAAACTACTTAGAACACTATCTAAGGGGCCGTTCACATGTCGCGTCTTTTGCGCGCTAAAGTTCGTTATTTCAAATGTAGACGCGGGGTATGCACGCGCATAATGGAAGCGACGCGGTTGCGACGCGCTCGCGTTTTCCATGCGCAAGCTACACAGCGGTTTGGAAAGGAGAAAGCGACGCGCCTAGCGTTTTCCACGCGTTTTAGGCGCGACATGTGAACGGCTGCATCGAATGATAACTTGCTGCCATGCTGGATCCATAGTTATAAACAAACTGCTTCGGTGAGTCGCGACGCATAGAAGGCGTCATCGTCTTGCTGCTCCCTCCCCGTTCTGTGATTGGTTCCCTATCTGAGGTGAAAATTTGGTCCATGGTTTCCACGCTACCTTCCAGCATGAATAAAATCGCGCTGCGCGGAAGGCAGCATGGGGACACCCAGGCTAAAAAACAACTGTATTTTGAAGTAAATTAAAATTCCCTGATAATTTACTCACCCCAATGTCATCCAAAATGTTCATGTCTTTCTTTGTTCAGTTCAACAGAACTTAAGTTAAGGAAAACATTCCAGGATTTTTCTCCATATACTTTAATGGGAGCCAACGGGTTGAAGGTCCAAATTGCAGTTTCAATGCAGATTCAACGGGCTCTACATGATTCCAGCCAAGGAATAAGGGTCTTATGGAGCGAAGCAAGTGGTCATTTTCTACAAAAGAATACGAATACGTGAAGTCGAGCAAGTGTAAGATGAGCATTTGTGGTTAGTCACGTTGGAAAGGTCACACGTGACATAAGCGGAAGTACCAACTCAGTGTTTACAAAGCGTACTAACTAGGGATGGGACAATACACCTACCTCCCCATTCAATACTATCACGATACTTGGGTGCCGATACAATATGTGTTATGATTTTTTTTTAAAGAATTTCAATTCTACAAGTATTGTGATTCGATATTACTATTAGGCCTAGGACCATACGCTAGTCTGCCCATTCGAATGTTCAAAAAAATAAATGACTTCTTGAAATAAAATAAAATAAAATAAAGTGCTATGTTACTTTACAAACCGTTTTAGTCATGTTTAGTCATGTTTTCCTGGCAAAACAAATTTTACTCTGTTTACCGCAAAGGATATTTTAGTCATCCCATTAACAAATAATTCAAATTGGATCATTTTGGAGCTTTAAAGTGCTGGAAATAGTTATGTTAAATGCTGGAAAGTCATTAAAAAGGTGCTTGAATTTCTCTCTCAAAGGTTGTACAAACCCTGAACTGAATAATGTATTATTATTTCTAACACAACACCATGGTTATAGTTAGCAATAATACTTCTGGTTTTCTGACATAAGTCAGCGCTGTTTATAACAGAGAATTCTGGGCAGAATTCAAATGATTCTCACTAGATCTTATAGCAACTGTTTTCATTGTGCAGCAAATTCAAACACTTCTTTCTGGATCTCACAGCACTGTGCAGTAACAGTGTCGCAAAATCAACATGGCTTCCGAGTAAAGCTGTTTTCGGTCCAAGCTGATAAATGGTCTGTGCTGCGCAGCTAAAGCGTAGCATGGTTTAGTTTCACTTTCGTTTGTCGTTAGATGTTTCTCATATGCAACAGAAATGGCAGCGCTTATGAGTTGAACAACACAGTGGTCGTGCCAGAGCGACCACTCACAAAAATTAGTCCCACTGACAGAAAAAATGGTCGCAAAACATGTGGAGCCCTGAGAGAGCAAATGGCTCTGCATGCTTTCAAAATGCTCTCGCAGTACTTTGATGTCATACGCCGATCGTCTGCGCGGTGCTGCTTAAAGTGCAACACATTTATACATTTCGCCCACTGTTGGAATACAAGTGGTAACTTCTCCCATCCACCTTTTAGAAAAAGTTAAATAATTAAATATAAATCCATTCTGAGGTAAACCAATCGATTTTTAAATTGCTTTAAAAAGAATCACGATAGTTAGGTAAATCGATTTTCCCCCCACCCCTAGTACGAACAAAGGAAGTCAAACACCTTTTACAAAAAAAAAGCAAAACAAATGTTGGAAGATTTTGAAGTTGAAGGATAAAATAAGATAAACTACCTTTTCGAACCGCAGTACACAGCCTTCATGTGCTATCGTAATTATGGTAAATACCAAAATCCGACATCTAAATTGCACATGAACACCCACTCACGTTGTAATTTCCACTGGAAAGCTCGAAATTTTTTATGATACCCGAGTTGCCGAGATGGGATAAACTTTGACCTTTCAACATGGCGGACAGCAACGAAACTATACTGAATGATAAGCATTGCATGATGTTAAAAGTTCTCTGCTGTTTAGTTGGTTAGTTTGTAGCCCCCATAATGCTGGGGCATAAAGGATTTTAATAACGTCGCTATTTAAACGTAGTGTTGTCTTTAAAAATACCGTTAAGAGAAGATGCTAGCTTGTCGTGGCTCGCCTCCAGTAGGGTGCTGTGCGGTACAGTGTTCTGAAGGAGGCAATTTTCTCATGTTATTTTATTTGGTCTGTTTTACCAAAGTAGCATGTGTGGACAAATTGCGAGTCTGCCATGTTTCTCTTCACTACAACAACAAAAGCACCTGAACACGACACACTGGTAATTTCCACTTCACAAGTGAAAAGCATCATCTTTCCCATATCACATGAAGGCAGCAAAAGAACTAACTGCGCATGACCTTTCCAACATGATTACGTAATGCGTGCAATCACAGACAAGCATCGCAGAGCTAGTGGAAAACAAGCTTTTATGGCTAAAGGCCCATTCACACCAAGCACGATAACGATAAAGATAACAATAACGATAACTATATTTGCGCCCACACCAGTGAATGATAACTGTCTGTTTTTATTGCATTTACACGACTACAACCAGTAGATGTCCTCAGCACGCACGTTTCAAGCGTGTCTAAACTGTGAATCTAGCATACACTATCTAATCTCTAACGCAGTCAATGTAGTGGAATAAAAAAAACTACATGCCTCATTTGAAGTTGCAGTAGAAAAGAGTACAAGACAATGTTGTCCAAACTAGCGCTGAATTCCAGAGGTAATTTTATATTTTATGTTACTCTGTTTGCTGTGCAATGTCTCTTTGCTTCTCTACAATGTCGCCTGCTATTTCAAATGCACAAGCCCTTTAAATTTGAATTAAGTCTGATTAGCTGTCAGTGTTTTATCATTCATCAGCTGGTAAAAAAAACGTTCTGAAAGTGATCCCAATGATATTGTTGCCCTGTATCGTTCTATTATCATTATAGTTGTTGTATGAACACTGCTATTATCTTAAATTTGAAACGATTTTTAGAACATTATCTTTATAGTTATAGTTATCGTGCTTGGTGTGAACGGGCCTTAAGAAGTATATACATTTTTATTTATTTATTCTTAGAAAATGGACATTAATTTTACTAGATAAGACCCTTATTCCTTGGTTGGGATTTTGTGGAGCCCTTTGAAGCTGGACTGAAATTGCAGTTAGGACCTTCAACCCATTGGCCACCATTAAAGTCCACTACATGGAGAAAAATCCTGGAATGTTTTCCTCAAAAACCTTAATTTCTTTTCGCCTGAAGAAAGACATGAACGTCTTGGATGACGGGGTGAGCAAATAACCAGAAATGTTTTATTCTGAAAGTGACCTATTCCTTTAATTGAAACATATTGTAAAATGTTACCAACTAACATTAATTATTCATTAAAAATGAATAATGGGTAAAAAAAGAATTTAAAAAACACATGTGTGACCTCAAAAGGTACCTTATTTTTAACTTCACATTGGAACATGTTGTTCTGTGCCAAAACCACTCCCTGGCAGAATGATTTATTTAAAAGAAACGAATAAATATAATAATGAGAGGAATTTTCAACATTTGAGTAATCACTTTTCTCTTAGAGGACAGTCATGGGGCTTCAGCAATATTCAGGATTTAGTGGTTGAAAACAGGTTCTTCTGGGTGGTTATCTCCAATTAAAACTTCACTATGATTAATTGCATCTGCAGGGTAAAGTTTCTTAGCGGCGTGGCATGGGCCGGCACAAGTCCGATTCTGAGCTCAGAGGGTGGGCATGCTGACTCCAGTCTGACCTGAGACAAGATATATAGAGCCCAACAACTGTTCCCTCTCTGCACCCTATAACATTATTAATAGCTTCCACTTTTGGCCTGGACATTTTCCAAAGGGCACAGCAGTACATATATAATACACTGACAATAGATTTCCTTACTGGTTTCATTTTATTAGAGAGCAGAAAATACATCCACATTAATGGGATTGTTATATTTAAGCTCATAAAAAACAAAAATGTAATCAAATGTATTTATAATGTAATATATTATTTAAACGTGGCAATCTTGAAGCGGTGTCAAATACACTACAATAATGAGTCTCTATTAATTGTCAAATACAGCATTATCTGTGAGAACAGGGAAGATACTACAGTATGCAAATTGGCTATTTTCAATAGTTAAAATCACCCAAATGACATTAAACTGTAAAATTATGTTGTTTAATTACAAAGACAAAGCTAGATTTATTTTTGCTTATTTTTTCCACTTGGAAATAAAATTAAAAAATCGGCAGAACGGACAGGGCTGCAAAAATAAATCCAGTCTCCTGGCAAGCACAGGGTCTCGGCGCACAGACGCATATTTCAGAAGCAGATGAATCCAGTGCTGGCAGCAGGCGCTACGCAGGGCATCACATGCCTTCACAGATGCCACTCACACTTTTATTCCTGCTGTTTGTTTTTCTCACAGGTCAGGGTTTGTTGTTTTTAAGCGAACCAACTGTGTGGTTTTATTAAATATGAATAGTAATACAAAATACAGTGTGCTGGGGGAAATTCCATTCAAGCCATTATCACATGCCACAAATATCACAAAACTGAATAATTATTGATCAGTACTTCTCTCATAAAAATGGATGCAAAATTCACTTTTACATGGTGTTTGCATATAAATGTCTTAGCAGTGTGTGCCAACCACCCTACAATGATTAAATCCCCCCCAAAAAACCTAAACAGTCTCAATTATCAAGCTGTTTTGATTTTCTGAGCATTATGACGCAATACTGACCAAGCCCCGCCCACAGCTGCTGACAGAAGCTGCAAGTCTTAATGCGCAGATCTGATCCTTTCACCATATGCAATTTTTTGGTCTGCCTTTTTCCATTCACTTTAGACATGCCTCGTGTCCTGGCCACTGTGGTTGTTGTGATCCTTGGCCTCCTTATATATGGCTTTAGGAAAGGAAAAAGGAAAGGAGGTGAAGTGAGGCCAAGTATGGTGACCCATACTAGGAATTTGTGCTCTGCATTTAACCCATCCAAGTGCACACACACAGTAGTGAACACACACCCGGAGCAGTGGGCAGCCATTGCTGCGGCGCCCGGGGAGCAGTTGGGGGATCGGTGCCTTGCTCAAGGGACTCACCTCAGTCGTGGTATTGAGGGTGGAGAGAGTGCTGGTTATTCACTCCCCCCACCTACAATCCCTGCCGGACCTGAGACTCGAACCTGCAACCTTTGGGTTACAAGTCCGACTCTCTAACCATTAGGCCATTAAAGGAGTAGTTCACTTTCAGAACAAAAATTTACAGATAAGGTACTCACCCCCTTGTCATCCAAGATGTTCATGTCTTTCTTTCTTCAGTCGTAAAGAAATGGTGTTTTTTGAGGAAAACATTTCAGGATTTCTCTCCATATAGTGGACTTCTATGGTGCCCCCAAGTTTGAACTTCCAAAATGCAGCTTCAAAGGACTCTAAATGATCTCAGATGAAGAAGAAGGGTCTTTTCTAGTGAAACGATCGGTTATTTTCTAAAAACATTTACAACTTATATACTTTTTAATCTCAAACGCTCTCAAATAACTCATAACATATGTAGATCAGGATCTGCGCTTTCCTTTTAAAAACGAAAGGTTATCCTCTGCGTCTTCAGCGGCTCAGATGTTGGTAGTAAATGACAACTGCTATGTTCATTATTACATCCAACACCAGAACACCTCAAATCGCTCAATCGGACACATTCTTGTCTTCCTCTGTTTCTGAGTCCACACAATGGCGACTGGAGTCAGACTGTTTTAGCTCGGTGAGGGTGGGTCTAAGGTAAGGCGCTCATGTCAATCAACTATCGTGGGAGTGGCCTCTGTTGGTGTGCCGTCACACTGACAAGAAGCTGAGAATGACCTGATTTTAAAAAGGGGATATTATTTTTAAAGATTAAAAAAAACACTGGGTGGACTTTCATTATTGTAGGGTGGTTGTGTACACAAACTGCCAACACACAGTAATGTTCAAACAACAAAGTTAGTTTTGCATCCGATGACCCCTTTAAGACATAGACTGGATGTCCAGATATCGAATATGTATCTGATTTAAAACCACATTAACAAATGATCTTCTTTTGTGGACAACATGTAAGTGACAAAATATTTGGGTGAACTGTCCCTTTAATGACAATCATCATGTGCTGTGGTTAAGTCTTGCAGATCCTGGATAAATTTTAATTCGTTTAATAATTAATAACACACCCCTAGTTGCAGACATTTCATAAAGGCTCTAAAGAATCATACCAACTTGTGGAAAATGGCCATCTGATGTTCCCTTTAACATCTGCTTGGAAACACCCTAGCACCAACTTCGAACACTTAAGCAAATGCTTATTCTGAACATCCCAGCAGTGCCTTCAAATTGTTTTCAAAAATCTAGATCTACTGTTTACTTCAAAACATCACACCTTTGAATAAAAATGTCTGCTGCCTTTGGACTGATTGTTCTAAATCCTTAATAGACCAATCAAAATCTGATTATTGCTCCTTCAATCTCTCTGTTTTGACATTTTCTGATGTCAATCATTCCAGACATTTCAGTTGAATGCAATTTCCCTTTCCTTGCAAGTAAACATAATCAGAACAGCCTAAACTGTAATTATCACATAAAGTAGAGATCAAAGTTTAGTTAGCCAGATTTTTAGATTTGCAGAATTAAAGAGATCTTTTGTGAAACATACGCTGCTGTTCAAAACTTTGGGATCAGTATGATTTTTAATGTTTTTCTGCTTATCAAGGCTGTGTTTATTTTATTAAAAATCCAGAAAAAAAACAGCAATATTATTGCAATTTAAAATAGTGTTTTTCTATTTTATTATACTTTAAAATAGAATATATTCCTGTGAAGCAAAGCTATATTTTCAGCATTATTACTCCAATCGTCAATGTCAAATGATCCTTCAGAAATCATTTTAATATGCTGAATTATTATCAATGTTGGAAACAGCTGAGCTGCTTAATACTTTTTTTCAGGAATCTTTGATGAATAAAATGTTAAAACGAACCACTTTTATTTAAAATAGAAATATTTTGTAACAATATACACTACCGTTCAATGTTTAGGGTTCAATCAATTTTGTTCTTTCTTTGTTTAAAAGAAATATTTTTATTCATCAAGAATGTGTTAAATTCATAAAAAAGCAGTAGGAAAGACTTCTATTGTTAGAAAAGGTTTCTTTTTCTAGGTTTTTCCATTTTATTCTATAAATGATGGTTTAGGGCGAAGATCATTTTTAATAGAATAGAATTCTTTATTTAACAGCTCATTCTAGTAAATTTCAGCCTAATTAAACTGGATGAGAAATAAAGTTTGTGTCAGAGCATGTGAATTTGCAAATTGAAACGGGAAAAAAATAGCAACAACCCAGTAACCACTAGAAACGAACAATAGTTTAAAACATAAAACTTTTCTAGAAAATTGTTAATACTAGTCTTCGTTCACTCAGTGAGATGCTTGTTGTAATTTTAGCACAAAGGTTGCAAGCCCTTCTGCTCAAACAGTAAAGCAGCAGCATATGACAGCTAATTTTATGTTGTGTATCAAATTCCAGACAAAACATTGTTTTAAAGCAAGTGATAGAATAAACCAGAGTGCACGGTTCCTTTCATGTAGAGATCTGCACCATTTCTGAAGCACCCAGGAGTGAACTAGATACAGAGACCTTTGATATGTCTTCCTGTTTTCTCACTGTCAGAGCCTCCATCTCAAACATAATGCTCTGTTTTGAGAGCTCTCCGTTGAGAAAACATTTCTCCGTGATTTTTTTTTCCTCTGTGAATTTCTTTTTCTTTCTTCATGCTGTGTGCCCTCAATTCCTGGCAGAATTTCATATACTACTGCAGTTGTTACCCTAAGAATCGATTTTACCTGGCCTGACCCATAAACACTTTATTTAATGCAACCAAATATATTAAAAAGTAATAATCATAAATAATTTATTTGACTTTAATGAGGGTTAACTAACAAACCATTAAAAACGGTTTTGATTATTTAAAACAAAAAAAAGTTAACCAAAATAAACTTTAACTTGATGTACTAAAATATTTTTTTTTAAATTATACAATGTACCGTTATATTTTATAGTATACAGTGGTGTGAAAAAGTGTTGGCCCCCTTCCTGATTATTATTATTTTTTGCATGTTTGTCACACTTTAATCAGATCAAACAAATTTAAATATTTATCAAAGATAACACAAGTAAACACAACATGCAGTTGTTAAATGAAGTTTTTTATTACTGTATGTCAGGAAAACAAAATCCATACCCACATGGCCCTGTGTGAAAAAGTGTTTGCCCCCTAAACTTAATAACCGGTTGGGCCACCCTTACCAGCAACAACTGAAATCAAACTTTTGCGATAACTTGCAATGAGTCTGTTACAGCGCTGTGCAGGAATTTTGGCCCACTCATCTTGGCAGAATTGTTGTAATTCAGCCACATTGGAGGGTTTTCAAGCATGAACTGCCTTTTTAAGGTCATGCCACAGCATCTCAATAGGATTCAGGTCAGGACTTTGACTAGGCCACTCCAAAGTCTTCATTTTGTTTTTCTTCAGCCATTCAGAGGTGGATTTGCTGGTGTTTGTCCTGCTGCAGAACCCAAGTTCGCTTCAGCTTGAGGTCACGAACAGACATTGTCGGACATTGTCCTTCAGGATTTCTTGGTAGACAGCAGAATTCATGGTTCCATTTATCACAGCAAGTCTTCCAGGTCCAGAAGCAGTAAAACAGCCCCAGACCATCACACTACCACCACCATATTTTACTGTTGGTATGATGTTCTTTTTCTGAAATGCTGTGTTACTACTTTTACGCCAGATGTAATGGGACACACACCTTCCAAAAAGTTAAACTTTTGTCTCGTCAGTCCACAGAGTATTTTCCCAAAAGTCTTGAGGGCCATCAAGATGTTTTCTGGCAAAACTGAGACGAGCCTTTATGTTCTTTTTGCTCAGCAGCGGTTTTCGTCTTGGAACTCTGCCATGCAGACCATTTTTGCCCAGTCTCTTTCTTATGGTGGAGTAATGAACACTGACCTTAACTGAGGCAAGAGGCATGCAGTTCTTTAGATGTTGTTGTGGGGTCTTTTGTGACCTCTTGGGGTAATTTTGGTCAGCCGGCATGTTTTCGCCATTTGTGGATAACGGCTCTCATTGTGGTTCGCTGGAGTCCCAAAGCTTTAGAAATGGCTTTATAACCTTTTCCAGACTGATAGATCTCAATTACTTTCCTTCTCATTTGTTCCTGAATTTCTTTGGATCTCAACATGATGTGTAGCTTTTGAGGATCTTTTGGTCTACTTCACTTTGTCAGGCAGGTCCTATTTAAGTGATTTCTTGATTGCGAACAGGTGTGGCAGTAATCAGGCCTGGGTGTGGCTAGAGAAACTGAACTCAGGTGTGATAAACCACAGTTATGTTTTAACGGGGGGCGGGGGGTGGGGGCAAACACTTTTTCACACAGGGCCATGTGGGTTTGGATTTTGTTTTCCCTTCATAAAAAAACCTTCAATTAAAAACTGTATGTTGTGTTTACTTGTGTTATCTTTGATTAATATATAAATTTGTTTGATGATCTGACACATTAAATTGTGACAAACATGCAAAAAATATTCAAAATAAGGAAGAGGGCCAACACTTTTTCACACCACTGTATATTATATATAATATTAAAACTATATTTACATAAAGAAAACAAATAAAAATGACCAATACAACAAAATAAAACTTTACATTTAAGTGAAAACAGAAGATAAAAAATTAATTAATTCAAAATATTAAATTGTAAATCAATGCTACAAAAATACTGACTTGAATAAATCATCCCAAAATATGAATAAATTGAAAAGAATCCCATTATAGTTTTTTTTTTTTTTTACACAGTACATAAAGCCGTTTCATGTCAACATATGTTGCAAAAGTTTGATACCTCATGATACAGCACCGTGTGATGTTTCCCATTTGGATGCATTGCTGGCGTGGGTGTTGTTCTGTGGGTGAATACTCATTACATTCACTCATAAACTATATTAATGACACCCAGAGATATAAACAAGATGTTCTTCTGTGAGTTAAGCTGTTTACTTGATCACTATGAGTGTTGTTTATCATTTATCATTAAACTCTCTGTAGAAGTGACAACCACCGTATCTGAAATATGAGACAAACGATAAGGCTTATCAGTCATCAAAACTCCCTTTAGGCAAATGCATTTACATTATAATATTTTGCGTAAAATAAATATACCTCAAGATCCCTCTTCCTTAACGATTTTTGTCCCCTGAGGATACAAGTTAGTTTTAAAGTGTTTAAAAAATGCATTTTGTGCATTTATGCATAACTGTATTTTTATACATGCCATCAAATTATTTTCTAAATAATCAACTCTCTCATGTGATTTCAGATAATGTAATGCAAAAAGAGACACCTCTACTTGATTCAGAAACCTCCCCAGGTTGCTAAAGCCCTGAAGGACCCAGCTGTACACTGAAGGCAGTATTTCCAGATATACGAATAAGAATTTGCAGTGACGAAACAGAAAGAAAGCCATTTTATCTTAGACCCATGTGCAGCTTGTTCTCCTGTCAGATTGTGAGGTTTTAGGGCTCGTTTTGCATCAGGACTTGATTTGCTTAAGCCTGGCACGTCATTTACTCTGACGGCTCTTTCCTGAACATCAAAGGTGCTTCTGCTGAAGGTACTTTACAAACACACAGACGCTCTCTGGCACAGCACTTGTCGTCTTTGAATGCAAAGTAACATCTCAACTTCCACATCATAGTTTGTCCATTCTATAGGATATTCCACCTCCTTTATACATGGCAGAAAGTGCCAAAATTGTTACCTAAGGGAGGTATTGAACCTGACCTGATCCTCAGAAATGAGTTTAAAGGGTGTAGGATAAAACTTAATCATTTTATTTTTAGGTGCTTTTTGCATTTTTCTTAAAGGAAAACTGTTGCCAAAATGCAACCTGGGCTGTTTTTTTTTTTTTTTTTTTTTACTGTAAACGAGACAAACTTATATCTAAAAGCATAATTACGACAAACGAGCCGTTTTTGAGATTGACCGTGATTTAATTTTGTGGTCAGTGGCCGGTGAATGGGAGTACTAGGGGCATACATTTGAGCGCATCAAAATAATTTTACAACACTAAGAAGGCTCGACACACTATGACACTTTGCTCGAAGTATCGCCTGGGTCTCTACACATGAACTCCAGCATTGAGAACATTGTTCGTGTACACACAGTTTACTAAAAAGAAAGGTTTTGAACAACTCACTTTCACTGTTTGAGTTTCCGCTCTCCAAGTACGAGGATGGATAGCTCCTAAAGCATATTTCCATATAAATGCACGGCTAATTCGTTGTTTTGTCGCAAGTGAAAAACAATATTAAACTTCTAGTTGTAAAAAGAGCCTCATATAAGCCTAATATTTCGTCCTATGGAGTCCATTCATTCGCATTCGGAGATCGATACTTCTTGACTGGCAAGACAGCCGCGAGCGGAAACCCAAACAGTGTAAGTGATAGGGCTGTGCGATATGGACAAAAGAAACCTATCACAATTTTCTTAAACAGTATTGCGATTTCGATTTTAATCACGATTTTGACACAGACATGTTTTACAGTGTGAATCTAAAACATTTTTTTTTTTAAGAAAAAAATTAGATCTTTATCAAAGACCTGTAACAAGTCTCTAAAACAGAAGGCGGAAAAAAAATCACCTAGCAGGTAAAAAAAAAGGTAGGAGCACCAAAAAAATGTAGGCACACCCAATTTCTTTTTAGTAATGCACTGATCTTGATTCTTCATGGCTGATTCTGACTGCAGATGTTTTACAAGCACGTGATCAAAGTAGGCTACTCTTTCAATATTCAAAGTGTCGCTCTCTAAACGTGGGGTATTAAAATTGCTTTTGAATGCGCATTGGTCGCTTTTGGTTTCGTTTTAACGATCGTGCGAGACTCTCAATGGCGCTGAGCGTGCATTCTACAATAAAAGAGATTATTTTAACAAAACCATTTGAAATATGAGAGGACACAAACAGGATTTTGCAAAGCATGTCCCCAGTGGAAAATACGCCTCTGTGTGAGTGGAACTCTGCCGCTGAGTTATCATCTGATGTGAATGAATGCCGCGTTGTACAGTATATGGACACGGAAGCGCCAGAATTGTATCTGACAGAATGTACCCTATAGCACGAAATATATTATATTTCTTCAAAAGCAGTTTGTGGAGAGCTTTTATTTTTCACAATCGAAAGAGAGAATGGCGAACCTGTCACTGTATCAGCTCACAGCAGTCTGTGCAGTATTTAGGCTAGCGAAAGTTTTGTAAAGAAATGAAACCAAGTCGGACCACAACAGTGTCTCGCACTTGCACGAATGCTCCCAAATATAATTTCTGTCAGGACCACTATCGTCAAAATGATAGACATTAGCATACAATTTTGATTTGGCGGGGTAGTTCTGTTCTGGCACAACTCCCTGCCCATTCATGCAGCATGTCATGAATGAGCAGGGAGAGCAGCAATAATAACCCCCAGGGTAAACAGAACAGAACAAGCAGATATCATTAATATACTTAATGATATTTTAAGTGTACACATAGATTGAGATAAAAGGAGACTGATTCAAGTGGAATCAATAAACCAGGTCCTGACTGTCGCAAAAGGAGGAGTTGGGGATGGAGGAGGGTGTTTGCTCCTGAGCAAGCGAAAAAGCTACTGATAATACTAAATGCAGCCTTATATAAAAATGCTGTGATAGGAGAAGCATCCCTATAGGTTAGATGTGATCAGCTGAGAGTCAGCTGATGCGAGCTTGACTCACGTGACCTGCCAGAACTAACGCTAGAAGCTTAATTTCAGGTCACGCAGATTAAATTTTGAGAGCATATGCGACCAAAACATTCACAATTTCGATCCCTGCCTAGTAAAGGTAGAACAAAATGTCTTTAGAACAGACCTAT
Source organism: Garra rufa (assembly GCF_049309525.1). Taxonomy (NCBI): domain Eukaryota; kingdom Metazoa; phylum Chordata; class Actinopteri; order Cypriniformes; family Cyprinidae; genus Garra; species Garra rufa. Next base: position 13,521,372 of record NC_133362.1, read on the forward strand.
TGCAAAAAGTAAGTATGTGTGTGCGTTTGAAAAAACAACAACCCAGACCACAGTGTCCCACATAAAAACAATTAGAACACTGACAGAATCTAGCTGCTTTCTGCTAAGAAAACCTGCATGACCATTTCAGGTTTCAAGCATGAACGTTGGCATGTTCTTGCTCTCTGTTTAGGCGCGCTGTGTTGTGATCGGTTCAAATAGCATGCTGCGGGAAAAGAATCAGTCGAGTGCGTGCAAAAAAATCGTGCTGTAAGGCGATTTAGAAATCGTGCATGTTCACATCGCGATTTCGATACGATTTCAATTAATCGCACAGCCCTAGTAAGTGAGTTGTTCAAAAACTTTCTTTTTAGTAAACTCTGTGTACACAATGTTCTCAACGCTCGAGTTCATGTGTAGACACCCAGGCGATACTTCGAGCAAAGTGTCATGGTGTGTCGAGCCTTCTTAGTGTTGTAAAAATATCGATTTTGATGCGCTCAAATGTATGCCCCTAGTACTCCCATTCACCGGCCACTGACCACAAAACTAAATCACGGTAACAGTTATCCTTTAATAGGACAGTGGAAATCTGACAGGAAGTTAATGGAAAAGAGAGAGAAGGATGGGACCAGGAAAGGTCCACAAGGCGGGATTCAAACTCAAAAACATCCGAAGTGCAACTGCGCCAGTAATGTTTTTGACGTGAATAAAACCAGTTCTTATAGATAACAGGGTACAATCACACCAGGGTTTTTTATTTTCTCCTAAAACATTAAATCTTTCAAATAGCACTAATTCTAAACATTTTCTTTTATTTAGCAGACGCTTTTATCCAAAACGACTTACAAAAGAGGACAATGGAAGCAATGAAAATCAACAAAAGAGCAATAACAAGCAGTTGCTCTGACAAGTCTCATTTAGCCTAACGCAGTACACGTATCAAGGTTTTGTTTAATTATATAATAAATAAAAAGAAAATAGATAGAATTATAAAAAGAAAAAGCAAGCTAGTGGTAGATGCCTAAAAATAGATAGATAGAATACAACAAGAATAGATTTTTTTTAAAGAATAGAATTAGAATAGAAGGTGCTAGAGTTAGAGTGTCAAATAAAGATGGAAGAGATGTGTTTTTACACACTTTAAACTTTTAAAATGTTTAATTTTACAGTGTGAGCCATATATAGACAAAATATAGAATTTTATGTAACTTGATCCATTATTTAATCATTTTTAATGTCATATACTCAATGTGTAAAACATCACATTTTATGTGAATGCATAGTTTTTCAAATAAGCAAACATTTTATGGTGAAAAATCAACCCATTAATGGCACTAATTGGCAAAATGTTTGGCATAATTAACATGCATATGATATTACAGGGTTCCCACACCTTGGTTAACTTCAAATTCAAGGACCTTTCAAGTACTTTCCTCAAATTCAAGGACTTAATGTGGGTACATATTTCAAGTGAGAGCAAGGTTACATTGTGTTACCTTGTAAGATACATCGTTATAGTTTTAGTGTCAAACACAACTATGCATAAAGCTTTTTTTTTTGCCTTTTTTTTGGTCATATGACAGAGATCTGATATTCTATTTGTTGTTAAAGCTAACGTAAATCAAGCAAGCTAGTAAACATAGGCCATTAAGTGTCAGCAAAATAACTCAGTTGCAGACCGGAGGGAATAATATGGATTTTTTTTTTTTTTTTCAGAAAACTTTTTGGGAAAAAAAAATTCAAGCACTTTCAATGACCTGTATCCATGTATGTTCATTTTCAAAAACTTTTCAGGGCCTTGACATTTTTTTTTTCAGATTCACAAACTTGCAAGGATTTCAAAGACCCCATGGGAACCTTGTATTAAGTAAAGATCATGTTCTATGAATATATTTTGTAATTTTCCTACTGTAAATATATCAAAACGTAATTTTTGATTAGAAATATGCATTGCTAAGAACTTCATTTTAACAACTTTCAAGGTAATTTTCTCAATATTCAGATTTTTTGCAACCTCAGATTCCGGATTTTCAAATAGTTATCTTGCAAAAAATACTGTCCTATCCTAACAAACCATACATCAATTGAAAGCTCATTATCCCTTATGACTGGTTTTGTAGTCCTTTCTAAATACATGTTATAAATCTCATTGTGAACAACTCATCTGTGCATAGGTTTCCTTTTTTACCATGTAACATTTAAATAAAAATAACCTTCATAACCTTTAAATAAAAATGTTTTCTCTCTGGTGATGCAAGCAGGACTTCTCCAATCATTAAGTCTGCTTTTTAGTGTCACTACCTGTTTCTTTGCGACTTTAAACTAAATATGTAACCCCTGGACCACAAAACCAGTTTTAAGTTGCACAGGTATATTTGTAGCAATAGCCAACCATACATTATAATCTTTAGCATATTAAGTTTTGTTAAGATATTTTGTCAATTTCCAACTGTGAAAATATCTATAACTTACTTTTTAATTAGTAATATGCATTGCTAAGAACTTCATTTGGACAACTTTAAAGCTAATTTTCTCAATATTTAGATTTTTTTGCACCCTCAGATTCCAGATTTTCAAATAGTTGCATCTCAGCCAAATATCATCACAACCACAAATAATTGAAATTCTTATTTATTCAGCTTTCAGATGATGTATAAATCTCAATTTTAAAAAATTGACCCTTATGACTGGATTTGTGATCCAGAGTCACATATATTCCTTACTGAGTGAGCAATAAGAGAGAAAAAAAAACTAACAAGACATGGTATTAACAAGGTCAAACTAAATCATTTTTCTTAAGCTTGCCTGGAAGCACAATGTCCAAATTTGTCAGGTCTATCCTCAGCAGTGTGTTTAATCTCTCAGCTTTATCCCTGAACTTCAACCTAACAGCGGCCAGTCAGCAAATGAAGGTTAACTTTAGTCAGCATAAATCAAATGCCTCTGAGCAAGCTTTCATTTTTCTATTTATATGATCTTACATCATCCTCACGCTAACCTGTGTACTTTCTCTCACTCGGTGTGAACACCGCATGAACTCTGTTAAGAAAAATCACACCACACATGCTTAGTATAGTTATACTCCCATTTGGACTCTGTAAGTCAGCTGTAATTTGACTTTCTCTTGCATTTATCAATTATCTCAGTTCTCACTAAGGAAAAGTTCCCTTTGTTTAAAATGCATGGCCCCATTTAGAAATCATGTGCTTGTTAATTATTCAGACTAGTTTTCCTTCACTGTGCGAGCTAAATGGCACACATTAGCTGCACATTTGACAGTTCTGTTATAGTGACATTTGCATGCAAAACAGGCTATCCAATAGTGAATGATTTTCTTTGTAAATGGCAGCTTTATGTGTGGCACAGGGTAAAAAAAGACACCACATTACAAACTAAGCCTGCTGTCTGTGCCCAGTTGTGATCCGATTTGAAGTAATTCTAATCTAAAGCAATGTTCTGGGTTCAACGTGATCATCTTAGTTTTGTTCGTCATGATAATCCTCACAAATGAACACATCTGTGAATTTTCAAGCCTAAATTCAAATCACCACAAATAAAATGTTAAACATAAACCAGGGGTGTCCAAACTTGGCCTTCCAGGAGCAGGACTGAACACCCCTGCTATAAACAAACACCACCACAATCGCATTAAGTGTCCCTATAACTTAGCTTCCGAAAATTCTTTCAGTCTTTATTTTCCCTGAGTTTGAGTTAGAACAGATGCACGAGCGGGATTATAAACACAACAAAGTTATTAAAGGCTCTGAAAGCTGGAAGCTTCATGTGGAACTTTTGATGTTGAACCGACCACTTCTACTCAGTCTATCCAAACGCTCAGTCACTTTACCTTGACTAACCCCACATCAGTGAAATAATACAGAAATCCAATTCTGCTTGATGGCAGTTAGATCATGCACCAACATTCCTTTTCGAAACACTGCACCTCTGTCATTTCTGCTCTTATTTCACATCTTGCAAATATGTCTCTTATCTCAACTGTTCCAGTTTCATTTAAAACGGCAGCTGCTGCTTCTCCTATTCTTAAAAATCTAAACCTGGATGCAATTATTGCCCAATCTTCAATCTACCGTTTGTCACAAAAATCATGGAAAAGGTTGTCACCACTCAGTTGCAGTCATTTCAAAAACTAAATGACCAATTTGATACATTTCAGTCTGGTTTTCACTCACATAACAATACTAGAACTGTTTTAGTAAAGGTTATCAATGACCACCTGGTGACTCTTTCCACTCTTATTTTTCAACCTCAGCTTAACTTTTGATACTTTTTACTCATGTGCCTCTCAGAGATTGGCATCCTTAGGGGCTGCATTATCCTGGTTTTCCTCCTATCTGACAGACAGACAGACACTACTACATCACCATACACAATAATAAATAACCCACTGTCTTACTCAAACAGGGTGTTCCACAGGGTTCAGTACTCAGCCCATTACTATTTATTATTTACAGTGTGCCTCTTGGACCAATTATATCCCCCTTGGTTTTCCGTACTGCTATGCCGACAATATTTAGATAAATTCTTCTTACCGATTGGACTTTATTCACCAGATTGCATCACTATCATCTAGGGATGCTCTGATCGGCTACCGATCACTATCTGCCAATAATTGCTTTGGGATGTTTGATCTTTTTTAATTACTTCCAGTGTTTAACCATACAGCACTCACATGCTCTCCTGGAGACTAAGCATTCATGCACATTCGAACAGACGATGAACACTATTAACAGTAATGATTATTTGTTGCAATCAAACTTGTAGCAAAATTTCAGGGGTGGCATTATCAGAGGTCCTGAATCACAATGCTGAAAAAATCCTGATTGGGTTTCACTATAAATAATTCTACATGATAAAAAGGCGGCTTAAAAAAAAAAAAAAGGCGGGGTATCGGTGATTGGTTCGGCAGATACTGCTTCCTTTGATTTGCAATTGGTGATCAGCCTCAAAAATCCTGATCGGAGCACCCCTACTATCATCATGTCTCAGTGAGTTTAAGATCCCGGTAAACTCTTGACTAAAACAAAAATCTTAGTTATTGGTCCCCTGACTTGAACAAAAAAATACAACTAATGCTCACAGACTTGACCTTAAAGCTACATCAATTATTCAATCTGCCAACATAAAAAAAATGTAGGTATCTTTACACATTTGACTAGGGCTGCTTGATTATTTGAATGCAATTGTCACACACATTTTGTTAGTAAAGTCGATTCTGTAATCAGTAGTAAATCTCCAGCACGTGCTTTCAAATGGAGCAGCATTTACTACACAGAGCCATTGTTTACTGTCAAGCTACGCAATATCGCGTTCATTAACACAGATGATTTAATCACGCAATAATGAAATCAAAGTTATCATTCTGAAATAATGACAGGTGTTTGAGTGCTTTCTTAGTGAACTAAGGCTCTGTGTAGTAAAAGCTGCTACATCTGAGAGCATGTAAAAATACCCCATTTAACATTTTTACTCCAAACTCAATCACTTCAGTCGAGTGTTTGAAATAAATCCTTCTGTGGCTTTTTACACAGAATAAGGCACGCATAGTATTCATAGTATTCTAAGCTGTGATAAAGGCATTGCATTATTATACTCAGATAAACCATATATTGTCATAGTCATGTGTTTATTAAGTCATGTTGAATCAATGAAAGCAGTTTAAATCTTTTTATTCAGCTGCAGCAATGGTGATTTCATGGGTTTTTTCTTCGGCACATAGTTGGAGTTTCCACGCGAGAGTGCCCTCTGGTCTTCGGATGGAGATTTACTACTAGACACAGAACCGTGCTTCGCTGGCAAGATGTGCATCATGATTGTGATTTAATTTCAATTTATCGTGCAGTTCTACTCTTGACTCTCCACTAAACTTAGATGCTTAGGAAGGAGCAAGACCATTGAGTGATCTAAAGTAGAAAAATGCAGCTTTAGAGTTTACCATCTCTTTGACTTGCTTTCTCCTTATACTCCATCTCAACCTTTCTTTTCATCTAGATGTGCAATACACACTTCTTTGTGTACTGAGATTTCGTCTCTCATCTATGGGTGGCAGGTCTTTCTCTTTTATGGCTCTTAAGCTTTGGAAATCATTGTCCATCTCTTAGGGCAATAACCACACTGCATGAATTTAAGTCTAAACTCAAAACCTATTTGTTTAACCAATACTTCTGGTCATAATGCGTTTCCTCTTTAACCGTTATGGTTCTCTGTTTGTATTTGATTGATTGCACTATTGCGATATATAAAACTGCAATCACTCATGTCTTGGACTGGGCAAATGTCTACGGTCCATTTAAGTGTGAAATTGTTTGCTACGGTTATTGTGAAGCGTCCTTGAGCTATATAAAGTAAACATACAGGCAACCAGACACCTTCAACATCTCACATTATCACAGTTATTCGTTATAGTTTAGAAAATGGTAATAAAATATGAAGAACTTATCTTGATAATGTCAGATAACTTCGGTAGAAATGTATGCAACAAAACATGGTCAAGTCAAATTATCAAATTAAATTTTTGATCCAAAATTTTCATCAATTTTACCAGTAGTCAACTGTATAAGAATTTTTGGGTATAATATGTCACAGTTTACTTTATTTTTTGCTATTCTCACTTACACAAATGAACTAGTGTGTCATGCACCCACTACTAAAAAAAAAAAATCAAAAATTATATCTGGTGTCTGAATGATTTTTGGTTTGACTGTATACTGTATGAGTTTACCTGATGACATTTAATGTCTCAGAAAACCTCTGTAGTCCCATTTATCTACTTGTTAGCAACTAGATAAGTAAAAGCTTTGTATTACATGACCTTGATGGAACAGTTCACCCAAAAATGTAAGTATATAATACATAATATTGCATTCACAAGCATTAATATTAGAGGTCAACTGTATATATCGGTTTTGCCGATTAATCGGCACCGATAGTTGATTGGCAGAACTACCGGTTATCGGCAAAAATCCTTGCCGATAGTTTTTTCCGGGTTGCTTTCTTTGCTGAAGCGGCACACGCTCCACTCCGCTGTCATAGAGTATGAGACGTTAAGTCCGACACCAATGCTTAATGTCAGGATTGTTACCATATATTTGCATCGATTTATATCCAGCCGGTCATATTGGTAGCCAGCAAAATTGCAGATTTTAAGACTTGACGTGAGAAAACAAACTGTGTTCATTTAGCCGACAGAAATCCTGCTGCGCCACAGCGTGCCATTCATAGTTTCACATTACATCATATCTGTCCCAAATCTTTGTTAATGTTCATAAAGACTTGACCCTGGGCTGGAAGATTAAGTATTGTGCATTTAAGCAAAACGTTTGTATTTCTGTAGCTCTAATAAAGTCTGCATGCTTCATATAGAGCTATATTTTTATGTTTTAGCCTTTTCTTCATGCCGCGGAAGCATACGCACTTTATTTCACAATGTTTTCCTTGTTATTATTTGATTTTAATAACTGATCAACAAAAATATGTATTGAAAATTAAGATAAAAATTATACAAAACGAAATTCGTTTAAGAAGGGATTTTCCACAAATAAAAACGTACGAAGTGGTCAAAAAAATTGTGTCTGACCCTCTCAAATTCTCCCGCCGTCTTGCCGTCCAATTCATACCAAGTCCTTTATGACATTTACAAATTACACAAACTTCTTTCGTAATAAACAGATTGAACTGAAACAAAACACAAACAAATAATATTTAAACAATGTAAAACAGAAAAAAAATCTTAAATGGCTACAACAATATATATCGCTCTTTCCTTTTGTTTGATCTGTTCTTTAAACTAATCTTTGCCACTTTTTGATCATTCTTTAAGTAAACATTTGCCCGTTTGGTGATTAAATAAACTGTTTTAGACTTCCCATTGAACGACACGCGACGAGTCCGGTGTGTGTGTGATACCTGCGAGTTGCCTGCGCACCGCAGCGCTGCACTTTTGCCCGGTTTCATTAAGGGTGGCTGAAAAATGGATTCTCTGACGGATCGCAATCCTCTCTTCAATGAGCTTGTGTTTTTCCCCGCATATGGCACGTGTGCGCGCTAGAGACGCGGCAGGCTTCACTGCACAGAATTTGCACTATAAGACACGTGCATGCTTCACTTTAGATATGGCTTACGAATAGGTGACTGTGTATTACAACCTCTGATAACAACGCCCCCAGACAGAACACAGGCCCATACATTTAACCAGCTCTGAGCGTGAATTAAACATTGGCGGCCAGCAGGTGAGAGAACGCAGCATTAGTGTTTTCATGAGCGCTGGTTCTATTCATCGAGATGGAAGAAAATATTTTAATGAATGCATAATATGTTGCTCTGAGGTCAGCAGATTGAAGGTTTCATGTGTAATTACTGGTAAGCAGAGAAATGAGTTCATAAGCTCAGCGGTAGGAAATACAAAAGCACCTAGTGATTCTATTTGCATAAAATACCAGATGCTGTGAGTGCTTTCACTCCATCAAGCTAGTGTTTTCTTGTATTTTCTACAGGCGTGTTGACCATGAATGGCTCTTTATGTAGATTAAGTACCCAAGTGCTAATTACGAGAATGCAGTAGAGGTATGTGTAATCAATCATTAGTGTAATTTCAGGTCTGTAGTTTATTTATGTAATTAGCATAGTAACATAATTACAATATTAATCATACAATAATTACACCGTTGCCATCTTGTTAAAAAGAAGGAAAGAAAAAGAAAAAACTATCTCAGGTAGTTAAACAGTAGCAGAGTTAATTACAATGATTGGCAGGTATCTATTAAAATTATCATTATTCACCATTTAATATACGGTTTATGTGACCATTGACCAAAAAAACAGTCATAAGGGTCAATTTCTTTTAAATTGAGATTTATGCATCATCTGAAAGCTGAATAAATAAGCTTTACATTGGTGTATGGTTTGTTAGGATAGGACAATACAAGATACAACTGATCTGATGGCGCAAAAAAAATCGAAAATATTGAGAAAATCCAAATGAAGTTCTTAGCAATGCATATTACTAATAAAAAATTAGGCTGTTATATTTATGGTTTTAAATTTAGAAAATATCTTCATGGAACATGATCTTTACTTAATATCTTAATGATTTTTGGCAAAAAACTTTAACGTAACAAAACAAAACAACCCAAAAAAAACTCTTTTTTGCAATGTTTGCAATATAAAACAAAACACATAAACACCCCCAAAAAAATATAATATTGAGAAAATCACCTTTAAAGTCATCCAAATGAAGTTCTTAGTAATGGATATAACTAATAAAAAATTAAGTTTTGATATATTTATGGTAGAAAATTTAGAAAATATTTTCATGGAACATGATCTTTACTTATTATCCTAAAGAAAAATTTAAAATTTTGACCCATAAAATGTATCATTGGCTATTGCTACAAATCGCACACCCCTATTCGGAATGATGTCATAATTTTCATTTTTAGGTGAACTATCCCTTTAAAATCAAAAAAGAAGCCATGGCTTTTTCTGAGATGGAATAACCGCATTTACTATAAATGACAAAACACATCTTAAGCGCATGACCTTAAATGGCTGCTCATGTAAGAATCTTCAAAACAAAACAAAAATGCCTCCAAAAACTCTACACACCGTTGCAACAAAAAAAAAAAAAACTGAAAACAAAACAAACACCCCAAAAAAGATCTAAACACATTTATAGCAAAACAAAAAGACAAAAAATCTCTAAACACTTTGCAACAAAAAAAGAAACACAACAAAACTTTTATAACATAAAACACACAAATACAACAACAAAATGTAGAAAGAAACAAAGAAACAAAACAAAATCACACAACAAATAAAAAAATATTTGCAACATAAAACAAACACAAAACAAAACCCCCCCAAAAATATCTAAACACATTTATAACAAAATAAAAACAAAAAGCACTAAACACATTGCAACAACAATAAAAAGAAAGAAACAAAAACACAAAAAGCAAAACAAAATAAAAACTTTCAACATAAAACAAAAACACCCCCAAAAAAAACTCTAAACACCATTGCAACCAAAAACTAAAAAAAAAAAAAAAAAACACCACAGAAAAAAAAAATCTAACATTTAGCAACAACAAAAAAAGAAACAAACAAAAACACAAAAAACAAACAAAAAAAAACTTTTGCAACATAAAACAAACACAAAAACACCCCCCAAAAATCCAAATATTGAGAAAATCACCTTTAAAGTCGTCCAAATGAAGCTCATAGCAATGCATATTACTAATCAAAAATTACGTTTTGATACATTTATGGTAAGAAATTTAGACAATATCTTCATGGAACATGATATTTACTGAATATCTTAATGATTTTCTGGCATCAAAGAAAAATCGATAATTTTGACCATAAAATGTATTGTTGGCTATTGCTACAAATCGCACACCCCTATTCGGAATGATGTCATAATTTTCATTTTTAGGTGAACTATCCCTTTAAAATCAAAAAAAGAAGCCATGGCTCTTTCTGAGATGGCATAAACGCATTTACTATAAATGACAAAACACATCTTAAGCACATGACCTTGAATGGCTGCTCATGTAAGAATCCTCAAGATCATGATAAATGTGTTAAATACCTGATTATCTCTTTCATTCTGTCATTAACATCATTCCTCATTATGCCCTTCACCCAAATGTCTCGTTCAGACAAGCGTAGGTTCTGCACGCGCTGAGCGTAAGCCTTTCAGATGACGTTTCTTTCCTTAATCTACGCCAGGAGAATTTACCGACCTCAATCAATGAACCTTTGTACAACAGGGCAAAATTATTGCTTGTGACAAAAGAAGCAAATTAGTGGTTAATCTCCTCCATTGCTACCCCATGGGATTTTCATTAGCCTGACATTGTGTCCACAGCGGGAAGCAAATGAGATGTCATGCAACCTGGAGCACAAAGTCCTGAATGGTCCAGTGATAAACGAATCATTATAGGAAAAAAAAAAAAAAAAAAACTGACTGAGCATTTCTGAACCATAGTATGAAGTGTTTAAGGAACATTCTCCAGGGTAAACCAAGGACTCATTATTATGGTGCTTGTTAAACCAAATATCACTGTCGCTCATATATGATTTGAACAACTCCCTAACCTTTACTATTAAACCCTGGTGAGTCACTTGCATATCATTTGTGTTTAGATTGCACAGATTGTTGAGAAGTATGCTGCTACATTTCAGAGTGAAAAGGTTTACAATGACCACCTGCCTGGCAATAAAATGGACCAACGCCATATTTAGACACCAGAAGATCATAAAAAACTAGGCTTACCAACTACTATAGCAATGCTCAAGCAAACATTCAGAACACTCTGGCATAGCAACACCAAAAACGAATATTGAAGGCAATCTGCCAAAACATCTGGTTGTGGAATGTGCCACTTTATGACGTAATAATGTGGCTAAACCCCACCTCCGAAGATGATCAACGCCTGCTTCTACATCAGAGCCTATTTGGCCCTCCGCTCACTGATTGGTGCATGTAGTAAATAACGAGAGAGGCAAACGCAGGTCTACGCAGAAACCAAACGATAAAGAACACTCTCTTTGCTATCTTTGCACTGCCTTCCATCTGATCCCAACATTAGGAAAGAGTGGATGAACTTCATTTTTAATGAAGTTCCAGACACCTCAGTAAGAACTTGGTCCTTTGTTTACTTAATTTTACAGCGGATTCGTTTACAAACAAGGCACAATTTGCACCACACACATGTGAGCAACTGTTTTAATTATGTGCTCACTATTGCTTTGTTATTACAGATTGTTTGATATGTACTGAGTATAGGGCTGGGCGATATGGCCTAAAAATAAAATCCCTGATTTTTTCACAAAAAATCCGATTTTTTCCCCCCTACTACTTTTAGCATGTAAAGAAACCCCAGCTTTTCCACAATATATATGGGCACCATATATTTTGCAATATACATTGCAACTGCATCAGTGATCGCTTTCCACCAGGTCCCATTCTTATCATACCAGACACAGTAAATGTTTGTAAGACAAATAAATATGAGATTGGAGGAAAATATATATTTCTATGCTTTTCTCTTGCACTTATATCATATACAAAAATATACAATTTTGAACACAGAAATATTAAATGATTTAAATAACTGAAACGATCTGCCAGCAGGTGGTGGTAAGACACTGATTTAATTACTGAATCATATCATTCATTTGATTCGTTCGAACGGATGGTTCATTCAGGAATAAAGCAAGTGACTCTTCATGAATGGGAAATTGAATCATTTCACTAGATTCGCTTAAAAACGCACGTTCATTCATAAGTTGTGCAGCGGCTCAGCTGTGACTTGTTTCAGACCACTTTTGACGACGAAATAGAGCAAAATCAGGCAATAGTGTTATAGTCAGACAAAGTAAGTCACTTAATTATAAGTTCTTGTTTATTTAACTGCTATAATAAATCAATATCTCGTTTACAAACTCCCTTAAAAATGATTCAAAGCTGTCACTCATCTTAGTTCGCAATATCACAATGCTCTATTATAATCAACGAAGCTACTGCCCATTCAGTCTCTTATTTACACTCTCTACACTTGAGATACATTAGTCAACGTGCAAAACACATAGAAACCTTTGAAGCTCCACTCAGCGCAAATACAAATATGCTGATCGGGTCAGTCGCACATGGTGCTCCTAAATATTTTTTCATAGTCGTACACAGTAGTTTTTTTTTTGCCCTTGAACTGCTGGTCTTTTAGTCGCACCATTAAGAAATTAGGTCGCACTCTAGAGCCCTGATATGCATATAATTCGCCATTGTCTTCAATCATCTCTCTACCCTGTTTATGAAGTGAAATTGTATGTACTGTAATGTAACAGGCTAAACTGCTAGCAAGCAGCTAATCATGTCCCCTTAGTGACTCTTTATTTTATCAGAATGCGTAATTTGTTTTCCGTTCTGAATACAGCGGTTAATTAGGCGCGCCATCATGTGGTCGGACAATATTGCCTCTTAATTATTCTGCCATTGGTGCAATTACAATGTATCTAATATATTCATATAAAAAAAACGCGATACCTCGATTTAATATATTAAATCGTCTTAAAACGTAAATTCGAATTAATCGAAAAAAATCGAATGAATCGCCCAGCCCTAACTGAATATATACGTTTTTAACCTAAATCACAGCAGCGTCCATCTATGAAGGATGTAGGCTGTCAAACATACACAACTGTTAGCCAGTCATAGCAGTGACAATTTACTTGCGAGTCTACAATCCGCCACTCCGATTCAAATGGAGCGTTCTGATTCAAAACAGGACAGAAAATAGCCTATTACTTCTAAATTCTGACATATGTTTATGCAAAAATATTGATAACATAAGTGGACCTCAGAAAACAGTACAAAATAAAAAACAAAAATACTAAATAATAATAATAATAATAATAATAATAATAATAATAATAATAATAATAATAATAATATAAAAATACTTTTGTAGCAAAGCAAAAAAAAAAATTGTTTGCAACGTACAACACAAAACATAAACACCCCCAAAAACTCTACACACCGTAGCAACAAAAAAACTGAAAACAAAAACAAACACCCAAAAAAAGATCTAAACACATTTATAGCAAAACAAAAAAAAACAAAATAGCTCTAAACACTTTGCAACACAAAAAGAAAGAAACACAGCAAAAAGCTTTTGTAACATAAAACACACAAAACTAAAACACCGCCCAAAAAACAACTGCAACAAAACACTGAAGCAAAACAAAAACACACCACACACACAAAAAAAAGGTCTAAACAAATTTGTAACGAATTTGAAAAAAAAAATAATAAAAAAAAAAAATAATAATAATAATAATAAACAATTTACAAACAAATGCAACAACAAAATGAAGATACAAATAAAAAAATATTTGCAACATAAAACAAAAACACCCCCAAAAATGTGTTATAAACAAAATAAAAATAAAAAGCTCTAAACACTTTGCAACAACAAAGAGATACTTTTGCAAGACACAAAACAAAAACACTCAACACCAATGCAACAAAAACAAATCAAAACAAAAAAGCTCTAAACACTTTGCAACAACAATAAATCGAAAGAAACAAAACAAAAACACAAAAATAAAAATGAAAACTTTCAACATAAAACAAAAACACCCCCCAAAAAACTCCTAACACCACTGTTAAAAAAAACTAAACAATGCAACCAAAATCTGAAACAAAACAAAAACAAAACACACCCCAGAAAAAATCTAACACTTAGCAACAACAAAAAAGACAAAAACACAAACAAATTAAAAAAAAAAAACTTTTGCAACATAAAACAAAAAAAAGCAACAAAAAATGAAGCCTGAAACTGAAACAAACACACCACAAAAAAAGGATCTAAACACTTTTATAACAAATCAAATCAAAACAAAAAAACACTAAACTCTAAACACTGAACACCATTGCAACAAAAAAGTGAAACAAAAAAGAAATAAAACAAACGCACCCCAGAAAAAAATCTAACACTTAGCAACAACAAAAAAGAAACAAAGAAAAAACACAAAAGGCTCAAAACACTTTGCAACAAAAGAGAAACAAAACAAAAACACTTTCTCTAAACACTTTGCAACAACAAAAAAAGTAACAAAGAAAAACAAAAACAAACTTTTGCAACATAAAACAAACAAAAAACAAAAACACCCCAAACTCTAAACACCATTGCAAAAACACAAACTAAAAAGCAACAGAATTTTTTTTTGCAACAAAACAAAAACACCAAGAAAACTCTAAACACCATTGCAACAGAAAACTGAAACAAAACAAACACACCACAAAAAGAAAAAGTGGTAACACTTTACAATAAGGTTCATTAGTTAACATTAGTTAACCGTATTAGTTAACATGAACTAATAATGAACTGGACTTATACAGCATTTATTAATCTTTGTTAATGTTAATTTCAACATTTACTAATACATTATTAAATTTGTTAACATTAGTTAATGCAGTGTGAACTAACATGAACAAACAATGAACAACTGTATTTCCGTTAACTAATGTTAATAAGGATTAGTAAATACAGTAACAAATGTATTGTTCATGGTTAGTTCATGTTAGTTAATACATTAACTAATGTTTAACTAATGAACCTTATTGTAAAGTGTTACCGAAAAAGTTAATGCACTGTGAACTAACATGAACAAACAATTAACGAAGATTAATAAATGCTGTAATAAATGTATTGTCCATTGTTCATTGATGTTAGTTAATACATTAACTAATGTTAACAAATGGCACCTTATTGTAAAGTGTTACCCGAAAAGGACACAAAACAAAAACACACCCAAAAAACTCTAAACACTGTTGCAACAAACAAAAAACTGAAACAAAACAAAAACACCCAAAAAAAGATCTCAACACATTTAACAAAAAAACTCTAAACACTTTGCAAAAATATTAATAATAATAATAATAATAATTATACACAAAGCAAAAAAACTTTTACAACATAACAAAACAAAAACATCATTGCAACAAAAAACTGAAACAAAACACACCCCAGAAAAAAATCTAACACTTATCAACAACAAAAAAGAAACAAAACAAAACCACAAAGCTCTAAACAATTTGCAACAACAAAAGAAATGAAACAAAAACACAAAAAGCTTTAAACACTTAGCAACAACAAAAAAAGAAACAAAACAAAAACACAAGCTCTAACGCTTTGCAACAAAAAAAGAGAAACAAAAAAACAAAAAGCTCTAAACACTTAGCAACAACAAAAAAAGAAACAAAACAAAAACACAAAAAGCTTTAAACACTTAGCAACAACAAAACAGAAACAAAAAAACAAAAAAGAGAAACAAAACAAACAAAAAGCTTTAAACACATAGCAACAACAAAAAAGAAACAAAACAAAAACACAAGCTCTAACACTTTGCAACAAAAAAAGAGAAACAAAAAACAAAAAGCTCTAAACACTTAGCAACAACAAAAAAAGAAACAAAACAAAAACACAAAAAGCTTTAAACACTTAGCAACAACAAAACAGAAACAAAAAAACAAAAAAGAGAAACAAAACAAACAAAAAGCTTTAAACACATAGCAACAACAAAAAAGAAACAAAACAAAAACACAAGCTCTAACACTTTGCAACAAAAAAAGAGAAACAAAAAACAAAAAGCTCTAAACACTTAGCAACAACAAAACAGAAACAAAAAACACAAAAAGAGAGACAAAACAAAAAACGAAGCTCTAAACACTTAGCAACAACAAAACAGAAACAAAAAACACAAAAAGAGAGACAAAACAAAAACACAACTCTTTAAACACTTAGCACCAACAAAAAAAGAAACAAAACAAAAACACAAAAAGCTTTAAACACTTAGCAACAACAAAACAGAAACAAAAACAAACAAAAAAGAGAAACAAAACAAAAACACAAAAAGCTTTAAACACTTAGCAATAACAAAAAACAAACAAAACGAAAACACAAGCTTTAACGCTTTGCAACAAAAAAAGAGAAACAAAAAACCCCAAAAAGCTCTAAACACTTAGCAACAACAAAAAAAAACACAAAAAAGAGAAACAAAAAAAAAAAAAAAAGCTCTAAACACTTAGCAACAACAAAACAGAAACAAAAAACTAAAAAAGAGAAACAAAACAAAAACACAAAAAGCTCTAAACACTTTGCAACAACAACAAAAAAGAAACAAAGGAAAAACAAAAACGTTTGCAACATAAAACAAAAAACTGTTAAACACCATTGCAACAATCAAAAAAAGAAACTGAAACAAAACAAAAAAGCTCTAAACACTTTACAAAAACTAAACAAATAAAAAATTACAACAAAAACACATTACAAAACAAACATCCATAGCAAAACAAAAAGACAAAAGCACCCCCAAAAAAGCTCTAAACACTTTTGCAACCAAAACAAAACAAAGAAACAAAAACACCCCAAAAAAGCTCTACACATTTTTGCAACAAAAAAAAAAGCAAGCAAGCAAAACCAAAATAAAATCTGAACACCATAGCAGCGCTCAGAAAACTACCCACAACCTAGCAATGCCCTAAAACCACTTTTTTTACAAATCAGCAACACTCTACTAAGCGTATGAAATCTTGCACCACTCATTTTCTTTAAAAAAAATGCATCTAGTCTCCTCATGCTGTTCTTAATGAGGGCTATGTTTTAAATCACAAAGTGCTGTATTTGTTAGGACGTTCATTACAAGGACTTTGAAACATCAGTCATGTGTTTGAAACAGCAGGCTGCGTGTCAGTGAACTACTTCATATCTCAATGCTGTACAAAAGAAGAACCCTCGCTGAGAGATGTTCATATGCAAAATCCTAATGTGGCTACTTCTTATAAGCTACACTGCAGCATGTCCTTTTCTCTGACCTCCATCTCTCCATGCTGCTCTGTATTACCATAGTAACAGACTGAGACAAAGATCAGGCCTGTATAAATACATTCATCCAAAGCATAATGAATGAACCCGCCAAGCTTGTTAGCGTTACCAGACAATGCATTTGTCTTAGAAACTATCTGGGAAATTCTGTCATATGGGGACACAATTATCAAATAGCTGAGGATGGGGAAATTAAGGCAGTGCCTTTCAACCAAGCAACCAGGGGCTGAATAAGTCAAAAAGTTTGAGTACAACTGGTTTACACTGAATTTCCCTGTGTTTTGGGGGGTTATTTGATCTTTCTGGAGTTTAAAAGGCTTTTCTTGGGCTGTGAGCTATAAAAACACAATTAACTTTTGCAGTAAATAAATCTCTTATGTCCACCAGCTGTTAATGGCTGACATTTGTTGTTAAGTGTCTGAAGAGGAAATTAGTCCCCAGTTGCAATAATAAAAATAAAACTCTTAATGAATTAAAGTTTTGAAAGACCTTTCCAAAAAAAAGCACTTGATGTTAAGACAATGTGATTCTACAGATCATTAAAAAAACTTGAGATTCAAAACATTTAATTATCATTTCATATTTACAACCTGTCAAGCATTTCTGCAGCAAACCTGTAAATCTGTCCAATATGCAACAACAAAACACATCAAGAAAACATAAAACCTGAGATAAAACCTAGTAAAGTTCATGAAGCAAAGAGGAGGAAGAAGTTCACAACCGTTTTACTGCTATATAAAGTGGAACTGTTTTCCTGTTGATATTAAAGCTTTCAGCTGTATCTCTAGTGCCATTTATCACTGATGGCATAATGGTTGCCTTAAAAGAGGTTGTGTAATAAAGTGGTTTTCAATGCTCATGTTTACATGAGTCAGGAAAATATGTAAAAGTATAGCATTATTACAAATGATTACAAATAGGTTTGATTGATATATGCATTTCTATATTTTACAATAAAAATGACCAAAAGTGAATAGAATTTTTTTTCAATCTTTACTGCAGAAGTGCAATACCACCGTCATGACTCAATGCTTTAACAACCTGAAGAAATATTGAACTTGTCCAAATCATTACTGTGTGGTGGCGCTAATCTTTCTCAGCTCACACAGATGTGCCAAAAACCGCCATTCTGCAATCTTGTAAAGCTCATAAACCTACAAATACTGCATCAATCAAACTGAACATTGTGTGTGGATGATCTCTGTCTTCGGACTGTCAAACCAGCTGGTTTAAGTAAGAGACAATCCTGACACCTAGCGAAAGATTTGAGGAATTACAGCTTCTGAGCAATTTAATTCTAATTATTCAGTAGTTATTGAAAGAAAACAAAGTCATCTTATTCTTGTTTAAAAGAATATTTAGTTCTGTACTGGATTTGTGTGACTTTGGCTTATGAGGGTTAATAAGGCTAGGCTTGGAGTGTCACATCAAGCAACCACAAGTTGCTTTATTCACAGGTTGATGAGGGTAAAGGTCAAAGAGTCAAAATTTGACTAGCCCTATTAGACTTCAATCTGGTAAAAAAACACCTTACAGTTTTAAAAGCCACTTGATTAACATGTAAAGCAATCATTTGTACTATACTTTTCTTATGCATAGCATTTGATATGTCACCCTGGACTATAAAACCAGTCATAAGGGTCAATTTTTTTATTTTACCATCTGAAAACTGAATAAATAAGCTTTCCATTGATGTGTGATTTTGTTGTTAGGATAGGACAATATTTGGTCAAGATAAAACTACTGAGAAAATCACCTTTAAAGTTGTCCAAATTAAGTTCTTAGCAATGCACATTACTAATCAAAAATTAAGTTTCGATATTTATGGTAGGAAATTTACAAGATATCTTAATGGAGCATGATCTTAATATCCTAATAATTTTTGGGATAAAAGAAAAATCGATCATTTTGACCCATACAATGTATTTTTGGCTTTTGCTACAAATATACCCGTGCTACTTAAGACTGGTTTTGTAGTCCAGGCTCATATATTATACCACACTAGCATGGAAAAGCAATTTAAAGGGGTCATTGGATGCAAAACTAAAAACGAGCTGAAACAGTCCGACTCCGATCGCCAGTGTGTCGACTCAGACAGGTGCAGGGGAAGACAATAATGTCTCCGATTGAGCGATTGAGGTGTTCTGTTGGATGCAATAATGAACATAGCAGTCGTTATTTACTCCCGACATCTAAGCTGCTAAAGACGCAGAGGATTAACGTCACTTTCGTTTTTGAAAGGAAAGCGCGGATCCCGATCTACATATGCGTCTATGTTCATGCAAATCATTCGTGATGCAGCTTCACCCACAGCAGGAGTGAGTAAAAGGGTGTGTGCTTGTTGGCAAGTTTTGTGGCTAAACGCAGCTAAAGTAAACAATATGGCACGTCATCCCATGGCAGAGAGGGACGGGGCGACCAGAGCTCATTAGCATTTAAAGGAACATGCAACAGAATAGAGTTTTTTACACTACCATTGAGAAAGTTCAACCAAAGTATGTTATAGACTTCTCATTAAAAAGATCCTAAAGAATCATATGAACTTGTGGAAAACGGCCATCTGATGACCCCTTTAAATACTTAAAAAATTGCACATTTTAAAACTGAATTTTATTGTGTGAATCCGCTAATTAAATTAGATAACTGCTTTCCGATTTTGTGTGTAATATGCGTCAGACACTTAATGCACGCACTGTGGGTGGTAACCCTTTTAGATGTTGACCTACACACACTACATGTACCTTTGGAGCTTTTTACAGCCATTAAATAGTAATCATGTATTCTGGCTAAAAACATACAGTATGTGTTATTATATTAATGCATAAGGGCTTGAGAGCAAGAAGGCCTATAATCGATGAGGAAACCATTCTTTAAAATTCCCCATTCATCTAAAGGCCAGTAGCTACTGCCACTGTGACGAATGGATAATAATAACAGATCTCTCCAAGATATTGTATGCCTCCTTGAGAGTGAAGGTGAAATGATGCCACCTGCTGGAGATTTATTCAGCACCTGTAATTGTTTAAGTACTAAAAGTTAAGAAACTTGTTGGTCAGTATGGAAACCCACTATATTGCAAGACAAAAAGCACAAGAAAATCAGATAGACACTTACACTACCAGAATAAAAATCTATATTGTATTTTTACATTAAAGAAGTAGTTCACGTCCAGAAAGAACTCATGATAATTTACTCAGCCCCATGTCATCCAAGATGTTCATGTCTTTCCTTCTTCAGTCGAAAAGAAATTAAGGTTTTTGAGGAAAACATTCCAGGATTTTTCTCCATATAGTTGACTTCAATAGGGATTCAATGCAGCTTCAAAGGGCTCTACAAAATTCCAGCCAAGGAATAAGGGTCTTATCTAGCGAAACGATCGTCGTTTTCTAAAAAAACAAACAATTTTAATATTCTTTTTAACCACAAATGCTCATCTTGTACTAGCTCTGGGATGCGATTCTTCACGCATTGCGTAATCATGTTGGAAAAAGTCACGTGCGGTTAGTTCTTCGTCTGTGTACTTCAGTGCTCCAACTTCAAAATCATCTGACATCTGACCTTTTTTTTGTAAGGGGCGTGTGACTTTCTTTGCACGTTCACTTTGTAAACACTGGGTCGGTACTACATAGTGGTAAGATCCCTGATATACATTTCTCTCTTTTTTTTTTCTTCTTTCTAACCCAAAATTATATCAACATAAATTTGATCTCAGACAAATTTAAGTGTTAGAAACAGTTTATAATTTAACTGGTACAATCAGATGTCTAAAATGAACCACAGACTCTGACGCTGATAGAGTCGAGTCACACCTCTGAATCACACCAAGATAATTGTGTATTGGAGCTGCATTTAGTCAAACAAAAGCTTAAAAATAAATCCAAAAGTCTGACACATAAGCACAAACGTAAGAAAGAGACTTTAAAATAATAGTTCTGGGTAAACCACAGCCATCTTTTTCTAAATTAACACTTCTGATTTGCTTGTTTTAGGCTCGTAATAACCAGGTACAGATAATGCCACGTCCTGCCCCAGGATTTTCCTTCCAAGTCCAGACAATTCTAGAAACTCAGAATAAACACATAAAAAGTTGTTTAAACCACATTGTTTATGCACTTACTCTAAACAATAAAACTATGCATGCATTCTATGCACTCTTTATTATGAAAGTTAGTAGTTCTAAGTTTGAAATGAAGCAAATGCAAAGCAGTATTTCCATTTCATACAATAAAATTTAACTAAATGTCAACTTTATTATACTTAAAACTGGATTACATCCATTAACAAAGCAGTCACCCTATTAGATCAACTAGGGAAATTTTTTGTCATGCATGTGCAAATATTCATCGAATGTGAGAGTACGTCTGGCCCTGTTCTGAACAAAGCAGGCTTGTTTGACTTTACCGCTTTCCATAACAAGCATGCCAAAGTCTCGAAGGCCTGTTCCCTTCTAAGGCTTCAGAAAGCCTCCCTCTGCGTTTATTGAACCAGACACGTCTGTTTGTTGTTTTCCCTCGCAAAGCGGTGCAGAGAGCCGAAAGGTGTGGAACAAAACGCAAAGCTAGCTGAAATATTGATGAACATGAGGAGGATTCTCCATAGATACAACATATCTGCAGCACTTGTGCTGCCTCGATTACAATTAACTAAGTCTTAGTTAAAGCTGAGTTAATAACACATTCTTGCCATCTGCTATGGGCTGGCAGCAAAAAGGAAGTCTTGGTATTTCCAGAACTCTATAAATAGGCCTCACAACCCACAAGCCGCACTGCCCTCATCCACAATCTGCTTGAACACAGCACCAATTCAGACTGCTCCAAAACAGGATGTGACATCATTTCCTCTTGCCCATAATGTGATTCGGTCTCCTGGGATACAGGTTTTAGGAAAATGTTGTAGGTTTGAGACTTGTGCAAAAGATGACTCACTAAAACAAGAACATTACATGACATGGATTGCGAAATTGGGGGCAACAAGTTTAAGACAACTTTGAGTAAATACATGGGTACTTAATGTTCATAGGAAAGAAAAAAGATATGTTTATTAGCTCAATTTTGTCTCACAGAGACAGCATTGAGAATAAATGGAGAGCAAACTGCTGAAGTCTAAACAAAACGACAAACAACAAAATATGAAACTAAACCAAACAAAAAAAAAAGACAAAATAAGCTATGGAAACACTTTTTTTTTTTTAAAGGATAATTGCTAGCTTCAATCTTTAGATTGAACTTTTAGAAGTCAGAATTGTAAGAAATAAACCTGCATTTGTGAGAAAAAGTCAGAAATACATGATTATGATTACATGCAATTCGGACTTTTTCTTAAAATTATGAGTTTGCATCACGCAAATCTAAGTAAAAAACTCAGAATTAAGAGATATAAACAAGCAATTGCAAGAAAAAACAAATCACATTTACCTTTTGTATTGAGTGGCAGAAACAGGCTTCCATAAAAAAATAAATACATAAATAAAATACTACATTTGCCTTGTAAAATGTCAGAAATCATGAAATTAATCACAATTCTTAATTATTGTATTGTATCTGGAGTCATTTTTTTTCTTCTTCAGGTTTACACATCTTAAGGTAATCTAAAGAAGAGTAGACATCTAGTGTCAATTTAATATATAACGTTCCCAAGAACAAAATACGCTATTTCTACTTTTTTTTTCCTTAAATGAACCTAAAACATGATGATTTTTTTTTCTAATTGTGAACGCTGCCATCTAAACCCTGGTGCGCACCAAACAAGCAGACCGAGACGGGACCGAGATGGGTCTCAGTCCAATTCTAAATTAACTCTGGTGCAGTTCAAATGAAATATGAACGCAACAAAGACCAAATACTTCTGAACAAACCAAAAACAGGAAGTAATGACAAAATGCGATACTATGCGACATGATTTCACTTAAAGATATCTACTTAAAATGGCGCTGAGCAGACACATCAGTGAATGGGTACTTTGAAGTCATACACCAGTAGCGCAGCTTTAATGTGTCATTGTGTGTGGGGGTATAGCTCAGTGGTAGAGCATTTGACTGCAGATCAAGAGGTCCCCGGTTCAAATCCAGATGCCCCCTATGGGCCTAATAGTTAGAGAGTCGGACTTGTAACCCAAAGGTTGAGGGTTCGAGTCTCAGGTCCGGCAGGGATTGTCGGTGGGGAAGGTGAATAACCAGCACTCTCTCCACCCTCAATACCACGACTGAGGTGAGTCCCTTGAGCAAGGCACCGTACCCCCAACTGCGCCGCAGCAATGGCTGCCCACTGCTCTGGGTGTGTGTTCACGGTGTGTGTGTGTTCACTACTGTGTGTGTGCTCTCGGATGGGTTAAATGCAGAGCACAAATTCCTAGTATGGTTCACCATACTTGGCCTCACTTCACTTCCTTTCCTTTCCTATACGTCATTTAACCTGACCAATCAGGTTGTGAATATGTCACTATGCCTTTAGGTTCGGTATCTATAGGTCAAAAATGCCAGTGTGAACATTAAGCAGACCAGAACCAAATATCAATTTCCTTTTAGATCCAGACAAATGAACTACAGTTGTCAAAAAGTAGCGAGTTCGAAACTTTCAGTACTGACATTTTAAAAACGTCCATTTATGCTCAAATGGACATTAAAATTTCAGAACCGAAAGTACCGAACCTGGAAGTTTTTGACAACTGTAATGGCGTGTTCACACCAAACGACTTGCGCGAATATCGTACAATATCAAACGTTTGCTCAGTTCGGTATTTCATCCGCTGTTCCGATTTTCACCACTATGCAGCAGTGTTGCGCAAACTGGCGTAAAACCGGCAAGCGTGATAACAGACAAACGGCGATTGATCACACAGATGAAACGCGCTCTAAACGTCCGAAAATTAATAAATAACGAGAGTGGTAGAAGTGAAATATGGCATTACTTTGCCTACAAAACTGATGAAAAAGGGAGAACCCACAGACCTCAATGCACCAGTCTGCAAGCGCTGCGACACATCAGTTTTCCTGTCCAAAAACCTGCAGCTATCAAAGGAGCTTGCAAAAAAATAAAGACCGCAAAGATATGTAGATGTGAACCCATTTTATTCAGTCCCAAAATCACAATCCAACCTGTATCCTCTACCCTGTAGGGTTTTTTGTTGTTGTTGTTGTTGTTGCATTCTGGTTGCATTCACATTTTCTTTGTGATAAACTAAAAATATATTAAGAGATTACTTTTATTTTAATTAGATCTCTTCAATTGTGTTTCTTCTAAAATCAAAATTGTAGTTATTTTTTTGTAACAATTTCTTTGCACAGTTGTTCATAGAGTTTCAAGCACTGTGTTTAATAAAACTGTTTTCAATTCACCTATATTTGCCTGTTTCCTTTTTTTTTTACCTATGGTATCAATTTAGTATCGATACCAAGGTATTAGATCCTAGTATCGTACCGAAGTCAAAATTGTGGTATCGAGCCATCCCTAGTATATATATAGCTCAAATTGAGTAAAGAGTGTTTTTTCACAACTTACCAGATTGTCCAACCTCCTCACTCACTTCCTTCCAAGCAAGATCCTTTTTATTCCCGTTTCTATAAAAGTACAAAGATGTATCGTACAGCTCCGTGTATCCACATACAGCGACGATGATTTTGTCTTGTCATTCACGTCTTGAAATAAACCAAACAAACCGAACTAAAAGTACAAACACATCCTGAGACAAAGTCACCTCACCCTCAAGTCGTTCCAAACCTGTATGAGTTTCTTTTGTCTGTCGAACACAAAAGATGATATTTTGAAAAATATGGGTAACCAAACAGTTGATGATAGCCATCAACTTCCACTGTATTTATTTTTTTTTCTATTCTATGAAAGTCAACAGCTACCAGCAACTGTTTAGTTATCAACATTCGTCAAAAAAACTCATCTTTTGCATTTAAAAGAAGAAAGAATACGGATTTGAAACAACATGAGGGTGAGTAAATGATGACAAAACTTCCATTTTAGGGTGAACTATCCCTTTAAATAAATTTGTGAACTATAGGAGCTGTGAAATTGCAAGCACTCAGCAAAACCGTTTCTTCTGGGTGGATCTAAAATAAGCTTCTACTAGTTCCTTAAACACTGAATCAGAAGTTTTGAATCACATGCAACTAATAAACACGCAGCCAGAGGAAATTACATCATGACAACACTAATAGCCCTTCACTAGCAACTGTCCAGAGCTGTGACGTCAAAAGCAGCAGACAACAAAAAGCCATGCTTTTTACTAACATTTACTATAACACAATCAAATATGACCATTTCTTTACAGTCATTTTCTAACAGATCAGAGGTTTTACATAACACTTTCCTTTTAGACTTAGTCCATTCACGGATTTACAGTGTTTTTTTTTTTTCCTCATGTGAAGCGCGTCACACAGGAATGCGCGTCTCAGCACTCTGCGCGGAGCGTGTGGTTAACGGTCCACATGTGCAGGCCTGCTCTCATTGAAGCTCTGCTGACTTATCCTGCAAATACAAGGCCCACACGGAGCGATTAAACAAAACAACTCCTTTAGTCATGGGAGACAAAGCCAACAGCTTCAAAACGCTGGAAGAGGCACCTGGATGATTTGCGAATGAAATAATGCAATGAAGTCAGTCTCAACACAGGTTTATTTGACAGTTTGTACTCAAGTCATGCCTATAAAGCCATTTCAGTTAAAGTTTTGGCCTACATACAGTAATGTGCTACATGGTTTTCATCAGTTAACGACATCCATGTGTTTGTCAACCAGAGCGCTTCCTCTGAAGGCTCTACCCCACTCAACGCTCCTGAGGGAATTCCTGCTGCTTCCTGCATTCACCACAAATCACGATCCGGCCCTAATAATGAAAGCTGGACGGCCAAACTGCGTAATTCCTGTTGAATGATCAATTGTTAACCTCACATCTGGCAATATGAGTCATTATACATTCATTTATTTATATAGCTTTATAATCAGTCTGTGCTGGTAGGCAATGTTACACAAATGTGTCCATGCATTCTTAATCTCTCACTATATGAAATATTGAATACACGCCAATGGCCCATTCCAATATTTAAATTCACTTCATATTGTTTGGCTTGCTCTTGACCACCTTTTATCCTGTTGCTAGAGTGATAAAAATAACATGATGCAATTTCCAATACTTCTCTCTGCACAACTACGTTCACTGAACGTCCAGTGCATATTTTGCACAAAAATGGCAAGCGCTGGCTGGAAATGAAAAATTGTTTATAAGATACTTGGTTAAAACAATGAGCACTTTTGAAGAACTACATGTTTGAAATAGATATCTGTATGAATTATGAAATAATCTCGATATATTGCCTTTAAAATGGACAAGTATTTTATTTTTAAAAATTAATAATTAATAAATAGATTTCTTTACTTACAGAATTACAGTGCATTGCGAAAGTATTCATACCCCTTCATTTTTTTTTTCACATTTTGTTATGTTGCTGCCTTATGTTAAACTACTTTAAATTACTTTTTCCCCCACATCAATCACTCCCTACTCCATAATGGCAAAGCAAAAAATAGGTTTAGATTTGTGCAAATTTATTAAAATTAAAAAAACTGAAAAAAATCCCATTGCATAAGTATTCATACCCTTTTCTGGGACACTCGAAATTTAGCTCAGGAGCATTCATATTGCTTCTAGATGTTACTACACTTCGAGTGGAGTGAAACTGTGGCAAATTCATTTGAATGAGAATGATTTAGAAAGGCACACACCTCTCAGAAAAGGTCTAACAGCTGATAATGCATATCAGAGCAAAAACCAAGTCCTGAGGTCAAGATAACTGCCTGTAGAGCTCAGTGACAGACTTGCGTTAAGGCAATGATCTAGGGAAGAGTTCAGAAAAAAAAATCTGCTGCATTGAAGGTTCACAGAAGCTTGTAGCCTCCATTATCCATAATGGAAGACGACTGGAACGACTAGGACTCTAGAAAATGTCTGCCAGCCCCCATCCAAGCTGACAAAGTTTGAGAGGTGAAAAGGTGAGGCAAAGAATGGCAGATAATTGCCAAATGCAGATGTGCAAAGCTTGTCACATCATACCCAAAAAGACTTGCTGTAAAGGTGCTTCAACTATGTACTGAGTTAAGGGTATGAATACTTATGCAATGTACTTATTTCAGTGTTTTATTTTTAATAAATTTGTCAAATTTGCAAATCTGGTTTTTGCTTTGTCATTATTATGGTGTATGGAGTGTAAATTGATGTGGGGAAAAACTAATTTAAAGCAGTTTAACAATTCTGCAACAAAACAAAATGTGAAAAATGAATGGGTATGAACACTTTTGCAAGGCACTGTAGTTATTTTTGTGCACACCTTGTAATGGGCAGTTACTGATACATATCATTTTTGTATTATATTTTATTCCCACACTGGGTATTCCTGTGATATCAACTAAGTTCAGATAAACTTGTCACTAAATCCACATTTATTAAATGACAACAAAAAAAAAACGCTTTCTAGAATAGGCTTAAAAAGTGGACCAGACTTCATGCTTCAAGTCAAAAGTTTGGCTACTCAAGACTAGAATGACATTGATGAGCAGAAAATACCTTGCTATGCCAGAGAGAAAGAGAAAACACAAAGTGAGAGAGACAGAGGGCTCTTCACCAGCAGGAAATGTCTTAAGTTCAACAGATTGAGTAAATACTGCTGCTCGGGCATTGACAAATGTATGTGTCATTTTAATAACGTTTTTCCAGAGAGTGTGAACATACTGTTCTGTATTGATAGAGGAAGCAATTACTGTACAACCATAGCACTGACATTTAAAGGAACAGGGCAGTAGGCAAAACATCAGAAAACAATGTTTGTCCGGCAATGTAATTTAATCTGCTAATAAAAGGTTTTCCTCGTGGAGGTAAAATGCTTAATGTGGGAAACAGACTACATTTTGTGGCATGTTGAATTAGTACTTCTCTTCTCCACTATTTACAGTTGCTGTCAAAGGTCTGCAATAAATAGGATTTTTGTTGGTTTGTTTTTGAAAAAGATCTCTCATGCTCACCAAAGCTGCATTTATTTGGTCAAAAAAAACAGTAAAATGGTAATATATTTTAAAATGTAATGAATTTTTAGCAGACAGTCCTAAATGTCACGTTATCCTTCAGAAAACACTCAAAGGTGGGGATTTGGCGCTCAATTATTAATAAAGGTTTTTATTATTAGCAAAG
Source organism: Garra rufa (assembly GCF_049309525.1). Classification (NCBI taxonomy): domain Eukaryota; kingdom Metazoa; phylum Chordata; class Actinopteri; order Cypriniformes; family Cyprinidae; genus Garra; species Garra rufa. Next base: position 13,549,945 of record NC_133362.1, read on the forward strand.
TGTTATTGTTTTGCTAAATTAACTGGTTTTAGCTGTTTTTTAGTGTTGTTTTTTAATGGTTTTAGCCTTTCTTTTGGCTAAATGTTTTGCACTAAATCAACTGGTTTTAGCCAATTGTTTTAGCCATAAGTTTTTTGGCTTTTTTGTTTGTTTGCTTATTAGTTTTTTTATTAACTAGCTGGTTTTTCTTTTGTTTTAAAACTACATTTCAAACTGAAAACCTTTAAACTTCAAGCTTTTAAAACTGCTTCAGATTTTCTGGCTTAAAGGGGTGACTGAGAAACTGAGAAAGCAAAATTGCCTTGATCTTCTGACATATAAGAGGTCATTGTTCTACAAAACCATGTTGTAAGTTTCAGAATTCAAAACTTTGTCATTAGTATAAAAATGACTTATATTAAAAGGCAGTCTGCCAAAACGACAGCTTGAGTCTCTCGTGCTCACCAAGGCTGCATTTAAGTCAAAATACAGTAAAACAGTATTTATTTTTCAAATGTAATTAATTTTTAGCAGACAGTCCTCAATGTCACATCCTTCAGAAATTCTAAAGTGGGGATTTGGCGCTCAATTTTATATATTTATGGATCCGACAGTGATGTCGTAAGAAAAGTGTGAGTAACTGTTTTCATTACGTGGTCACTATTGCTTTGTCTCTTCTTACAGATTGTTTGATATGTACTGAGTTATTTATGCAGTTTCAACCTAAATTACAGTGGTGTCCATCTATGAGGAATGAATGTATGTTGTTAGCCAATCATAGCAGTGGGCGTTTACTTTCCAGTCCACAATCCGCCATGCCTATTCAAACTGAGCCAAAAAAAATGACTAAAACCAGTTGATTTTATATATATATATATATATATATATATATATATATATATATATATATATAAAATCAACTGGTTTTAGTCTTTTTTTTTTTTGGCTTTTTTGTTTGTTTTTGATTAACTAGCTGTTTTTTGTTAAATCAGCTGGTTTGAGCGGGGGGGGGGGGGGTTTGTTTTTAAAACTGCTGAATTAAAACTCAACTACTTTAAACTGAAAATGTTTAAACGTCAAGCTTTTAAAACTACTCAATTTTCTGGCTAGGTTTTTTCAAGCCAACTTAAAGGGGTGACCGAGAGTTGCCTTGATCTTTCGACATATAAGAGGTCATTGTACTACAAAAACATCCTGTAAGTTTGTCGTTACTCTAAAAACAGCTTCTATTGAAGGCAGTCTGCCAAATGACAGCTTTTAAAAAGTTACTTTATAAGATGTAATAGGTAGATAAGCTCTGCCTCGACATCGCTTCCTGTTTAGAACCGCCCACTGATTCGCACATGTGCTGTATTCACGGCGTAATTACCGTAATTCCGAGATGACAACACGTGACATTTTACTCATAGCTTTTTAGCACCTAAGTAGCGGCAAAATGAGTATGGCGGCGGTCAGGAGGCACAGCTGTCACGGGTCCAAGTCGTACCTCTCATAACATTCCGAGTTTACAAGTTGTAATTACGAGTTCAGGAGCACGTGAGGGCTTTGGTGTTGATAGTTTTGCCATAGAAACACAATTCAGCTCAAGTAGAATGTCACGTGTTTTCATCTCGGAATTACAACATGGCGTGAAGGCAGCTAGTGTTTAGAAGAGAGGCAAATGTGCAGGTTTGAAAACAACAGGATGCTCTGCAGTGCCAATTTGTGGGGGGGTGGGGGGTCTTTGATTGCCTTCCTTTTGATCCCAACAACTCGCTCCTTTGTTTACTTCATTTTACCGCAGACTCGTTTACAATTACCCGTAGTGTCAGTGACACAATGCTTGTTCCCTTATCTCAAAGAACCGAGGTTATATCAGTACGTCAGAGCAACAATTCGAGATGGGATTTTCAAACAGACTGAAACTAAATAACGATGCTGTGCCGCCTTTATTGGATCCGACAGTGATGTCGTAAGAAAAGTGTGAGTAACTGTTTTCATTACGTGGTCACTATTGCTTTGTCTCTTCTTACAGATTGTTTGATATGTACTGAGTTATTTATGCATTTTCAACCTAAATTACAGTGGTGTCCATCTATGAGGAATGAATGTATGTTGTTAGCCAATCATAGCAGTGGGCGTTTACTTTCCAGTCCACAATCCGCCATGCCTATTCAAACTGAGCGTTCTGCTGAGGAGGAATAAAAGCAGGAGAGAAAATAACTTATTACTTCTAAATTGTTTTTTGACGTAGAAATTTTGATAACCCCCAACCCCCCCCCCCCCCCCCAAAAAAACCAAAGGCAATTCATGACCCCTTTAAAGTTTGTCTACCAACTTTTGTTTGTTTGCATCTAGTTATCAGTTGTTATTGGGGTTCAGTTTTTAATAATGGTTATTATTATCGAATTTAAAAGCTGCTGTTTTTAATGTTTAATATATTTCAGGATTCTGTAATGAACAGAAAGTACAAAAGAACAGCAGCTATTTGAAACAGAAACCTTTTTGCAGTGTTATAATTATGTCCTTGTCACTTTTGACATTTTTAATGTGTAAAACAAAAAGCAATTCATTTTTTAATTACTTAACCCACATTTCTGAATGGTAGTATATCATGGTTTTTACAATAAGAAAGCACCAAATTAGCATATTATGCAATTTCTGAAGGATCACATGAACATTAAAGACTTATTATTTCAAGAACATCTTAATAATTCCAACATTTTGACTAGTACTGTATTATACAAAGAACTGTATGTTATGAAATGCAGAAACACATTCACACATAATTTGTGGTTTGGACTAAATGAAACTTATGACTAAATAAAACAGATCACAGTCAGCTGTCCCAACATGTACAAGAGTACATTATATTGTGATCTGGCTGATGTATTACCAAAGCAAATCAGGAAACCATGCATTCAAACATCATATAAAACACAAAAATTAAGTTGAATGTACTTTATTTCTCGTATTCATTAACTTTTGCTAATAGCCACATATTACACTTCATTCTAAAATGTGATTGTCTGCATTAAATAACTTCTCTCTTTAAAAGCTGATCTTTGATGTGGTGCGATTCGTTCAAGGATTGTCACAGCACACGTACATGTTTGATAAGAGACACTGACATGAAGCAGAGCCTCGTTTAATCGCTCAATGTCATATCAAAAGGTTAAAACATCAAAACGTAAAGAATATGGTTTCGTCAAGCAACAAACTGCTCTTCGAGTTGTCAGTTATACAATACAAAAAAATAAAACTACTATGTATAGAGCTCCAGCAACATAAACACAAGTGTAAAATAGACTTTTATGTGTGACTGCAGTACAAAAGCTCTATAAATTACTGTATAAAAAGCAACAAACAAACCTGAAAGCCTGAGACAAGAGGATCAACCCTCTGCTTTGATTTAGAAAGGAAAACAAAGATTTATAAGTCTCCAAAAAGCTTGCCGAAAGATCTCGCTGTGGCAGGGTGTGAGGGAAGCGGTCGGTTTTCACACGACCGTCCGCTCACCTCGACATTTCCTGCAGCTGCCGTAGATGACGGAGAGCAGATAGGCACTGGCGGTGAGGCAGGCGAAGACGGAGGCAGTGAGGTAGACCTTGTACAAGCAGTGATGTTTGTAGACGTCCAGGTTGCAGTAGGAGTTCTTTTGGGTTTTGTAGATCATGATCCCAATGGTGGACAGATACAGCAGTGTGGCGACAACATCGTGGATGATGTTGCTTAACAACCAGCGTTCTCCTCCGACGACAGGAACGAGGTCCTGCTTGTCCAGAAGCGTGAGGATGAAGATGGCTAACGTGAGGAGCCAGAAAAGCACGGCCACAAACAGCACATAGTGAATGGAGCCTTCATACTTGTTGGCTGCGATGGTGACCCAAAGCCCGGCTCCCAGCAGGATCTGGAGAACCCGTACAATCCCGATAAAGCTCTTGAGGAATTCCAGGAAACTTCTCTTCACCTGTGGCTGAGGGGGCATCTCCTCTTTTTGTTGAAGAAAACTCCTGGGAGTTCAGGGTGGGGGCTGTCGGCCACAAACAGAGAAACGAGGAGAAGAAAGAGCCAGCAGCAGAGGTAAGGAGCAGCTGATAAGGGTTTAGGAGGATGAGAACCCTGCAAACGCACACAGAATGAATCTTCTGCACGGCCCCGGGGTTTTGAAATGACTTCTGTCTGTTGGTCTCTTCCGTTTCCTGTGGTAACTGTTGAGTCGTGTCTCCCTCCCCCTCTTTCCAAGCAGAGAACGGGAGGAGAAACAGAACAGAGGGCAGGACTTGAAACAGTAAGCCCTTTCTCCTCCTCCTCTTCCTTGTCGTCCATCACTCCCTCTCAGTTAGCTAGTTAGAAAATTCCTGTGAGTGCAAACAGTGGCCCCTAAAAGTGTTTGGATACTTTAGCCACACTAAAAATTGTCTATGTCTTTGAATTAGATGAAAAATAAAATCAAACTTGGCAGCGTTTTTTTTTTTTTTTTTTTTAAACAAGACACTTTTTAGGATAAATATTTTAAATTTGAGAGAAAGAATTTGCTTACTTTCTGGCTGTCATACACTCTTAAAAATAAAGGTGCTTTAAAAAGGTCCTTTACAGCGATTCCATAGAAGAACCATTTTTGGTTCCACAAAGAATTATTTAGTTAAAGGTTCTTACGTTTTTGTTATCCGAAGAACCTTTTTCCGCCATTAAGAACTTTTTGTGAAACAGAGAGGTTCATTAGATGTTAAAGGTTATTTATGGAACCATTTAAACAAAAAAGGTTCTTATATGGCATTGTGAAGCACCTTTATTTTTAAGAGTGCATGCTGAGGACTTTTCATATTCAGATTTTTTTTAAAAAACTGAAAATTGCTAGTTCTGAGACATTGTCTAGCCTCATTTGTTTATAAATGCAACTTGGTATACATTACATTGCTAAATATATTACTTAAAGTTATAGTTCATGCAAAAATGGAAATTGTGTCATTAATTACTCACCCTCATGTTGTTCCAAACTTGTAAAACCATTGCTCATCTTCAGAACACAAATTAAGATATTTAAGAAATCTGAGAGCTTTCTGTCCCTGCATAGACAGTAAAGCAACTGACACATTCAAGGCCCAGAAAGGTAGTAAGGACATCGATAAAATAGTCCATGTGACATCTGTGGTTCAATCTTAATTTTATGAAGCTACGAGAATACTTTCGTGTGACGTAATTCAACAAGTTTTTTCTTTACGAACCAAAATGTACTCTAGTAGCTTTATAAAATTAAGTTTGAACCACAGACGTCACATTGACTAAGGTTTGGAATGATATGAGGGCGATCATTTTTGGGTGAACTATCCCTTTAAAAACATGGAAAATCATTGAAAATCTTGGGGTCAGTATAGTTTTCTAATGTTAAGTTCCTTACATAAAAATAAAGGTGCTTTATGATGCCATAGAAGAAACCTTTTTGTCTACATGGTTCCATAAAGAACCATTAACATCTGAAGAACCTTTCTGTTTCACAAAGGTTGAAGGTTCTTCAGATTATAAAAAGCTAAGAAAGAGATGGTTTTTTGAAGAACCTCTGACTACATGGTTCTTTGTGGAACCAAAAATGGTTATTTTATGGCATCACTGTGAAGAACCTTTTAAAGTGCCTTTATTTTTAAGAGTGTGTTCTCAACAAGGCTGAGAACTAGGGCTGCACGATTAATCGCACGATGTTGTGAGGCGCATTTAGTCAATGAAACCGGTACTTTGATTAGTAGTAAATCTCCATCACGTGCGTTCAGCGTTCGGCAATTAATACACAGAGGCGTAAATCACTGACAAGCTACGCCAAATCGCGCTCAAAATCGAATGCGATTTTTGAGCGCGATTTGGCGTAGCTTCTCAGTGATTTACGTCTCTGTGTATTAATTGACGCTCCAGCTGAACGCACGTGATGGAGATTTACTACTAATTAAAGTACCGGCTTCATTGACTAAACGCGCCTCACAACATCGTGCGATTAATCGTGCAGCCCTACTGAGAACGGTAAAAGAACAAGATTTAAGTCACTTTACTTTCAAATTATGTTAAACTGTCACTTTTGATCATTTAAATGCATCCTCACTACATAAAAGTATAAAATTCTTTCATAACTAATTAAATAATCTTGCTGGCATAATACTATTGATACCGTTAACTTAAATATTGAATATTGAAGTTCTAAAGACAATGGGGCAACTAATTTTATACCATTTTTCAATTATAATTTATTTAGGCAAAAACAAAGTTTAATATAAATTATTGCACTTTTTTTTATTTATACTTTTTTACTATAAATGTGGCTACAAAGCTATAAACTCTTTTTAATAGCAGATCTCAATTGTGACAATTTACACTATTAGTCAATAAGACTGTAATGTTTTTAAAGAAGTCTCTTTTGCTTACCAAGCCTGCATTTATTTGATCCAAAGTATAGCAAAAACAGTAAAATTGTGAAATATTTTTACCATTTAAAATAACCGTTTTATATTTAAATAGATTTTAAAATGTAATTTATTCCTGTGATTTCAAAGCTGAATTTTAGCATTACTCCAGTCACATGATCTTTCAGAAATCATTATAATATTCTGATTTGCTGCTCAAAAAACATTATTATTGTTGTTGAAAACAGCTGAGTAGAATTTCTCAGGTTTCTTTGATAAATAGAAAGTTCAGAAGAACAGCATTTATCTGAAATAGAAATCTTTTATAAAATTATAAATGTCTTTATCATCACTTTTGATTAATTTAAAGCATCCTTGCTAAATAAAAGTATTAATTTCTATAATTTATTTCCCATAAATAGTATACTGACTCCAAGCTTTTGAATGGTAATGCTGATAAATGCTAATATTTGAATTGTTATATTCATTAAAAAATCCGGGAAAAATTACTCAACTGTTTTAGATATAATAATAATATTAATATTAATAATAATAATAATAATAATAATAATAAAGAATAATGGTTTCTTCAACAGCAAATAAGCATATTAGAATGATTTGCCCATCATGCCCTACTTCTATCACTGAAGTTTTTTTTATCTGTGAAATTATTACAATAAATGAACCTGAGAAATATTCACTGGAGTAAAAAGTGTGTTAGATTCAGTTACACCTCAACCAATGCCTTAAGTGATCCCCAAGCTTAGATTATAGTCCAATGAAACGCATGTTAGAGCATTTGTCTCTCAATTTCTTTCTGTTGACAGTATTCTGCTTTTCCCAAACACTCATCCAAAAATAGATTTTCTGCCATAAGCTTCTTTTGGATGTCTGGGGAAAAAGCCATGAAATGCACTCTGTTAGCCTTCACTATATTCAGGCTTTGTGACCGACAAATATGCATCAGATTTGACTAGTGCACTCAGACCATGACAGAGGCAAGAATGTGGGATCCTTTAGTCTTTTCCAAACTAAACAGTCTTATCACCGCTGGTATGTGGCGTCCATGAAATCAGTGTTTTTCATGGTCCATGACCAAAGTCTGACAGCTGAGATGAGAGGCTGGATGCTCTGACGTCAGTGAATACCGACACACCCCTTAAACTCTACGTGGCTGTGTTAGTGCACCGCCCCTTTAAAGAATCTGGCCATAGACAGACCTAGTGGGCAGGGTTAGTTTTAAGATTTACATTCTCATTGGGTGATTTCTTATGTTTCCTTTTGGGAACAAAAAGCAGCTGTACAGCTGAGTGGGAATTACTGTAAAGACAGTCAGCTGCAGACTGAGAAAAGATGTGATATTGCGCAATTGAGTCCATCCACTAATGTACAGCAAATGCAGCAGCAGCACACAATGCCATGAAACTATCATTTGCACATAATGTGCTCTGATGAATCATATAAATGCTCCCAGAGACACCACAGATATGAAGAAAGATATCCTTGAATCTTTCAGGAAAGCTGGACATCATACTGAGTCACAAACACATTTGTGACCCTGGAATGTTTTGAGATTTATAAGCTTTCCATTGACGTATGGTCTGTTAGGATAGGACAATATCTGGCAGAGATACAACCATTTAAAAAACTGAAATCTGAGGGTGCAAAAAAAAAATATATATATATATATATATATATATATATATATATATATATTTTTTTTTTTTTTTTTTTTTTTTTGTCCATTCATCTTTAGCGATGAGCTCCAAGTCTTTCAGGTTGGAGGGTCTCCTTGCCATCACCCTGATCTTTAGCTCCCTCCACAGATTCTCAATTGGATTTAAGTCAGGACTCTGGCTGGGCCACTGCAAAACATTAATGTTTTTGTCTGCTAACCATTTCTTCACCACTTTTGCTGTGTGTTTTGGGTCGTTGTCGTGCTGAAATGTCCACTGGTGCCCAAGGCCAAGTGTCTCTGCAGACTGCCTGATGTTGTTGCAGTTTTTACGCCAAATTAATCTTCATCATTGTGGAGAAAACAATTTCATCTGACCATAAAACAGAGCTTCTGTTTTTCACCTGTTGAGTTGATTAAAACAGCTGTTCCCAATGAATCAGGGTAATTAGGATGCTTTAGAACAGCTTGGACTATTTGGAATGGTATAGAACTTTGGATTTTCCCCATAGACTGTGACAGTTTGCAAAGGGTATGAATAATTTTGGACATGCCACTTTTTGTTCAAATGTAAATAAAAGATGAGAAATATTTTTTTCCACAATGATGCCTCTTGTACATCGTCTTATTATCTTTAGGGAGAAGCCTGTGTCATTTCCGGTCCAAAACTTGCTGGTTGAATAAAAGTAACTTTAAGTCAGAATTTGCTAGGGGTATGAATAATTTTGGGCTTAACTGTACAGTAGGAAATATACAAAATATCTTCATGGAACATGATTTTTACTTAATATCCCAATGATTTTTGGCATAAAAAGAAAATAGATCATTTTGACCCATACAATGTATTTTAGCTATTGCTACAAATATACCCGTGCTACTTAAGACTGGTTTTGTGGTCCAGGGTTACATGTTGTTTAAAGAAACTCTCCACTGTAATGTTTTGAACATATTTCCTTCTGAAATTCCTTTTCATTTGTATTATTGAAACCATCTGTCTGTCTGTATATAAATTAATGAAAACACTACTATAACATCCTGCTTACGCCAAAGCTTCCAATAATGTTCTACACTTCACACAAGTCATATGAGGTCACCCTATAACGCTCCTCTTGCACTTCCTGTGAGAAATAGCTCAGAGGACATTGCACCACACTTACTAAAGCATTAGAAGCTATTGAAGATAGAATCAAATAATACAAGAAATAGTTTTTAAAGTGTTAAAAATAAAAAAAAGACAACTTTACTCTTAAAATGACTAAGAAATCACATTTTTGATCTCAAATTTAACCTCACATACTACTTAAGAAGCTAGTAAATCTGACTCTTTTCTCTTTTTCAAAAGCTGTTACTGGGGCAGTACCTCTTCAGAAGTTACACATTTGTACCCAAAAAGTCCATATCGGTAACTTAAAAGGACATATGTGACCCTGGACCACAAAACCAGTCTTAAGTCGCTGGGGTATATTTGTAGCAATAGCCAAAAATACATTGCATGGGTCAAAATTTTGGATTTTTCTTTTATGCCAAAAATCATTAGGAAATTAAGTAAAGATGTTCCATGAAGATTTTTTGTAAAATTCCTACTATAAATATATCAAAATGTAATTTTTGATTAGTAATATGCATTGTTAAGAACCTAATTTGGACAACTTTAAAGATGATTTTCTCAGTATTTTGACTTTTTTGCACCCTCAGATTCCTGATTTTCAAATAGATGCATCTCGGCCAAATATTGTCCTATCCTAACAAACCATATATCAGTAGAAAGCTTATCTATTGAGCTTTCATATGATGTATATATCTCAGTTGTGTAAAATTTAACCTTATGACTGGTTTTGTGGTCCAGGGTCACATATATGAAATGTACATATTAGTATCTAAAAGGTACAAAAGTGCACCTTTTGAAAAGGTACCACCACAGTGACAGCTTTTGTACCTTTTTTCTGAGAGTGATGCTGTAAAAAAATAAAAACAAAGAAAAACGTTAAATGTTGTTGTCATTTTACAGGGTTTGGTAATATCACGCATTTATTAATTGTTTTATGGCCATTAAACTCTTAATGATATCCATAAAACGGTCATTTTAAGAAAAGTCTTATAAGGTCCTGGATGGTGACAGGGTCAGTTAATTTAAGTTCAAGTCCTGGATTTATTGAGGAAAAGGCCATTATGTCCTTTTTTTTTTTTTTTTTGCAGTTATGGTGTCCTAGTCAGGGTGCAACAAAATAAGCAGCAAATGTTTGATGTCCGGAAAAAACAAAAGAAAAACACTGCACTTCTTAACCACTCCTAAAATTATTAAGAAATCACGTTTTTGATCTCAAATTTGACCTCACATACTGCTTAAGAAACTAGTAAATCTGACTCTTTTCTAAACTCTCAGAAAAAAAAGGTACAAAAGCTGTCACTAGGGCGGTGCCTCTTCAGAAGGTACTCATTTGTACCAAAAAAGTCCACATTGGTACCTTAAAAGGACATAATATATGAAGTGTACATATTAGTATCTAAAAGGTACAAAAGTGCATCTTTTGAAAAAGTACGACCACAGTGATAGCTTTTGTACCTTTTTTCAGAGAGTGATGGTGTAAAAAATACAACAAAGAAAAACATTAAAAGATCTTACATGTCTTACAAGGTCCTTGATGGTGACTGGGTTACCCGAGTTTAACTAATCTTGGATTTCTTTGGTTGAAAAGGCCATTGTATCCTTTTCTTGCAGTTATAGGCCAACAACATGGTAAAAGTTTATGTCTCAAAAATAAAACAGTTAAAAATCAAGATGTCCTAGTCAGGGTGCAACAAAAATAAGCAGCAAATGTTTGCTGTCTGGATTGTTGTAACGTATTTTAATCTCCACATCGTCAAGCAGATATGATCTCCTTAATCATCTATAACACAAACATGGAAAAATAGCAATAAGGACTTCACGTTTGTGGTTTGTGTTGAGGGATCTTGCCTCTAGATGGCAGTCTAAGCAAACATAAACCAGTTTCTTGAATGTTTAGTCTAAGGCTGGTGTGCTGTTTCCCACAATGTAATTTGATTAATGCCTATTTTAAATGTGACAAATCATCCAGAAGTAGCATTAGCCATGGTTTTGGCACAAAACCTGACATAAAACTACTTCCACAAAAAATCTTTTCTTGCTTGGACTGACAAATGTTTTTTTTTTTTACATAAACTTTGGATTTAAAAAAAAATATCGACACTTCTGTTATCTGTTAACTGCACTACTGATTAAATGTGTGATGTGTTAAAATCTTGTGATAATTTAATGTCCTGTTTGAAATTCTTATCCACATGCAGTTTCAAATAAAACTGTTTATTTTTAAAGACAAAGCAAATATCCAACACAGAGTTCAATAATAAGAACAGGCTACCAAAAATAGAAACTGAATCCCTTAAGCAATGCAAATTCCACATGGATTGATATGGACTCAGTGTTAAATAAATAATGACAAGCAAGCCTGCAGCTCTATTCTAACTGGCCCAGCTTTTATCGGTGCATTATAAAACAGTTTAAAAAGGTACTAGGCTGCTACAGTACAATAAGAAATTATTGTAGCAAAGTAAATAAAATGTGCTCAAAACTATATATTCCACTTTGTGTGCACACCTTTTCTACTTCGTTGTCAGTTATGTCTGTACAAGTGCTGGATGAACCAGAACTTGAGTTACTAATAGTGGAAAAGATTGGCTAAAAAAAAATTATCTAATGAGGAGAGACGGACCTCTAGCGGTCAACTGGAGAAGTTGCATGTGTAGATGTGATATATGAGGCACTAGGCATTTATTCTCACTTGAGTATTTGATATATCCATGGGCTTGGAAACATTTGTGCTAATCAGGTCAATGGCCAAGCCCTTCTGAAAATAACAAAAATGCTCTCTTTCTGTCATGAATAAAATCAGGATGCATAATTCTTGTTATACACAAAAAGAAAAATTAATCAGAAACCTTCAGGTGGAATAAAGATCACAGTATAATACAAGGTGCTTTGACTAGTAGTGAATGTGTCACAGCTCCACATGATATAATCGGCCGTATACTAACGGGACGATTACTTTCATGCAGTTCACATTAATTGAAACCCTTTTTATTGCAGATTACACATGAGTGTGCTGGCACAACAATGTAGACACCGTCAAACATTTTGGACAATTGAAAATGTCAATAAAGTGTTTTATGACAGGTAAGTGTGAACACCGTAATATAGTATAAAATGTTAATGTTTACAAGCATTTTGATGCCTGTATATTTTACAGCTCATTACTGGCTCATTAACTGATACTGCATGATGTTAAAACACCATCAAATCTAACTGCATACTGATTTTTAAACCATCCTCATTAAAAATGTAACGCTAAGAAACTGTTAAACACATCTCATCAAAATGTTGAAATAATGCAGACTAACGTTTTATCAATCTTAGCACCACTTCACAGGTTGCCGGTTTCTTTTGGAGACAATTTTAAAATCCCTTTATTTGTTTACAAATGTTTGAACAATTTGGTGCCCCCTACCTCTCTACTGAATTAGTTTTACGCAATTTTTCCTACTGCGGTCCCTGAATTTTGGAACAGTCTGCCCTTTTAGATTAAATCTGCACCATTCCTACCAGCTTTTAAGTTTTTATTAGAAACACATTTCTTTTCACTGGTATTTAACGATTACTAAATGCAGAGATATATTTGCATGCATTTTATGTCTGACGTCTGTTACGCTTTTTTCTCTCCCTCTCTCTCTCTTTCTCATACTTATTTTATTTGCTTATATGTTGAAATACAATGAAATTTATTAAATGATAATGCAATATATTGTGGAATGTGGAATGTCTGTGAATATTAGGCCGCAAATTAATGGAAAACACAGAATTTGATCAAAACAAACTGAATTTGAGGGCAATAAATATGTATTTCATAGGTCCTTAAAGAGATCATTTTTGTAAAACTTAATAAATTGCTGTTAAATTGTGTACATTTTTTGATTTCAATTTATTTAATATGCTTTATGATTATTAATAACCATTGACTAACAGCTTCAACAAAAGCAAATACCATCAATTAACAATCTCGTAGCTCATGGTAGGTTTGTCTTTAGCAACTCAGAAGTTATCAGTCAAAATAAATTCCCATGGAAAAAATAAATGGGTTTTTACTTAGGGCCCTATGATTTCCACAATGCGGAAAATGCGGACGGAATCACAGAATCCAGTCATAAAAATTTAATTTATTGTATAATGTGGAATGTCATCACGGAATTTGCCAAATTTGGTATATTTAAATAAAAGTAGGTCGCAATATGAACTGGTGTCTGTAAACATTAAGCTGAAAATTAATGGAAAACACAGACTTTGATCAAAATAAATTTGAATTTGAGGGAGAAAAAAATATTTCACAGGTACTAAACTCATAATTTTGTTAAACTTTTAATAAAATGCTGTTAAATTGTGTATGTTTTATAATTAATTTATTTAATACACTTTTTGATTAATAATTAACCATTGACCAACAGCTTCAACAAAAGCAAATACCATCAATTAACAATCTCGTAGCTCATGGTAGGTTTGTCTTTAGCAACTTAGAAGTTATCAGTCAAAATAAATTATCATGGAAAAAATAAATGGGTTTTTACTTAGGGGCCTTTGATTTTCACAATGCGGAAAATGTGGACGGAATCACAGAATCCAGTCATAAAAATTGTATTTATTGTATAATGTGGAATGTCATCACGGAATTTGCCAAATTTGGTATATTTAAATAAAAGTAGGTCGCAATATGGACTAGTGTCTGTAAATATTAAGCTGCAAATTAATGGAAAACACAGAATTTGATCAAAACAAAACTGAATTAGAGGTCAATAAAAATTTGTATTTGTAAACTTTGTAAAAAAAAATATAAATAATAATAATAATGTATTTCATAGGTACTTGAAGACATAACTTTGTTAAACTTTTAATAAACTGCTTTAAATTCTGTATGTTTTATGATTATTTAATTAAATATGCTTTTTGAAGAATAATTAACCACTGGCTAAAAGCTTTAACAAAAGCAAATACCATCATTTAACAATCTTGTAGCTCATGGTAGGTTTGTCTTTAACAACTTAGAAGTTATCAGTCAAAATAAATTCCCATATGAAGAAAATAAATGGGTTTTTACTTAGGGCCCTATCATTTCCACAATGCGGAAAACGTGGATGGAATCACAGAATCCAGTCATACAAATGAATTTGAGGGCAATAATTTATTTAATAGGTCCTTAAAGACATCATTTTGCTAAACTTAATAAATTGCTGTTAAATTGTGTATGTTTTATTATTTCAATTAATTTAATGTTTTGTGATTAATAATTAACCATTTAAAAAATTAAACCAGAAAAAAAAACTAAAAACTTAACTTAAAAACTTTAAATAATTAATTTAATTAAAAAAAAAAAGGAATTTGGGGAAAAATAAAATGGATTTCAAAGGGGCTAGTTTTTAAGGATCCCAAATGCTTCACTCTATTCTATCTTAATTGTAATATTAAACAGAATAGACGATACAGCACTTTCAAAAAGTAAAACGCACTTCTGCTTTAGCTAGTTAACAGTTTTTACTGTAAAAAAAAATTGCATAGTATTATTTCCATTCACTTTTTTACAGTGAAAAAAATCCCCAATTCCAACCCATTAGTCAGAATGACCTGCACTGCCATCTTCACATCTTTAGCAGACCTTAGATTCCCAGTGACATCTCACAAATCAGCACAATGTTGAGGGTTTGTATATGTGTGCAGAAAAACACTGTAAATATGATAGCACCCTACACATTTTACAGATCCTCTGGAAATGCCATTAAATATGAACTCTACTCTACTGATGGTCTACTGATCTATGATGCAGCCTTAACAAGGACTGGGAAGCAGTGAGGCTGGTATAGACCCCATAAGGTCCTTTTTCTATCTCTCTCTCACAGTCTGTCTCTGCCGGTTCTAGAAGAGGTCTATATTTATCCTGAGAGAGAGGGAGAAGGAGAAAAAGAGAGCAGGGACTGCAGGAGGCCTGCAGTGCTAAATACATCCATCCCATCACTTTCCACCAATGTCCTGATTTCCTCACAGGAACATAGAACAGGATGAATGTTTTCGTGTCATACCATTTAAATGTCTCATTTTACTCCTGTGTGTAAGAATCTTTATTCCAAGTTTGTCCTCTAATACATGAGCATTGCTTTGGGAATTAAGAACTCAGTGAACGAGAAATCTGCCAAGTCCAAAAAAAGCCTTTGTGGATTTATGGAGGCGTTTAGCTGGCTGAGTAAAAGATGCATTTACACATGTGTGCATACATTCAAACTAGTACACACCCGCACAAAAACACATACTACATACTTGTGCCTCCAGGTTTTGAAGAACAGCTGAGAGGAAGTGACAGCCGGGAGATGAGGAGAACAGATGAAGACCTTCTGAACTGGATGTCATGTGGTACCACACTGTACTATGAGCCTTCAAGAGAAGAAAAAACACTTACTATTGATAATACTATCCAGATTGCCATAGCAACATCAGTATGATATTACAGAAGCTAGCAAATCTCAGAAAGCATTCATATGAAGTAATCTGACATTTATTGTGAATCTGATATAGGATACTTGGATCTGATTTTGTGATGAGGATTGCCTTAAGGTCTCTTTAAATAGCAAAAAAGAGTTAATGCTGCTCTGTGATCACTCAAAAGTCTGTGTAATATGGAAGCCCGTTTACGCAACTGAAAAAAAAGCAATTACGTTTTTTTCTTACAATTCAGAGTTTTTCTCTCAGAATTGTGACATAAACTCGCAATTGCGAGTTACAAAAGTCAGAATTGTGATATAAAGTCGCAATCCTGAGAGTTGGAGTCAGAATTGCATGACATAAACTCGCAATTGCGAGTTATGAAGTCAGCATAGCATGACAAAGTCACAATTCTGAGACATAAAGACGCAATTGAGACAATGTCAGAATTGCATGCTTATAATTTAAAATCGCAAGTTTCTAAGTCAAAGAGAATTCCGTCACAAAAAAAACAGTCGCAATCTGAGACACAAAGTTGCAATTCTGAGACATAAACACACAATTTTGAGGGAAAGTCGCAATTCTGAGAAATAATGTCAGAATTGCATGACATAAACTCACAATTGCGAGTTATAAGGAGAATTCTGTCACAAAAGTTGCAATTTTGAGACATAAATTTCATAAAATTGCAATTGCGAGTTACAAAGTCAGAAATGCGAGACAAAGGGCAAATTCTGAGACAAAGTCGCAATTCTGAGAAATGAAGTCAGAATTGTGTGACATAAACTTGCAAATTGCGAATTTTTAAGTCAGAATTGCGAGGCATAAAGGCGCAATCCTGAGACATGAATTCACAATTCTTAATTGCTCAATATTGTATGCTGATATTTGTTATCGCATCGTATGCAATTATAATTTCTTTTGCAAAAGGATTATTTTTGTTTTGATTATTTTTGATTATTTTATTGCGACTTTATGCCTCACAATTCTGACTTCATAACTCGCAATTGCAAGTTTATATCACACAATTCTGACTTCATTTCAGTATTGCGACTTTGTCTCAGAATTGCATTTTTACCAGAATTGCATGATATAAACAATGCAATTGTGAGTTATAAAGTCAAAGAGAATTCTGTAACAAAAAATTCGCAATTCTGAGACATAAACACACAATTCTGAGACAAAGTTGCAATTGTGAGAAATAGTCACAATTGCACAATATAAACTCCTAATTGCGACTTATGAATTGTGAACTTGATGTTGCAAAAAAAATTGCAATTCTGACATCAAGTCACAATTCTGAGACAAAGTTGCAATTCTGAAAAACTAAGTCAGAATTGCATGATATAAACTCGAAATTGCGAGTTATGAAGTCAGAATTGCTAGACTAAGCTGCAATTCTCACAACTGTGAGTTTATATTATGCAAATCTGATTAAAAAAAAGTCAGAATTGAGAGTTTATATCTTGCAATTCTGACTATAACTCACAAATCTGACTTTATTATAACTCATAACAGGGAACATTTTGTCTCACAATTGCGACTTTCTCACAATTCTAACTTCATAACTCACATTTGCAAGTTTATATCACACAATTCTGACCTCATTTCAGAATTGCGACTTTATGTCTCAGAATTGCATTTTTATCAGAATAAACTGGCAATTGTGAGTTATAAAGTGAAAGAGATTTCTGTTGCAAAAAACAGTTGCAATTCTGAGCACAAAGTTGCAATTCTGAGAAATGAAGTCAGAATTGTGTGATATAAACTTGCAATTGCGAGTTTAAGTCAGAATTGCGAGGCATAAAGGCGCAATTCTGAGACATGAAGTCACAATTCCTAATTTCTTAATATTGTATGCTGATATTTGCTATTGTATCGTATGCAATTATAATTGCTTTCGCAAATGGATTTGCAAAAGGATTATTTTTGTATCAGAATTGTGACTTCATGCCTCACAATTCTGACTTCATAACTTGCAATTGCATGTTTATCACGCAATTCTGACTTCATTTCAGTATTGCAACTTTGTCTCAGAATAACTGAGTTATAAAGTCAGAGAGAATTCTTTTGAAAAAAAATTTGCAATTCTGACATCAAGTCACAATTCTAAGACAAAGTCGCAATTCTGAGAAACTAAGTCAGAATTGCGTGCTCTAAACTCGAAATTGCGAGTTATAAAGTCAAAGAGAATTCTGTGGAAAAACAGTCGCAATTCTGAGACACAAAGCTGCAAATCTGAGACATTCTGAGACAAAGTCGCTATTTCTGAAAAATATAGTCAGAATTGCGAGTTATGAAGTCAGAATTGAGAGACAAAGTGACAATTCTGAAAAATGAAGAACTATGATATAAACTCGCAATTGTGAGTTATAAAGTCAAAGAGAATTATGTCGGAAAAAACAATCGCAATTCTGAGACACAAAGTTGCAGTTCTGAATTGCGTGATAGTGATGGGAAGTTCGGATCATTTTACCGACTCGGATCTTTGAGTCTCGTTCAGCAAAATGAACGAATCTTTTTTCGAGTCATTTCGTTCATTCCGTTCATTTTACCAAAATATAATAAAAAAAGCTACGTGTTACTTCCATAACACATGTACTGCTTATACAAACGTTGATCACACTACAAACAAGACAAAACTATAATGCTATTAGAAACATAAGAGACTAATTCATTTTTTACCTGGGTCTTCAGTCTATGATTAGCTCCCTCACCTCTATCTGTCCGGGTTTGAGTCGTTCGTTCATCACGTGACAGCCCCATATTAACTTAACTAACGCGATCTGAGCCGGAAATAGAATTGATTAGTTCATCTCTCGAGTCTTTCGGGTTTGAGTCGTTCGTTCATCACGTGACAGCCCCATACGCTTAACCTATGCTGCTGGAGCCGGAAACAGAATGGATTCGTTCATCTCTCGAGTCTTTCGGGTTTGAGTCGTTCGTTCATCACGTGACAGCCCCATACGCTTAACCTATGCTGCTGGAGCCGGAAACAGAATGGATTCGTTCATCTCTCGAGTCTTTCGGGTTTGAGTCGTTCGTTCATCACGTGACAGCCCCATACGCTTAACCTATGCTGCTGGAGCCGGAAACAGAATTGATTAGTTCATCTCTCGAGTCTTTCGGGTTTGAGTCGTTCGTTCATAGTTGCGCAATTGCGCATGCGCGACTGAACGAATCACTCCCGAGACGACTCGTTCTTCCCGAGTCACATTAAAGATTCGTTCAAAATGAACGAATCGTTCAAGAACGACCCATCACTATTGCGTGATATAAACTCAAAATTGCATGTTATGAAGTCAGATTAGGGAGACAAAGTTGCCATTCTCACAATTGTAAGTAGTACTGTAGATCACGCAATTCCGGTAAAAAAAAAGAATTGCCAGTTATAAAGGCAGAATCGCAAGAAATGAACTCGCAATTCTTTTTTTTTACCAGAATTGCGTGATCTATACTTACAATTGTGAGAATTGCCAGTTTATCACACATATCTGACTTTATAACTGCGACCTTTTTAATCTCACAATTCAGAATTTTCTTTGCAGTTGCAAGTTTATATCACACAATTCTGACTTTTGTCTCACAATTGCAACTTTTTATCTCGCAATTGGGACTTTGTTTCTCAGAATTGCGATTTTGTATTATGTAATTCTCAGGGGGGAAAAGTCAGAATTGTGAAATTAAAAGTCGCAATAACCTTTTTTTTTTTATCCAGGGGCGGAAACGGGCTTCCATAGTGTAAAAACTTAATGCTCCATGAAAGACACCAATTATGCCAGCTCTGACCCACCTTAGCCCCTAGTATCAAAATCTGTGTAAATACATTAATAAACTCACAAAATAAAAAATGCCGAATTTACACTGCGTACGAAAACAAATCAGCATGCAATCTTAAGCAGTAGCCTACTTACGACTGCACGCTTCACAAGCTCTACTGAGTTTTCTACCATTCTCATAGGTGCTTACAATGCATTTTCTTTCATCCATACTACTTTTTTAATTCTCAGATATCTCTAGACATCGCGATATAGGCCTACACTTCAACATATCAGTGATTGCAAGGCACAGTAAAGCTTTAAACCATCATTTTATACTCACAAGCTTCCTTGACCAAGTTACTTATGCAATCCAGTCGAAATAAAGCATCCAAGGCCTCCATCCAAGATTTTCAAACTTGTTACATTTCTCATTCCAGTCAGGTGGACGCCAAGCATCACATGAGGAGAAATAGCGACGGATTTCAGTTTGTTTATATCCAACTCCAAGTACAGCGCTAATATTCCAGGGCAAAAAGCTCAACCGAAAAAAAAACTTTTGCAAATCCATTTGAAACAGCAATTATACAGCCTGTTAATAGGCCGCATAGCCTACTTGAAATTGAATTTAATTAAACTAACCTGGGTTTGTGTAGTGAGCGATATATACACTAGGTGGCAGGAGAGTGGAAAGATGAAAAGTCGTTAAAAATAATGAATAATAAAATAAAAAATATTCATAATAAAAGCCTGATGCCCCACAAAGTATCTATATAGAGTCTCTAAAACTAATATTTTAAATCAAGAAGAAAATAAAGACTCAAACAGAGGTTCCCAAGTTATTCTTTAGCTACAGGAAAGTACGGAAGATAAGAGCACATGCATTATTCTTTTTTCTGTCTTGTTTTATTCTAGCTATTACCTAATTTTCTTGTGATCAAACCAACATAACACTGTAAAAACGATATGCTGTTTACCATTACTACAGGTTTTGTCATATTTGCCTTGTTTTCTCCTCTTTATGATTTGATTTTTTATAAAACCATATTTCTGCTTCAGCTTAAATAATAATTAAAAGTTTCACAATTTTGGCTCATAACACTACCATTCAAGATTTAGTGTTTTTGAAGAATTCTCTTCTGCTCACATGCATTTATTTGATCCAAATACAACAAAAGCTGTAATATTTTTTTTATATTTGTAATTTATATTACAATTTATAAAATGTATATTTGTAATTTATTCCTGTGATCAAAGATTCTTTGTTAAATAGAGAGATCCAAAGATCAGCACTTGTCTGAAATAAAAAGCTTTTGTAACATTATACACTATGCACTGTAAAAACGATTTGTTGCATCAACTTAAAATAACTTGTTACCCCGCTGCCTTAAAATCAAATAAGTTTAGTCAACTTGAAATGTTAAGTTGTACTAAGTTATCAGATGTTTTGAGTTGATTCAACTTAAACTTTTAAGGCAGCTGAGTAACAAACCCATGTAAAAGCTTGGAGTTAATATAATTGTTTTTGTTTTTTAGATACTAAAAATCAATACTTTAATTATACGAATTAATCCTAACAAGGATGCTTTAAATTGATCGAAAGTGATGATGAACACATTTATAATGTTACAAAAGATTTCTATTTCAGATAAATGCTGTTCTTCTGAACATTCAATTCATCGAAGAAACCTAAAAATAATCTACTCAGCTGTTTTCAACATAATAATAATAATAATAATAATAATAATACATGTTTTTGAGCAGCAAATCTGAATATTAGAATAATTTCTGAAGGATCATGTGACTGGAGTAATAATGCTAAAAATTCAGCTTTGTAATCACAGGAATAAATTACATTTTAAAATACATTCAAATAGAAAACAGCTATTTTAAATAGTTAAAATGTTTCACAATTTTACTGTTTTAGCTGTACTTTTAGTTAAATGCAGGCTTGGTGAGCAGAAGAGACTTCTTTAAAAACATTAAAAATCTTACTGTTCTAAAACGTCTGTCTGGTAGTGTATCTCACAATATATTGTGGAACTGTGACTTTATATCTCAGAGTGTTACTTTATTTTATATTTGAAATCTCAGTTGTTTACTCTAACATGGGCTTTCATAAATTTTCTTCTGATCAAAAGTTGTTTGCTTGTGATGTTGACTTCTTTCCTCAGAGATAAATAACAATAGAAATCTCTCTTTTTTCAATGGTCAAACCATTTCAGCATCTGTCAAACATCATTCATCCATACACTTGTCCCAGTCCTTTGAGTTGACTGCCACCTAAAATGCACTGCAATATGGCATTAAAATATCATTATAGTCTCTACATAAAGCAATAAAACTGTACCCTCCAAGTGTCGAAACTGGTTTGTGGTCTATTACTAACAGACATAGAGCTATTTCAGCTTGACTGAGTCCTTGATCAATGTAAAAAATGAACCCACTCATCCATGATGAGAAAGTACATACAGTACGTTTTGAGCTAGAAATGGCTTTTGCTACTTCCAGACCAAACGAAAACAGCTTATAATTTGACAGAGCAAGTCAGAAAACATAATAATGCATGACCGCTTAGGGCTTTCAAAGCAAAGGATGTTAAAATAAATTGATTTTTTTTTCAAGGCTCACACTGTGAAAACCCACACTTCAAAGGTAATTTTCTCTTTTGAGTTGCCTCTCCAGTCTGATGCATTCTCACAAAAATGGCCAAACGCACACAGACACGCTTGTTTATTTTTTCTACACACATATATTTTTTGTGGATACACACATCACCCCAACTTTCTTTTCTCCCAAGCACAGCCCACCTCTCACCTCTCCACACACACATTCAAACAAGAGCACGTAATAATCGCCAAAAGTACTGGCTGTGAAATTGGAAGATGTCAACGCACGGCGAGCATTTGGACACACAGAGCTCACGGCTCGGCCCAGGGAGTCCAATTATCCCCCAGCCTTGCCTGATATAGGCTATCAACACACAACTATGCAAAACAGAGCTTTGTGACATTTTGGCTAAACTCCCACTGTTGAGGGCACCAGATTGCCTCTGTCGAATCTGGAGAAATCTCTTACTCAGATAGAGATTCTGTTTATGTATTATCCTAGCAATATGAATAGCATCGGGTTTCCATTTATAATGCATATGCACAATTCATAATGCAGATGGGTAGACTAGCCTTATGGGTTATAGTGTTATTAAAAGGGTCTCATCCACATCTAGCTATTTTTAGCTAGATTTGCTGCTTGATATTGCAAATTGGTTTGTCTTATCATATTATTTTGATGCATTGTCTTAATTATGAACACACTGGTTTGTAGTGCAAACAGTTTTATCGTTTACTGCACGTTGTTATTGTTCTCGTTATTTCGGTTATAGCGGTTCTGTCTCGGTCATACGCTTACTTCCGCGTTGAAAAATAAGGTGAATAACGTTACATATTTGGCTAAATGTTAATAGAATATATAATAATTATTATTAATAATATAATATTCAAGACAGGGGTTTAAACCTGGAGTGTGTGGATAATTTAATTACTTATCTGGTTAAATATTAATATATTACTAGAATAATTAATATATAATATAATATTCGAGCCAGGGTTAAAACCAAGGGTGTGTGGACCCCTGGAGGTTTATGAAGGTACTGCAGATATACTGAGATACAGAAGCATAATTTTATTTCATGTTATTTCTGAAACATCGGTTTACAGAGATTTAGTATTGTTTATGTACTTACTTTTATTTTTTATTATTTTAATATTTGATTAAAAATTTTATTACATTTTGTTATGTGGCTTTGTCATTTTAATAGTTTTTATTTAATAGTACTATTTAGGTTTAATTTACTTTTATTCAGTTTTAATTTATGTATATCCAGCTAGAAATTTTAGTGCTTCAAATTAAAATTATTGCAAATATTTGCTAAGGCATGCTGTTTTTTAGTATATTTTGTTATGTGCTTTTTCATTTAAATAGTTTTTATTTCATATTACTATTTAGTTTTTTTTTTTTCAATTCTAGTTTAAGTATATCCAGTTATATTTGTTAGTGATTAAAATTAAAATTATTGCAAATATTTGCTACGGCAGTTTTTTTTTCTTTTTATTAAAAAAAATTACATATACATTTTGTTATGTGCTTTTGTCATTTTATTTTATTATTTTATTTAATATAATATTATAATA
Organism: Garra rufa; assembly: GCF_049309525.1. Lineage (NCBI taxonomy): Eukaryota > Metazoa > Chordata > Actinopteri > Cypriniformes > Cyprinidae > Garra > Garra rufa. The sequence continues at coordinate 13,573,449 of NC_133362.1, forward strand.
ATGAACTTTAAATTAAAATTATTGCAAATATTTGAAGGAAGCCAAAAATGTTTTTTTCAGCCATCTGGTTTAAGTTTTATTATTTATTTTATTTTATCACTTTTTTAAATACATTTTGTTACGTGCTTTTGTCATTTTAATAGTTTTTATTTAAGATTATTATTTAGGTTTACATATATACAGAATCTTAGTGCTTCAAATTAAAATTATTGGAAATATTTGCTAAGTTTTTTTTGCCATCTGGTTTAAGTTTTATTATTTATTTTTATTTTATTTACATTTTTTAACTACAATTTTTTTGTACATTTTGTTGTGTGCTTTTGTGATTTTAGGTTTCATTTATTTTTATTTCAGTTTTAGTTTGTGTATATCCAGTTAGAAATGTTAGGGCTTCAAATCAAAAGTAAAAAAAATTTGCAATCAAGGTTTTTTTTTTTATTATTTTTTTTTTATATAATTTTTTACATTTAAAAAAATAAATAATATAATTTATATTTTGATCACATTTTTCATGTGCTTTTGTCATTATAATAGTTTTTATTTAATATCACTATTAAGGTTTAATTTATTTATATTTCAGTTTTAGTTTATGTATATCCAGTTTTGAATGTTAGCGCTTCAAATTAAAATTTCTGCAAATATTTGCTAAGGCCTTTTTTTGCCATCTGGTTTGTTTTATTTTATTTTAATCATTTTTATTTTATTTAAGTTTTTTAGTACATTTTGTTATGTGCTTTTGTCATTTTAATAGTTTTTATTTAATATTACTATTATGTATATCCAGTTAGAAAAAGGCCTTTTTTTGCCATCTGGTTTAAGTTTTATTTTATTTCAAATTAATAATTTTTATTTTATTTTATTTTAGCTGTATTCGCTTTAGTTTTAATTAACACATTTTGACATATTATTATTATTATTGAGAACATCTAACATTTTTGTTAAAAAAAAGTATTTGCATGTTATCAAGATATCATCATTTGTAAAAATTCCCCTCTCGTACATACCGTAGGACAGATAAAAATATTCTTATTTTTCACATCAGCATTGCACTGAGTTCACAAAGAAGTCGCAGCTCTCCACTGAGCGCCATTTAACATGTCTTTCAGTGTTTCTCGGTCTTCGTTTCTCTCTTCCTGACAGCATATCATCTGCTGCGCTCAGCTTTGTGTCACTGAATCTCACAGGAGGAGGGGGATCAGTGTTGCGGTGATACTCCCGGGCTCTGATACCCACCATCCTGCTCTTACAGCTGTACACTTCAACTCAGAGAGTAGAGAGGCCTGTCACCATGCAAACCTCCATGCATTAGATATTACATATTAAATATTTACACAAGCTCAGTGTTTACATTACGCTGTTGAATTATGTGATGGAGGAAGCACATTGCTTGAAACACGCAAGACGCTGTTTAAACCAAATGCTTTGTGAGTGAAATTTGAGGGACATTTTATAGTGCTGGGGTTAAGCTAGTCATTTAAATATGATCGTTAGCAGTCTTCTCTCCTGCAGCACTATTTCTATTGCTGTTTTGGTAGCCATGACTCGACCTGTCATGCCTTCATCTGCTTCCCACACTTTATCTGCTCTCTTCTCTCACCACTATTTAATTTGGGTTTTCCATCTGTCACAGCTTTATGAGCTGCTATCTATCTACTGCCTGCCTATAAATGTGCTATCTGTATCTACTGACTTAGTATCTACCATACATAGGCTAAAGTATAGTAAATAAGTATTTTATAAATGAATGGATATATATATACAGTCAAGCCCGGAATTATTCATACCCCTGGCAAATTCTGACTTAAAGTTACTTTTATTCAACCAGCAAGGTTTTTTTTTTTTTTTTTTTTTTTAGAAATGACACAGACATCTCCCAGAAGATAATAAGATGATGTACAAGAGGCATCATTGTGAAAAAAATTATTAGTCATCTTTTATTTTCATTTGAACAAAAAGTGGCATGTCCAAAATTATTCACACCCTTCTCAATAATCAATAGAAAAGCCTTTATTGGCTATTACAGCAATCAAACGCTTTCTATAATTGCTGACCAGCTTTTTGCATGTCTCCACTGGTATTTTTGCCTATTTATCTTTAGCGATGAGCTCCAACTCTTTCAGGTTGGAGGGTCTCCGTGCCATCACCCTGATCTTTAGCTCCCTCCACAGATGCTCAATTGGATTTAAGTCAGGACTGTGGCTGGGCCACTGCAAAACGTTAATGGTTTTGTCTGCTAACCATTTCTTCACCACTTTTGCTGTGTGTTTTGGGTCGTTGTCGTGCTGAAATGTCCACTGGTGCCCAAGGCCAAGTTTCTCTGCAGACTGCCTGATGTTGTTGTTGAGAATTTTGATGTATTGCTCCTTTTTCATGGTGCTGTTTACTGTGATTAGGTTCCCTGGTCCACCGGCTGAAAAACACCCCAAAACATTAGGTTCCCACCACCATGTTTGACAGTGGGGATGGTGTTCTTAGGGTTGAAGGCTTCTCCTTTTTTACGTCAAATGAAGGCTACATCATTGTGGCCCAACAATTCAATTTTTGTTTCATCTGACCATAAAACAGAAGACCAGAAGTCTTCTTCTTTGTCCAGATGAGCATTTGCAAAGGCCAAGCGGGCTTTTGTGTGCCTTATCTGGAGAAGTGGTGTCCTCCTTGGTCTGCGTCCATGGAACCCAGTGGTGTGCAGTGTCTGTGGACTGTCTGCCTTGAGATGTTGCCACCAGCAGAGCCCAGATTCATCAGGATGGCCTCGGTGGTGATCCTTGGATTCTTTTTTTACCTCTCTCACTATCCTGCTGGCCAGCACAGGTGTCACTTTTCGCTTCCGACCATGTCCTCTGAGATTTTTCACAGTGCGGAACGTCTTGTATTTTTTAATAATACTTTGCGCTGTAGCCGCCGGAACTTCAAAACATTTAGATATGGTCTTATAGCCCTTTCTTGACTTGTGAGCAGCCACAATGCGCAGCAGCAGGTCCTCAGTGAGCTCCTTTGTCTTAGCCATGACTCTCCACAAAACCAACAGCAGAGAGCTTCTGTTTTTCACCTGTTGAGTTGATTAAAACAGCTGTTCCCAATGAATCAGGGTAATTAGGATGCTTAAGAACAGCTTGGACTATTTGGAATGGTATAGAACTTTGGATTTTCCCGTAGACTGTGACAGTTTGCAAAGGGTATGAATAATTTTGGACATGCCACTTTTTGCTCAAATGTAAATAAAAGCTCAGAAATACTTTTTTCCACAACGATGCCTCTTGTACATCGTCTTATTATCTTTTGGAAAAAGCCTGTGTCATTTCCAGTCAAAAAAAAAACTTGCTGGTTGAATAAAAGTAACTTTAAGTCAGAATTTGCCAGGGGTATGAATAATTTTGGGCTTGACTGTATAGAGTGTATGGATGTCTATCTATATCTGTCTATAGATGTCTTTATATCTACAAACACAAATACATAAACACTGCTTTGGGGCTGCATTGATTTGATCAAAAATAAAATAAAAACAGTAATATTGTGAAATTTTATTACAATTTAAAATAACTGTTTTATATTTTAATGTATTATAAGATGTATTTTATTCCTTTGATGGCAATGCTGATTTTTCAGCAGCCATTACTCCATTATTCAGTGTCACATATTCCTTCAGAAATAATTCTAATATGCTGATTTTCTGCTCAAGAAACATTTTTTTATTATTATCAATGTTGAAAGCAGTTGTGTTGCTTGATATTGTTTGTGAAAACCTGTGATGTTAAGATGATCTTTGAAAAAATGTTCAAAATAACATTTATTTTAACATTCTAAATGTTGTTACTGTCACTTTTCTTATCTTATACAGACCCTAAACAGTAATGCTGCAATAACAGTGTGTTCGAAAAGTCTGAGACCTTACTGAAAAACTGTTTGTTTCATTGGAACCTTGGAATAAACAGAGTAGAACACAGTACAAAAATGCACATTTATGCACTTTTTCTAGGTCACTAATAAAAAATAAGTACGTTTTTGGCTATGGTTATGTGAACTGCTTTGTGCAGAGGCACAAGATGCTCTTTGGAGCATTTCAGATCATACTAGAACAAACTTGGAGAGTTGACACAACTTTGAAGCAAATAAAGGGGGTAAAACAAATTTCTTCTTTTTCTTGGTTAAATAAACATTACTTACACATATTTTTACATGATCAATGTTATCAATATTCTATTTTGTAAAGCGACGTATGAATCTCATCAAGTGTTTATAAGCATTTTACATCTAATCCAAAATAATAACTCAAGGCAGTGACAATTTAAACAATATATTTTATTTGTGAAGTTATGTTCAGCTATTCTTTTTAATAGTTAACGTTGAACTATTTCTGAAATTTTCGGGTCATCAAAGCTCAGTAAAAATTGGTAACAGACATGGAGATTTACTTCAAAATTCACCAAGCTGATTACTCATTAAAAACTCCCACAGATCAAGATTCATGCCGTTTTAAGTCTTATTTCGATTCAACAAAGTGGTTATATTTATGGAAGCCCATTTCTGCCAGGTATAAAAAAAAATCATGCCTTAAAAAGTGGAAATTATGACATACTTAAGTCATAACTACGAGGTAAAAATTCGAAATTATGACTTTAAAAGTCATAATGATGAGATACAAAGTCAAAATTATGACTTTAAAAGTCACAATTATGAGATAAAAAAAGTGAAAATATGACGTCATAATTACAAGATAAAAAGTCAAAATTATGACTTTAAAAAGTGGAAATTATGAGATAAAAAGTCGAAATTGACTTAATGACTTTAGAAACACATGTATTAGTGAACCAGAAAATCATACTTTTGACTTTTCACATTTCATAACTTTTTATGACTCAGTTGTCATAATTTCAACTTTTTAAGTCATAATTACGCCATTTTATCTCGTAATTTTGACTTTTAAAACCATAATTTCGGCTTGTCTCGTAGTTATGATTTAAGTCATAATTTTAACTTTTAAAGTCATAATTTAAATTTTATTAAAATTAAAGTCGAAATTATTACTTGTAAAGTCATAATTTCAACTGTTTATCTCACAATTTCGACTTTTTAAAAATATAATTTCAGCTTTTTATCTCGGAATTATAACTTAAGTCATAATTTTGACTTTTAAAGTCATAATTTTGACTTTTTATCTCATAATTTTGACTTAAAGCCATATTTTCGACTTGTCTCTGGTTATGATTTAAGTCATAATGTTAACTTTTAAAGTCATAATTTTAATTTTATTTAAAGTCATAATTTCGACTGTTTATCTCATAATTTTGACTTTTAAAGCCATAATTTCGATTTGTCTCGTAGTTATGATTTAAGTCATAATTTCAACTTTCAAGTCATAATTTTAATTTTATTAAAATTAGTCAAAATTATTACTTGTAAAGTCATATTTCGACTGTTTATCTCATAATTTCGACTTTTTAAAGATATAATGTATATATAAAATTCGATATAAAATTCGAAATTATGACTTGACTTAAGTCATAATTTTGACTTTTTAAAGTCATAATTTTTACTTTTTAACTCGCAATTATGACTTAGTTATGTCATAATTTCGACTTTTTAAGCCATTTTTTTCTTAGGTGGCAGAAATGGGCTTCCATATGCCATTACATTGTTAATTCAGACTGATTCGCATGAACCAATCACGGAAAAACATAACCAGTCATATCCTCTCACATGACTTCCCCCCATTCTTTCTCAATTACCCCCCACCAAACTCACCACCTGCTTTAGGAAGTGTAGACACTAAATAGACAATAAATATAACCTGCTGGTGTTGCTGTTGAACGATGTTTCTTTAGGAAAAACTATTTATTTATACACTTTTTAATGTCATATTTTGTACTTTTGGCTTTGTTTTATCAAAACACTTTTGGACCCTTACATATGCACATATATACTGCATATTTCTACACTTAGTGAAACGCCATTGTACTCTCAATTCACCCATTCTCCTCTAGCTCAATTTTTTTGAGTTCTGCTTTTTGTACCCAGAGTCCTCTGATTTTCCCTGTCCTTGTTTCCTTTAATCTCTGTGCTCATGAAGAAGACCCTATTGGAGAAGGACTCAATAAGTTATAGCTGCTCTGGACTCTGCTTTCTTTGGCACTGCAGGCCACCTCAATTTATAGTGCAGAAACACCGCCTGTTTTTTATTCAGGAGTTATTAAATTCAACAGTTTCAAATAAAACACACAAGCTTTGTACTATACAGCTCTGTATAAAGTCAATCATTTCATACCCGACATTGATAAACAATAGTCAAAATGAACACTGAACACCCGCACAGAAAGCTGTTTTGAAAATAAAAAAAAAAGATTACGGAAATGCTCTTTTTTTAGATTGCAAAAGTGTGACCACATGGTTACCGACTGTCAACCTGTTGCCGCATTCAATGTCATGAATTATTCATCTTATAATATGGATGTGTTCTGTAATACCAGATTGGCATCTATTTGTGCTAGCTGCACGAGCTTCCATACAAACCAAAGAAATAAATAACAGACGGGTGAAAATTTGCATAATTCTTCATTCAAGGTTAACTTGTGTGATTGAGTGATTGCCACCAACACTGAAGCACAACTTCCATTATTTCTAGAAAGATTAGTTGTGTAGTTTATATGTATGATGCATGTTTTCATTGCCTCAGAGCTGAACATGAACGCCGGGTTTTGGACTCAAGGGCCAGTTGAGAGCCCATCAGCAGACAGCGTCTTTGGTTACATGGCAACAGGGAAAGCTGGTGACCTAAATACAAGACAGACCAGCCACATCAAGAAATGTAGGACGAAAACACAGCCACAAAAGACAAGCATTAATTTATGCCTTTAAATATGGGTGTAAAGGGTCTGCTGTGAAACCCAGCACGTCTCTATAAAATATGAATGCTTATCTCAACACACATGCCAAAGCATTTCTAGCTCTACTTACCACAAGCTGCCTTGCTAAACTAGACACCAGACAATAATATACGGTCAACAAGCATGCTATAGCCCAAATTAGAAATAATACGTAGACCAAAACAGGATGTACTCTCTTCAGTTTTGATTCTAATGAGAATAGTCACCATGAAAACTGTTTGTGGCATAGATTGGATATCATACAGCCTTGTGGGTGGGCTTCTGTGGGAGACAGCAAGAAAATTTCATACTACCTTCTCACAGTCTCAACAGTCATAACTCTGACCAGATACAACAGACGAGCTACATCAGACTCATTCGACACATTTGTTAACTGTGATCTTTTGAGTCAGAAAGACTAAAAGCTAGCTTCTTTGAAATTTTATTTAAAGGAGACTGACTTTTATTGAATTCGAATGATGGATCATTTCTACTTTCATTCGTAATTACAGAATTTGATTTGATATAATAATGGGGACACTGTGTTTTTCTTGCTTAAAAACAGACATGAGCAGGGTAAAATGTGAGCTCTTAAGATGTCATCTATTTTTAGCCCTGAAGAGTGCTTGTACTGTATAATAAGGACACAATGATTTTTGTGTAAACTGCTTAGTGGAAAAATAATAAGAAGATGGTGTTCAGCGAAACCAACTCGGAGCACTGTATGATGAATTGGTCTATCCTGCAGCTCATATATTGTTCGGAGACTTTGTGAAACTTTGTTTCTCTGCTTTTTCTGGACTTCCTACTGTTACCCTTTACTTAAGAGAACCAGCTCTTATTGTTTTTCTATCTTCTGTATTTATACTGAGCTAATAATATTTTTATCGCCTATTCTAAATCCCTAAAGAAACATTTTCATTAAGACATAGTTTAGTATTCATTAAGCCGTTTTCACAAAGTATGATTTCAGGTTTTATAGTACTTGTGGGTACAACTGATTTATTTTTTTAATTATGCTACAGTAGATCATTAAATGCAAAAATAAAGGTAATTTGCGAAGCACAGTCTGTACACAGAGTTTGGTTAGCCAAACATCCATTATATAAAAACACTTTAAACGTTAATTTTTGGTTTCCAGAATGTTCTGGCAACATTATTTTATTATTGTAGAAAACAAAACCTAAAAATAATGTTTCTAGAATGTTATTATTTGGTTCCGAAAAATAACCAGTAACATTAGGCAAATGTTCTGTATTTGGTTGGTTATATAGAAAGATATTATAGCGTTATTAAAGTGATATATTTACAGTATTAGCATGCGTTGTTGATGTACACTACCAGTCAAAAGTTTTTGAACAGCAAGATTATTCATGTTTTTAAAGAAATTTCTTTTGCTCACCAAGCCTGATCCAAAATACAGCAAAGGCAGTAATATCGCGAAATAGTTTTACTATTTAATATAACTGCTTTCTATTTGAATATATTTTAAACTTTTGTTTATTCCTGTGATCAAAGCTACATTTTCAGCATCATTACTCCAGTCTTCAGTGTCACGTGATTCTATAACTAAAGATTTCTATTTCTGATAAATGCTGTTTTTCTGAACTTTCAGAAACCTGAAAAAATTCTACTCAGTTGTTTTCAACATAAATAATAATAAATGTTTTTTGAGCAGAAAATCAGAATATTAGAATGATTTCTGAAGGATCATGTGACTGGAGTAATTATGCTAAAAAATTCAGCTTTTAAATAACAGAAATAAATTACATTTTAAAATATATTCAGTTATTTTAAACTGTAAAAATATTTCAAAATGTTACTGTTTTGCTGTACTTTGGATCAAATAAATGCAGGCTTGGTAAGCAGAAGGGACTTCTTTAAAAAACATTAACAATCTTACTGTTCAAAAACTTTTGACCAGTGTATTATTAGAAAAAAGATAATAGAGAGCGCATAGTCTTACTGTTATCTCCTCTTTTCTATTTTTATATGCGTCTTTAAATGTACTTTAAATGTAACTACACGCTACACACTGAGAAAAATGGCTCTTTGAAACAATTTAACTTAGACATCACTAGTAAATTTAACAAATATTTACAAAAAATAGTAATAAATTACATTAAACGTAGCCTAAATTTTTGAAGCACAAAGACTGAAACCGTAGCTATTTTTTGTAAAGCGTACTCCTGTCCAGTGTTGGGGAAAGTTAGTCACTTTCTAAAAAAGTAACTAATTACGTTACTTAGTTACTTTTTATGAAAAGTAATGTGTTATGTTACTTTTGCGTTACTTTTTAAATCTGGGCAGGGCTTGTTTTTAATATAAAAAATTATATTTTTGGCAAAAGCCTGTTCACACCAAAAGCCTTAGAGAAAAGTAAATTCACATCTGTACAGTAGACCGCAGAAGAAAAAATGTAAACTCTTAAGTAATAAAAAAAAGGAAAACAAATGTTAGATTATCCTGAGTAATTTCTGTTTATTAATGGATCATCAAAGGTCAGCAGCAAAACATTGGTTATTGAAATGGGATTATATACATAAAGGATATTTGTATTATTTAACATTTAATTATTGCAGGTTTGCGTTGAATTTCACTGTTTGTTTGCTTTTTCATTTTTAAGGAATATGTATCTGTTTTTTTAGTGAGTGAGATGCATTAATGCATGTTCACATTTATTGTAGAACTAAAGTAACATCTTACAATTTCTTTCAACATGGAGACAGGAGAGCTTTTAATCAATAAACGGGGGAAAGATTAACTGGCGTTACCTATTTGAAAAAGTAACATTTTCTTGTCAATTAAAAAGTAATGCGTTACTTTACTAGTTACTTGGAAAAATAATATTATTACATAACTTGCGTTACTTGTAATGCGTTACCCCTAACACTGTTATTTACAACTTTGAAAAATCATTTTGTTACAATATATTTTCATAGTAAAAATAGTACTTCTAACTAAGATCTAAATGTCTAAGTTTGATCAGAAAGCTGACTATTATCTGAGATAATTTCGATTTGCTATTACTTCGAACAGGTGGATTTTCTTTCCCCTCAAGTTTTACCTACTTGGTAAAACACACGGCACGAAACTACATCCACCGTCAGATGGCGCTGTGGTTCTGAAAAACCGCTGGAGGTGTGACAGCTGATACTATCTGGAAAATCTGTAAATGCCACGGCTGGAGTGCGAGTGAGAGTGGGTGAGCGGACCATTCCAGTCCGTGTGTCTTTGTGTGTTGTAAGCAGTGATCTGCTGTCATTCATGGGGATCATGTATGGAGATGGAGACCGGCTTGGACCCCCCCGGAGGGACTGCATGTGTTACCTGGGACCCCCGACCACCTTGATGCCCATGTAAGAATTTTAAAAAAGCACCTATGCATGAGTAGAATAACCTACGTATTAAGACTCAGCATCACTTTTGAGTCGTGACAGATGTAGTAGCAGATGTAGTAGAATTTCTATTCAGGGACAAAGAAAAAATAAAGCTTTTAAAGCCCAGTTGGAGTCAGGCGTGAAAGCAGTGATTAAAAAAATAATAATAATAACTACTGAGCTCATTACGCACAAGTCTATAAATGGTGCTATAAGTCTCATGCGCGTCTCGGTATTCTTGACGACTTCTATTCATAAAGCAGGGCAGATATTATAGTTTACTGTTTTGTTTTGTCTGTAGTATCTTGATGTCATATACTGTATATGCTACTCACTTAAGACTGTATGAGGAAAAAATGCCTGATAAACGTGTAAATGTAGGGGGGGCACTTTCAAAGGACTCACTATATTAAACTGTAAAATAAAGTTAGATTGTTAACATGTCATTTGTCATAAGCACGAACAGTGTCGTTAATCGTTCCATATGTGAAAGGAGCGTCGGAGTTGGTGCGTAAAGCTGAATCGCGAACGCCTCCCGGTGGCCACAGACTGCAGCATAAGAAACTACCCTAACTACTTTGCCTTCTGTTGTCAAAATCTTGATTTGTGACCCTGGACCACAAAACCAGTGGCACTGGTATATTTGTTTAGCCATAATGATTAAAATGATTGATTGTGTAATGCTTAAAATCATTAAGATATTAAGTACAGATCATGTTCCATTGAGATATTTTGTAAATTTCATACCGTAAATATATAAAAACGCAATTTTTGATTAATAATATGCATTTGCTATGAACATAATTTGGACCATTTTTAAAGGCGATTTTCTCAATATTTTTTGCACCCTCAGATTCCAGATTTTCAAACGGTTGTATCTCGGCCAAATATTGTCCTATCCTAACAAACCGTACATCATCAGTAATATGATTAGTAATAACTTTATTTGGATAACTTTAAAGTTTTTTTGTACCCTCAGATTCCAGATTTTCAAACAGTTGCATCTTGGCCAAATATTGTCCTATCCTAACAAACCATATATTATTAGTAATATGCATGATTAATAATATGCATTGCTAAGAACTTCACTTCGACAACTTTAAAGGCGATTTTTCAAATATTGTCTTATCTAACACATCAATGGAAAGCTTATTTATTCAGCTTTCAGATGCTGTACAATCTCAACTTCTAAAAATTTACCCTTATGACTTGTTTTGTAGTCCAGGGTCACATTTTTTAGTACATTAATAATAATAAATTCACTCAGTTCTTCTACCGTATTGCAATCTGATACCATGATCAAAACAGCTTCTGGTTGGTTGGTTTGTTTGTTCATTCATTCCTACCCAACATGTTCTTCATTTGTTTATTGCTTTCTACCGCAAACCGATGCTTTGATGAATGATTTTAGTTTTTTTAGACTTACGTGATTGCCTAATCTTTATTATCACGTTTACTAAATGCTCTACACTGAAAAAAAATATTGAAAAAGTATTGTCTTGTAAACATACTTCAATAATTGTTGTTGTTTTTACAAATTCGAAAAATATTAGTGTGCTAAACACACATATATATATATATATATATATATATATATATATATATATATATATATATATATACACACACACACACACACACACACACACACACACACACACACACACACACACACACACACACACACACACAAATGTCTATACTTTATCTATATATTTCAATTTCTATACTCTACATCAAATGATGGCCTACTGTACCAGTAGAGTATTACACTATACGGAGCAGCAGTCATGTCTGGTTATCATCTCTCAGCCCCTCTGCCTCCTCCGCTCGCAGTGCCAGTTAGTGGAGGGTGAAGATTCGCGCATCCACCCTCTTTACGCACCGAAACAAAGCCGCGCTCTCGGAAGCCGTTTTACGCCGACTGTTTGTGTTTGAACTCTGTGTAGGAAGGTGGACTGTCCGAATCCCAATGTAATGAGAAGGTCTGTTTGTGTGCCGCGCTCTCACTGGCACACCTCAGCCTCTGTGTCAAGCGCTCGAAGCCAACGCGATTCCAACTTTGTGTTCTTGTCTCCAGCGGAATGCGTAAATCCCCCGAGGTGAGTCCCAGAAGGCTGTCCGACATCAGCCCCCAACTCCGCCAGCTCAAGTACCTGGTGGTGGATGAATCGATTAAAGAGGACCTGAAGTCATCTCGATCAGTTGAGGACATCAACAGCGCGTCCATCGAGGAGAGGATCTTGAGAATCACGGGCTATTATGGCTACCAGCCGTGGAATGCCGTATATAAGAGTAAGCGACTCAATTTTACTAATAAATTGATGGCGTGGATCAACTGTGAAACATCAAGGTGTTGAGTCTCCCAGATGAACGTTTTATTGCTTAGTGGTTATTGCAGAGCTTAGAAGGTGGAGTTTTAACTTTGTATCAGATGTTTCTCCTAAAAAAACATTAATTGTTGAGATGCAAGAATAGTCCAGAGTTTAAAAAGGAATGCCAAAAGCATATCAGATTGTTTAGTCTTGGAGAAACAAGAATGTTTGAGTTCATATTAAGATCTCTGTGTTTTGTTTGCAGACTTGTGGCTCTTCAGCTAATTGTTTAGATCCTTATATTTCTACTTACTAGTCATTATTGATTGATTTGCACAGACACTATCAGGTGAGAACAAAGAAGTTGAAATGAATTGAGCTGGATGATGACCAGTGTTGGGTGTAATGCATTGTTAAATAATTAATTTCTGTAATTTAATTACTTTTCCCTCACAATGTAAAGTAGGGGATTACTCTTAATTTTTCTGCAGTTTAATTAGTTACTTCTGGCGTAACTGCATTAAATACTGTATAGATTACAGATCAATTCTATATAAAACAATGGTGTATTTAACATCTAACGTTATGTTTTTTAATGTAAAAATACCCACAATTAATAATGGCACTATTGTCTTCTGTAGAGCTGCTTTATAGCTAAAACGAATTTGTTGATAATTGACAGATTTTGCAACATCAACACTGTTATTGTCCCCGAACCAATGTTGAACTGACTCAAGCTCATTGATGACTCTATTGACTTCTGTAGAACAGCTTACAGCTGAATTGAATGTTTTATCACTAAATCTGAATCCACACTGAACTGAATTGAGGTGAATATTGACACTATAGTCTTTTTAGAGCTGCTTTACGAATTTGAAGAAATTTGCATTGTTTTTCTGTTGTTTTCCTGTCTATTTCTGTAAAACTGCTTTGAAACAATGTGCATTGTAAAGCTACATAAATTAAAGTGACTTTACTTCTGAAACTTTAGAAAAGGCACATGGGATTTCTGGGCTCTTTTTCTCAGGAGAAACCTCTGGGAAGCCTGAAACTTAAGCTAAGTCTTGATTTATGACAGCACAAGATTTAATGCAATCAGGATGTGGTTTTTCAAATTTTGACACTTTGAGAATTTGGTTCATGAGAATTATTTGACTATTGAGTGATTGATCTCTGGAGGCGCAGTGAGTTATGGCAAATATTGCATGGAGCATTGAAACATTGAGATGTAACCAGAGCTTTTAAAGGCATGGACACTATCTTGGCACAGGTAAGGCAGGGGTTTACAGATATAAAGAGAAGAGTTTCCCGTCCTGATTCTGTTTATCCTCTTTTGTGTGAATGTTCCCACTAGATAAAGGAACTGTCTGCGTGTTAAGGGACCCACTGTGAGCTCAGAAATGCCTGGTGAGGCAGTATTTTGACTCTTATAAAACACCATCCGACTGACCTTTCATTGGGACACACCAAGAATTGTTTTTGCTACATGATACATTGAAAATCTGTGTTTAACTTTTGTTGTTGTTGTATTTTTTATACAGTAGTGACCAAAATTATTAGAACACTAATATTTTCACTAGCTAAAACATAGTTTTAAGTGATTTTAAGATCTTTTGCTGAAGTGTCAGTAGGAAAAATCTGTTTACATTTCCAAACACACATTTAGCCATTAATTGTATTAATCCAGTGAGATTTTCGTTTGCACAAGGAGTCTGAGAACAGTCCGTGCTCCACACAGAGATCTGATCTCATCATCCAGTCTGTCTGGAGTGACATGAAGAAACAACAAACTGAGACAGACTAAATCCAGAAGAACTGTGGCAACGTCTCCAAGATGCTTAGAGAAAGCTACCTGCAAAGCTACAGTACTGTTAAAAGTTTTAGGCACTTGTGTAAAAATGCTGTATAATGAGGATGCTGTCAAAATAATGTCACAAATTGATTTTCTTTGTCAATTAACTTCTATTAACTAAATTAAATCAACATTTGGTGTGACTATCCTTTGTGTTTAAAGGAGCACTTGTGCATAGTTTTTCAGGTAGCTTTGCAGGTAGGTTTCTTGAAGCATCTTGGAGATGTTGCCACAGTTCTTTTGCCACAGTCAAAGTTTTGGTTGGGTTGTCAAAGGTCACAGTTTTACGACATAGAACGAGTGATGCATGAACTTTTCCACTGTCACTACTGTGCCCTTGAGCAAAACACTGAACCCTAGTTTGTTCTAGAAGAACTGTTACTCTGAAGTAAGTTTACTGTAAGTCACTTTGGATAACATTGCATAATGCATAATAAGTGTGTATCGTGCAGTACTGTTGTTATTGCTGAATGACAAATTTATATGCAGAAATCTGAGCCCTCATTTTCTTGTGTGATCCTCAGTTTGCTTCCTGTGTATTTAATGCCCAGGCAGCCGTGAAATGAGTCCCCTGATTTAAGTAGAAGTGAATTGTGATTGGTAAAAGAGGCTTTAGTACACTGGAGGTTGATCTAGAGTCTATTTAACTTAATAAAGATGATATGAAGATCATGTATATATATATATATGGAAAGTCAGAAAAAGTCAAATGTTTTACATTTAAAGAGACAGTTCATCCAAAAAAATGAAAATTCTGTTATTAATTAATTACTCACTCTAATGTTGTTCTAAAACTAAGATATTTGTTCATCTTCGGAACACAAAATAAGATATTTTTGTCTTATGCTCCAAATACTGTGACTGTGACAAATATTGTGACATTTTATTGCAATTCAAATTGTTTTTCATTGTAATACACCTTAAAATTGTATTTATTCATGTGATGGCAAAGCTACATTTTTAGCATAATTACTCCAGTCTTCAGTTTCCTTCAAAAATCATTCTACTATGCTGATTTGCTGCTCAAGAAATATGTATTATTAATATTAATGTTGAAAACAGTTGTGCTGCTTAATATTTTAAAGACTTTAACAAGTTTTTGATGAATAGAACGTTCAAAAGAGCAGCATTTTAAATATCTTTTGTAACATTTTAAATATCTTGACTGTCACTGGTGATTTTGGTCAGTATTGATTTTTGATATTGCTGTTAAAATAGTATGAATCCTGTTTTTGCATCAAAAATACAGAATCATGTTAATGCCTGTGTTTGTCTGCATAAAACAGACTCACTGTAAGACAGAGAGATACATTTTCCCTCTAACCCTGGGTTTGTAATTACACTAGTATCTTTCTCAGCACTTAGTCAGTGAACTACTGAGCAAAAGCCCACCGTTTTCTTGCCTGAGTTGATTTGATAAAGCACTGAGGTTTCCATCACTGTCAGCCTTACAAGACTGTGATAAATGCTTCTCAAACATACAAAACTGTGTCTGCTCCCTCTCAGCACTGTAAAGTTACACCCTCTCTGCAGTCCTAAATCAGTTTGCGTAAACACTTTCTGCTTGTGACTGTTATTTGTGTGCTGCAGGGTCTAACGTTTGTTGTAATATTGGTTATAGTGTGTGTGAGCTGATTTCATTGCAATGATTATTTTTAGGACTGAGGAACTAAACCACGTTGGACTCCTTTATTTTTAACATGGGTTTCTTTTTAAAGGGATAGTTCACCCAAAAATGAGAATTCTGTCATTAATTACTCACCCTCATGTCATTTCAAACCTGTAAGACCATCTTCAGAACACAAATTAAGATATTTTTTAATGAAACTAGACTATGACTTTGAAAATAGTGACATCAGTGGCAATCGTAATTTTATGATGCTATGAGAATACTTTTTTGAAAGCATGTTGTGAGCCTCTGTATCTTGTTTTGTTCACTTAAGCCTAGGTTTTGTGGTTTTATCTTACACGCCATGTTGCACTTTGGGATTTGGGATTTAATATTGGATTAGAGGTGATGTGTTTGAAAATATGACAGTCTCTTTTACAGTTTTAGTCGTAGGTAATATCCTTGACCAGCATCTGTCACATTTGCCATTCTCACCCTTCAATCAAACAGGATTTCATGGACTGAGAATAAAATTGGACACCACAAATTGACTTCAGGAGGGAAGGTCTGTCAGAGGACAGTGGAGACAAGCAAAGACATGCATTTGTTCCTTAATGATCTTTATGTAGACTAGAGGGACACATCTGGCAGCATCTGACAGCAAAAGAAAATCTCAATTCCTATTTACCTCAATTCCAGTAAGGGTTTGGTGAATATAACAACACCCCACGAAAACGTCAGGCAGCTAATCGCAGTTAGGTGAGTCATGTAAGTTTGATTACTTTTTGAAAGTATGTGTTAGCTCTAAATGAGGTCTACCAAATAGCTCTTTTCATTGGTTTTCAAGTCAACATGGGGTAGCTAACAGAGATCCAAGTGGTCCGTGCCTAATCCGCCAAAGCATCAGTCAGCAGAAATAAAGAGAGCGTGTTTTGATGCTGGTTCAGAGCCAAGTGAAACCCATGAGAATCATTACTTTACAAGAGAGTTTGTTTAACTCCAACAGAGTCAAGTTCTGCACTCTGTAATGTTCTCTTTCACTGTAGTAAAGCCCTTGGGTTTGGCTCACACAGCTAAGAAGAACTGGTTGGCTTTGGAGAGCTCCCGGCACTTTCCATAAATAGAGTATAAAACAGGCCTGAAACTATCCAAAATGTTTTTTTTCTTCTTTTTCATCATCAATGAAAGGATGTGCTCAACCTTCAGAAAATGTTGAGGTTACTTAATATTATATGCTTTATAATACAAGCCATTTTATCTTCAGTTCATTTTTATAAGGTTTGCAAAATTTGTTTATAGTTTTATGTGATTTAATATTTTGTAATGAGAAATATTAAAGAAAAAGCAAATGTAATATATATAACATTACCTTTTAAAACAGTAGTTTTAAACCAGAAATTGAAATAATATGTCACAATATTACAGCTTTTACATCTTCTATTAAATTAATGCAGCCTTGGTAAGCATTTGTCACAGTTCTGTCTGTCTTGTCTTTGGTTTTTCCCATTTGTCTTCCCCCCGTTGATCTGTCATTTGGTTTAGCCCTTCGTCAGTGTGATTCCCTGCACCTGTCCTTGTAATTATTAGTCATCTGTGTCACCTGTGTTTATTGATTAGTCTGTCTTTAAAGTCTGTCTTTGATTTCAGTTCCCTGTCGGTCCTTTTGTGTAAAAAACGTGTGTGAATGTTCCTGCCTTGTTCCTGCCTTGTTCTATTCGGAGATTTATATTAAATATATTGTACTTTGTAAATATTGTCTATCGTCTCGTCTACTCCTGCACGCACCCCTGACAATAAGGACCGACCTACTACAGTTTACCCGGCACCTCTCCCTGCGTTTATTTTCCGTTTTTTGTATCAGTGTTTCATTTATTTATTTTTTCTCATGGATGACCCCAACGTCTTCATCATCCTCCTGAAGCAGGGGAACCGCTCTCTCGAGGACCATATCAGAGACTTTCTGTTCCTCGTCCCATCTACTCATTACCCGGACAGCTGCTTGTTCACGTTCTTCCGCAATGGATTACATGAAAACATCAAGACGCAGCTGTCCAGGGAGGGTCCTCAAGAGAGCCTTGCCAGATATATCAAGTGGGTGCTGGCGTCCAGTGGATCTTCCTGGACTGTCGGCGTTGTCGCGGAGGACGTCAGCCCCACTCATGACCCAGAGAGCAGCCTACCATCACCCCGACACGCAGAGCATGAACTCGAGCGCACCGCGGATGAGGGACTAGAGCCGCGAGCGACAGAGCCAGAGCCCTCTCCGGCTGACCAGGTGTGTGAGCCGGATTCTACATCTGCGACGGTGGATTGCGACGTGGAGCAGATGAGGGAAATGGAGAGCCCTGCCCACTGCAACTCCGCTGGGGGTGAGATGGACAACTCTGGGGACCTTATTGACTTCTTTGCCGAAGTTTTGGATTATAAATCATTTGACCTAATAGACTTTTTCTCTGAGCCACTGACCTGCCTAAGCTTCCCTCCCACCCGCCCTCTTCTGTCTGAATCTGCCTGGTCCCCGCTGGTTCCGCCCAGCCGTCCTGAGTCCCCGCTGGTTCCGCTCAGCCGTCCAAAGTTTCCCAGGTCATCGGTCAGTCCCCTTGCTCACCCTCAGCCCACCATCTATGCAGTGGGCTCGCCGCAGGGATGCCAATCAACATCGGTGGCATGGCTGGAGGATCCCTCAGCTCCGCCTCCAGCCTCACAGCCCAGATCTCCACCTCGGCCCTCCGACCCTGCGGCTCCACCACGGCTCTCAACGCCCTCAGCTCCACCGTCGCCCGTCGGCCCACCAGCTCCACCGGGCTCCATTGTCCCTCCGGCTCCGCCTTGGTCAGTCGTCGACCATCCGCCGCCTCGGGACTCCACTCCTCTGGCTTCGCCTCGTCCCTCTGTCCCTCCGGCTCTGTCAGGCTCCTCCTTCCCGTCAGCATCGCCTTCGTCCTCTGTCGCTCCGGCTCCGCCGCGGACCTCCGGATCTCCGCCGCCAGAGCCTCCTGTTCCACCTTGGCCCTCCGGTTCCGCGGTGTCGCCCTGGTCCGTCGGCTCTCCATCTCCGCCTCGGGTTCCTCTGCCAGCTGTTCTGCCTCTGTCGGTCGGACCCCTGGAGTCGGCGGTCCTCCCTCCACCATGGCTCCTCCCTCCGTCGGCTCCTCCGTGGACTGTCATCCTGGCTGTGATCTGGGTCCTGTTCTCCTGCTTCAGGTCCCTCCTGTGTCTTCCCTGGCTCCTCGCTCCGTCGTCGCCCCCATGGACTGTCTTTTTTGTTACCTGGACTTTTGTTCTGGTCCTCCTCCGGGGGTTGCGTCCTCCGCCGGAGCCCCCTCCCTCATTGACTCTGTTTCCTGGTTTTCCGCCCCTCTCGTTTTTTTTTTTTTCCACGGCGCGAGGACGCGCCTTTCCGGAGGGGGGCGTAATGTCACAGTTCTGTCTGTCTTGTCTTTGGTTTTTCCCATTTGTCTTCCCCCCCCGTTGATCTGTCATTTGGTTTAGCCCTTCGTCAGTGTGATTCCCTGCACCTGTCCTTGTAATTATTAGTCATCTGTGTCACCTGTGTTTATTGATTAGTCTGTCTTTGATTTCAGTTCCCTGTCGGTCCTTTTGTGTAAAAGACGTGTGTGAATGTTCCTGCCTTGTTCCATTCGGAGATTTATATTAAATATATTGTACTTTGTAAATATTGTCTATCGTCTCGTCTACTCCTGCACGCACCCCTGACAGCATTTGTTAAAGGGGTCATCGGATGCCCATTTACCACAAGTTGATGAGATTCTTTATGGTCTTAATGAGAAGTCTACAACATACTTTGGTTAAAAATTTTCAATGGTAGTGTAAAAAACACTCTTTTTACCTTGTCAAAATCAGCCCTTTTTAGAGTGAGCTATTCTGTTGTGTGTTCCCTTAAATGCTCACCCCGCCCCTCTCTGCCGTGGGATGATGAGCCGTAATGTTTACTTTAGCCGTGTTTAGCTGCAAAACTTTCTAACTAGCACATTATTAAGAAAGACCATTTGCAAAGATGCATAAAAAACCCTTATACTCACTTCTGCTGTGGGTGAAGATGCATCACCAACAATTCGCACAAACATAGACGCATATGTAGATCGGGATCAGTGCTTTCCTTTCAAAAACGAAAGTAATGTTAATCCTCTGCATCTTCAGCGGCTCAGATGTTGGGAGTAAATAACGACCGCTATGTTCATTATTACATCCAACAACAGAACCTCAATCCCTCAATTTGAGACATTCTTGTCTTCCCCTGCACCTGAGTCGACACAATGGCGATCGGAGTCGGACTGTTTCAGCTCGGTGAGGGCGGGTCTAAGGTAAGGCACTCATTTCAATCAACTATCGTGGGAGCGGCCTCTGTCGGTGTGTCGTCACACAGACAAGAAACTGAAAATGACCTGATTTTAAAAAGGGGATATTACTTTTAAAGATAAAAAAATACCACTGGGTGGATTTTTATCATAGTAGTGGTTGTGTACACTAACTGCCAACACACATTAATGTTCAAACAACATGTAAAAGTGAGTTTTGCATCCAATGATCCCTTTAATAAATCTTAGAGGCAGAGTTTTTAGATTATTTTTTTGCATTCAGGG
>NC_133362.1:13594568-13667068 GCF_049309525.1 Garra rufa
CTTTTTGACCCTGCATAGATAGCATGCAACTAACACGTTCAAGGCCCATAAAATTACGGTTGAACCACTTTTTTACAGTTGTCCTTACTACCTTTTTGGGCCTTGAATGTGTCAGTTGCATTGCTGTCAATGAAGGGTCAGACAGCTTTTGGAGTTTGAAACGACATGAGGGTAATTATGACAGAATTTTTTTTTTATGGGGGAACTGTCGCTTTAAGAGCATACATTACTAGTCATAAGTTTTTGAACAGTAAGATTTGTAATGTTTTTTTTTTAAAGCCTCTTCTGCTCAACAAGCCTGCATTTATTTGATCCAATACAGTAAAAACAGTAACATTTTTAAATATTTTTACTATTTAAAATAACTGTTTTTAAATGAATCTATTTGAATAAATGTACTTTATTCCTGTGATTTCAAAGCTGAATTTTTAGCATCATTACTCCAGTCACATGATCCTTTAGAAATCTTTTTTAGATCTTTGGATCTTTCTATTCATCAAAGAATCTTGAAAAAAAGTACTCGACTGTTTTAAACATTGATAATAATAAAAACAGCAAATCAGCATATTAGAATGATTTCTAAACGATCATGTGACACTCAAGACTAGAGTAATGATGCTGAAAATTTAGCTTTGATCACATGAATAAATTAAATTTTAAAATACAGTATATTCAAATAGAAAACAGCTATTTTAAATAGTAAAAATATTTCAAAGTTTTGCAGTACTTTGGATCAAATAAATGCAGGTTTGGTACGCAGAAGAGACTCTTACTTTTGACTGGAAGTGCATTACATATTCCGTATGTTTAGATATTCTGTTTCTTGATAGATTCCCTCTATTACAGCCTGCAACAGAAAGCCGCCAGCCCTTTTCCACTCTTTCCACCCTTTTAGACAGACTTTATTTACTCTGCAACTGAATCCAGTTATTGTGCCACAAATAACACTGTTTTTGATTACTGTCATCAGTTCTTGGTTTGATGGAGTGGCATTAGCCTGTAGGTGAATTGGAGTGCTAATGTAATCACAGTCTTACTCTGTTGCTGTGGTGCACTTGAGCTCAGCAGCGTCACTCCAGGCTACGCCAAGGGAAACCGTCCTTGCAATTAGTGTTCTGTGAGTCACTTTAGATAAAAAGCATTCACTCAGTAATAACTAACTAACAAGCTGATGAAAGACTCAATGCAAAACTGCATTAAATGTGCCATTAGCAATAACATAAACAAATAGGGATTCTAACAGGGTTTACAAGTACAGAGTTTAGTGCTTGCATCCCTAGTATCTCTGTAATGTTTTTTTGCATGTATCTAATACACATATGAGTTCATAACCTAAAATCAGTCTGTGTGTAGGAGGACCACCAGAGCGATGTATGAGTAATAACGTGAATCATTCTGAAGTACAATACTAATCTGGTAATCTGTTAAATTCATGTGTGTTCGAAATTATGTATTACGAAGTTTTGGTCTTGGTTTACAGTTGACCCGAATGATCAATTATAAACCGATTTTTTTAACGCATCTCATTGTTGTATTCATTACAGGAATGGCTCATACTGTATCTCTCAGCTCATATGATGAAAATGGTTCATGGCTAAAAATGAAACAGTAGAAACTGCCTCAAATAAGATTAACTCATACAGTCATGAATTATGTACTGAGGTCTGGAGGGGATAGACTGGGAAAAGATTATCGCATGACTTCATGTCTGTCAGCATCTTGGGGCATGATCTGCCTCAGTTTTTTATTTATTTATTGTAAGAAATAGACTTTAAACACTGTAGCTGAAATAGTAAAACACCTGTCTAAAGAGAAAAACTAGGCTCTAGGAGAAATATGACAAGGAACAAATTAACAGAGTTGTGCTGTTATGTCCAAGCATACAAGCCAGTTTTAGATCTTCATTTAATATTAATAATTTTAGCGTTTTATAAAGTTATTTTAGAGCAAAGCTTGTTCAGTGGAAGTGACGGCTGCTCAGATGCTGGTAAAATGTAAGAGACAGCAGATAAAATGCCTGCTTGAAATTATAATAAGAGATACATGTGACGGGAATTAATATGACAACGGTGCATAGTGAGATCAACTTAACATTCTTTCAAATTTATCTCGAGTTACTTTTGGTCCTCTTTTTTAATTTATTTTCCCAATAGCCAAATTTTTCTTCACATTTTAAATGCCTAAATGCATAATTTACCCAAATATTACAATTTTGTCATTTACTTTATGCATAAAACTTTACGACCTGCTTTTTTCTGTGAACATTATCTACACTATCAGAAAAAGAATGTTTATTTAATATTTTTTAAGTGTAATCAATATTCTGTTTATTAAAGCCAAGTATGAATCTCAAGTTAGCGTTACATTTATTCCAAAATAATCACTTAAGGCATTAACAATTTAAACAATATATTATATGTGTGAATTTATATTCAGCTATTCTTTCTAATAGTTAACTTTAACTATTTTTGAATTTTTCGGATCATCAGTAATAAGAGATACATGTGATGGGAATTAATATGACAACAGTGCTTATAAAGTGAGATTAACTTTAGATATTCTTTAAAGTTTATCCCTTGAGTTAGTTTTGGTCCTCTTTTTTAATTAATTTTTCTCAATAGCCAAATTTTTAAGTGCCTAAATGCATAATTCACCCACATATTAAAAACTTTGTCATTTACTTTATGCATGAAACTTTACGACCTGCTTTCTTCTGTGAACATTATCTACACTATCAGAAAAATAAGTAATTAGCACGCCTTTATTAGTTTGTTTCAGTTCATGTTTTGATGTCCAGCTACAAGGTTGCTTTATGTGATGTGTGTTCCTGTCTTCAGTGGATTTACCTGTCTTGGACTTATTAAACTACCAGTTATTGCATTTCTGTCTTCGTACGCTCTATTCTACACACATCTGTGACAGATAGCTGGACCTCGAAACATGAACTGAAACAAACTAATAAAGGGGTGCTAATTACACTGACAGGTGAAGGGAATATACGCTAATAGACAGGAAAAACCAAATAAGGGCATACAAGGACTAAACCAAAACTGACAGAACGACAGGGGTGTTACACGTGTATTTTATATTTTTACGTGTAATCAGTATTCTGTTTATTAAAGCTAAGTATGAATCTCAAGTTAACTTAAGTATTTTACATTTATTCCAAAACAGTTTAAACAATATATTATATTTGTGAACTTATATTCAGCTATTCTTTCTAATAGTTAACTTTTTAACTATTTTTGAATTTTTCGCATCATCAGTAATAAGAGATACATGTGATGGGAATTAAATATGACAACAGTGCTTATAAAGTGAGATTAATTTTCTTCTCTCTTTAAAGTTTATCCCTTGAGTTACTTTTGGTCCTCTTTTTAAATGCCTAAATGCATAATTCACCCAAATATTACAATTTTGTCATTTACTTAACCTCATTTTGTTATAAAACTTTACGACATGCTTTCTTCTGTGAACATTATTTACATTATCAGAAAAAGAATGCGTAGTTTATATTTTTACGTGTAATCAATATTCTATTTATTAAAGCTAGTATGAATCTCATCAAGTTACTGTTTTTAAGGATTTTACTCCAAAATAATAACTTAAGGCAGTAACAATTTAAACAATATATTTTATTTGTGAACTTATGTTCAGCTATTCTTTTTAATAGTTAACTTTGAACTATTTTTGAATTTTTTAGCTCATCAATCATCAAAACTTGGGAAATACTGGTCACAGACACTGAGAATACCTTTAAATTTTACCAATCTGATTACTCACTAAAAAAATCCCACAGAACATGTTTTCAGGCCATTTTGACATAGTCTTATTTTGACATAACAGTGGATTATATCTAAGTGTGTGAGTTACTTACTTTTTTAAATTAGCCTGCCCATTACCTCCATTATAGTGTTCAAACAGAGTGATTTGCAAACGCTAAAACACAAGAGGCAGGATTTATCGCATGAACCAATCACAGCTGAACATAACCAGTCATATCCAATCATATTGTGATGGAGGCATTGCCTCCTCTCACATGACTCACTGTTTTTAAATAAAAATCTAACATCAAATGTCAGAGGTGTGGAATGACATAAGAGTGAAAAAATTATGACATAATTTTAATTTCTGGGTAAACTATCCCTTAAAAGTGTCTGTAGATCAAATAATACTAAAGATAAATCACCAGGAAAGCAAAGGAAAATACTACTGTCAGCAACAGAGAAACACATGTAAACAATTTTGTTCTGTTTCGCTGTAGTCCACTTATAATGGTTTTTACACCAAAAAAGGCCATAATTTTGTTTTTCATGATAATTTCCCACTTTCTCTCTCCCTCTCTGACCCATTAAATGAAACTGGCAGACCATTGCATGAGCTGTGACATGTAAGGCAGCAGCCAGGGAAAAACATTAGTCTATTTCATGCTTTAAAGAGCTCTTCAAAAGGTCTGGCACTGGCAAAACATCTATTATAATGAAATATTGAACATATAAATACTTGAAAAAGGTTGAGAGTTCTTATGACTTTCATTAGAATGATTTCTGAACGGTCATGTACACTGAAGTAAAGGCTGCTGAAAATTCAGCTTTGCCATCACAGGAATCAATTACATTTAAAGATATATTAAAACAGAAAGCAGTTCTTTTAAACTGTAATAATATTTCACAATATTACTGTTTTTACTGTATTTTTAATCAAATAAATATTATGTTTTTTTAATGTTTATGACTGTTATACTGCCAGCGGTGATCCGATCTCCTTAAAACTTTGCATGCTTGTTTAGAATCACCTGTTGCACACGCTCAGCACGTTTCGTGAAGTTTTGAGCTTTTCTTTAGGCTTTATAAGATTTTGGGTTCATTTAGACAGGCCCCTTTTCTAAACGACACCATTATAGCTTCCCAAAGGGTGAATACTTTTTTTTTTTGATAATTATTGACCTAGGGAGTCCAGAGAATTATACTGCAGTGTTTCTTTCCAGATTGAATGAAAAACCTAGGACTAGTTCGCAAAAGTAAGTTTTTTTCATCTTAATCATTTAACAAACAATTTGACTGACAGCAGTGGTTTTAGAGTCAAAGTCGTCCAGAATGAGGAGTTCTATCATATGATACGAATAGCGCTTGTATGTGCGAAAAACCATGCAATGTACAATTGTTTACGCCCCTGAAAAATTTAATATTGCCCCCCAGTGGCTGATTTCTTTCAAATTTCTCACAGACCTTGGGGCCGTGGGTCAAAAAGGCCCACCGAGTTTTGTTCAGATTGGCCTTTGTTAACAGGTGCTCAAATTTATCCGGCCAAAGACACACATTTTTTTTTTTAGATACGCAATTTTCCTTATAATTACTTGTGGCACGTTGGACCAAGATCGTGCTCAGTGGTTTTCATGTTGATAGGACAAATGGTTGCGTAGGTATAGCCAGTTTTTATAGCTCCAAGTGGCCAGGTGCCGCAATTTTTGTCCTGTGACCTCACACCTGAGTTTGATGAAGATATCTCATTCCGTTCGGGAGTTATAGGCATTTTACTAAAAGTGGCCCTGCCCCTTTCGAACATCCCTTTGTGACGAAACTTCTTTGATAATTATTGATATTCAGTCTCCAGAGAATCTGAGTCCACCATGAGCCAAGGATTCCAATTACATAAGACACTTGAGTCTTCGACTGACGGTTTAAGAGTTTTGAGCGATTTCATACTTTTGATCGCTGTAGCGCCCTCGTCTGGCCGATTGGGGCGAGCCTTGGTCACGTTGTCAGCGGTGTTAGCACTACTATCCCTCCAAGTTTCAAGTCTCTACGACTTACGGTTTGGTCTGTTCGATCTGTTTTAAGTGGAGATTGCTGATCCTTGGCCATTCTAACAATTACAATAGGGTTTCAGCGCTACACGCTTGAACCCCTTATTACTCACCCTCATGTTGTTCTAAAACTGTAAGACCTTCATTCATCTTTGGAACACAAATAAATATATTTTTGATGAAATCTGAGTGCTTTCTGACCCTGCACAGACAGTTCAAGGCCCAAAAAGGTTTCCTTTTTATTTTTTGTAACAAGGTGAACTGCAGAACTGTGGATTGCGTGAATTTCAATTTAATGTAGACTTTTAAAAAAATACTTGTATTTGTTTTTACAACAACCTTGTTTTTTTCGCTGTCGGTGATTGTCTCTCTCGATGTGACCCTTGGATTTGATTTGCTACTTTACAGTCTCTCTCTCTCTTTGGACTCATGCTTGTATGGAGTGTTTGTCCATTGATTGGCTCTAAAAGTTCCAGCTCCGCTCTAAACAAGGTCAGACTGATCCCCAATGAAACAGCCTCAGTCTCTCTCTCTCTCACACACACAATCACATATATACTCCTCCCGTTGCTTTTTCACACTGTCTATCAATCACTTACTTTATCTTTCTTAGATCTCAGCGTACCTTGCTGCGTACCTTGCTGCGTACCTTGCTGCGTACCTTGCTGCTGCAGCTGTGAAAATCCAAGTGTTTGGTGTTTGTCAGCCAAGATTAATTTTAAGCAGAGCCTTGAATCTGAAAAAAAGCATAAAAACAAACAAGAGCTGAAAAGATGCAGAAAGTGATGAAAAAAGCCTTGTTTACCTCTTCTCATCTTTCAAAGGGGCTTTGCGTGCTGTCACTGGGAAATGGGGTTATGCATATGTGCATATGGATCTTTTCCAAACAGAGGCTTTGGATCAAATAAAGGTCACAGAGTTGTGGGTTTGAATCCTGGGATGTGTCAGTGATTGCTCTAAAACAATCTTTAACACTTGATTCAATTGAGTTGTCAGTTTGAAGCATTTGCCGTAATAAATCTTTGCATGTTTTTTAAAATGAAATTTTAAATTAAAGATGTATATATTATTTGTTTAATTTGCCAAACTATTTGTATTTTTAAGTCTATAATATCACTTCTTTTCAATTTAATGCATTCTTGATCAACAGCAGGATAGTTTTTTTTTGTCCCTAGTTTGTTCTGAACAGTTAAACTGCCCACTGTTCTTCAGAAAACCCTTGAAAAGGTCCCACAAATTCTTTGTTTTTTTTAGCATTTTTGTGTATTTGAACTCTTTCCAACAATGACTGTATCAGCTTTTCACACTGAGGACAACTGAGGGACTCATATGCAACTATTACAGAAGGTTCAAACACTCACAGATGCTCCAGAAGGAAACACAATGAAAACTTTAAATTGGAAGATCAGGGTAAATTTAACTTATTTTGTCTTCTGGGAAACATGTAAGTATTCTCTGTAGCTTCTGAAGGACTAAATGAAAAAAATATACTATTTAGGCAAAATAAGAAAAATGTACACATCTTCATTCTGTTCAAAAGTTTACAGTTCAACCACTCACTGATGATTCAGAAGGAAACAACCTGAAGATCAGGGTAATTTAACTTATTTTGACTTCTGAAGGGCAGTACTAAATGAAAAAAAAAATGATATTTAGGCAAAATATACACATCTTCATTCGGTTCAAAAGTTTTCACCCCCCAGCTCTTAATGCATTGTGTTTCCTTCTAAACCATCAGTGAGCGTTTGAACCTTCTGTAATAGTTGCATATGAGTCTTTCAGTTGTTCTCAGTGTGAAAAATGGATCTCAGAATCATACAGTCATTGTTGGAAAGGGTTCAAATACACAAAAATGCTAAAAAACCAAAGAATTTGTGGGACCTGAAGGATTTTTTCTGAAGAACAGCAGGCAGTTTAACTGTTCAGGACAGACAAGGGACTCATTAACAACTATCACTAAACAAACTTATTCAGGTCAGTACTAAATAAAAAATAACATTCCTTTTGTATGATCCCTCTTATTTTGGTAAAATAATTAACATTTTGCAGGTTCTGCACAGTGTATGTAAACTTTTGACTTCAACTGTGTATGTGTGTGTGTATATATATATATATATATATATATATATATATATATATATATACACACACACACACACACACACACACATATAGATACAAGATGTGAACACAAAATCAATCTATGTTGAAAACAGTTGCTAACATTGGCTCTCTGTGTCTTTTTGATTTATGTCCTAACCTAAAAACACTTTCGTACACTATGTGGGTGGTTAAGCCCTCCTGCTGGGCCGTCTGTTTGATGGTTACCAGGAAAGAATGACAGTCATCCCAGAAAGGTCAGCTAGGTGCTTGAAAACCCAAACCAGTGGAAGTAAACTCAGGATAAAGCAGTAGGAGAGATTTCAAAGAGAGGATGAGAAAGAGCTGCTCTGTCTCTGAACTCTGTCTGCTGTCCCCAGTGAATCTCTCTTCACTTGATGTCCCCTTCAGCCTGGAGTGACAGAGAAACGCCTTACCTCGTGGCTTCTCTCTAGCTCTTTTTTATTTAGAATGACACTGCGTTTGGTGTCATTGATCAAAAGGTTGTAGTTGCACTGAATAAAATGACTGACTCTACCTCAAGGCTAATCAATTACTCACTTCAAAATAGAGCTATATGGTCAGATACAACTGTCTGCTTGTGAAAAGTAAGACATCAATCACTTACTCTTCTCAGAATAACAATAAAATGCTTCATGTACAAATGTGTGCTATGAATGTGCATTTATGGTATTATGAAAAATACCACGGCAGAGTTAACATAGTGATTTTCCAATTAATTGCCATTTCATTTCAACTTTAAACATCTGCTAAATATCTGCTTTCTTCAGTGTATGAATGGACTATTTTGTCAATGTACTTGGTACCGTTCTGGACCTTGAACGTGGTAGGACCCTTGCTGTCAATAGAGCTCTCGGATTTCATCAAAAATATCTTAATTTGTGTTCCGAAGACAAATGAAGGTCTTACAGGTGAGGGTGAGTAATTAATGAGAGAATTTTAATTTTTTGGGTATCTATACCTTTAGAAGTATCCCTTTAAAGAAACCAGAATAGTGAAACCCTTTCCTTGAAAGCACTGTGAAAGAGTACTGTGGGAAATGAGCAATCATTTTGCCTAAAAATGAAATGGCTTCAGACAGAATTAGAAATGAACACTTTGGTCTCTAATTACATACCTCTTCTCCCTGATCCAAAAAAAAAAAACATGAAAAGTGGTAGAAAAAGTGATGTGCAGATGGTCCTTGAGTGGTTTTGGAAGGTGGATGAACTACTTTAAATAAATACCTGCTTTACTTTCGGCATCATTTCGTGTTTTCTTTCTGTCTGTTTCCATTTGTTTTCATCTATTTCTTGCACTCGTGGGACAATGAGGGATGATTACTCGTTGATTACCTATTACAGCTCAAATGCTGCTCAAAGTGCAACTAGAGGTTTTGTTGAAAGGATGCTGTAATTTTGCAATAGACTAGTGGATTGCTCACAACAACATGTCTATCTATCTATCTATCTATCTATCTATCTATCTATCTATCTATCTATCTATCTATCTACCATTGTGTTGTTTTATCTATCTACAGTTGAAGTCAAAAGTTTACATACACCACAATCTGCAATTTGCAGAATGTGTAAAATGTAAATTATTTTACCAAAATAAAAAGAATACAAAATTGCTTGTTATTGTTTTATTTAGCACTGGCCTGAATAAGATATTTCACATAAAAGACATTTACAAATACCCACAAGAGAAAATAATAGTTGAGTTTATAAAAATGACCTTGTTTAAAGTTTTAAATCCTTCAGGTCCCACAAATGCTTTGGTTTTTCAGCATTTTTGTGTATTTGAAGATTTTGAACCCTTTCCAACAATGACTGTATGATTTTGAGATCCATCTTTTCACACTGAGGACAACTGAGAGGACTTATATGCAACTATTACAGAAGGTTCAAACACTCACTGATGCTCCAGAAGGAAACTTTTGAATGGAATGAGGATGTGTATATTTTTCTTATTTTGCCTAAATAACATTTTTTTTAGTACTGCCCTTCAGAAGCTACTTACATGTTCCCCAGAAGACAAATTAAGCAAAATTCTTCAAATTCAAAAAGTTTTCACCCCCAGCTCTCAATGCATTATTTTTCCTTCTGAAGCATATGTGAGCATTTGAACCATTTGTAATAGTTGCATATGAGTCCCTCAGTTGCCCTCAGTGTGAAAAGATAGATCTCAAAATCATACAGTCATTGTTGGAAAGGGTTCATTTTAGTCACAGTCTGAAGTCCTGCCTATAGGTGAGCACATGTATTCACAAACCATCTTGCTACCTTATTTATTGAAACAACCTTGTAAATATTTTAACCTGTCCTTTTAGGGGACTAAGGACTGGGAGAACAACTGACTCTTGTATACTCTTATCTTGAATTTTAAAGGGATAGTTCAGCCAAAAATGAAAAATCTGTCATTAATTACATACCCTCATGTCATTCCAAACCTGTAAGACCTTTGTTCCTCTTCGGAAGACAAATTAAGATATTTTTGATGAAATCCGAGAGCTATCTGACCCTTCATAGACAGTAAGGATCCCACCACATTCAAGGTGCAAAAAGATGCTCTCCAAAATGATGCTAGGGTAAAGCGGAGAAGAAGAACTGTTAAATAAAGTTGTTATTTCAGTTTTTTTGCGCACAAAAAGTATTCTTGTAGCTTCATAAAATTACGGTTGAACCACTGATGTCACATGAACTATTTTGTCGATGTTCTTGGCACCTTTCTGGACCTTTAACAGATTTCTCAGATTTCATCAAAAATATCTTAAGTTGTGTTCTGAAGACAGTAATTAAAAGTAAATTAATGACAGAATTTTCATTTCAGGATGAACTATCCCTTTAATATTCACATTTCTATCACTACCAGGCACATGGGCAGATGCTTGGGCCAAACTGATCCCTGATTAGCAGGAGAAATTAGCAGCGCTTTAAAACACAAGTCAGAAGCCAGCCTGCCAGGACATGTCAGCGAGCTCTGACCAGCATGTCAGTGTGTGTAAAGTCATTGCGGCCCCAGCGCGTGTAATACGCACCACAGCCCGGCTCCATGCACGCAGAAAAAGCAGGCAATTAGAGCAATGCTGGTGACATATCCAACACGACAGCCAATGGGGGAAGGGAGAAAGATAAGGCAGAGACAAAACACCCCCATCCTCTCCGTAGCCCCCCTCAGGCAGGCCTGCCCCTGCCCACCCAGTCTCATTCTGCATTAGAATGACTTTCTATCATCTTTTTCATCACCATTATCATCAACTAGAAATGAACCCCGTTTCTAAGACTGACTGCATGCTTTCTGTCAATGCAGATTTGAACAGCATATTTCCAGTGGCATTTTGAAAAAGACATTTGAAAAGCACATTTTCGATTTCCCTAGCTTTTCAGCATTGGAAAGGTCATACGTTTACTTTCTGGACAGGTTGGCAGGTACCAGAATCATGACTCACAAAATCACCACAATCAAGAAAACTGAGAAACTGAACATTATATGGAGTATTCAGTGGCACTGAATTGCACTCATCAGTAGCGTTTTGTTTTACAGTGGTGGCCAAAATGATTACAACACTAGGATTTTCACCAGCAAAAAATGGTTTTAAGTCAGTTGCTTCTATCTTTTTCTGTAGTGTGTCAGTAGGAAATATCAGTTTACATTTCTTTAAACGCAAAGCATGGTCACACCAAATGTTGATATAATATAGTTAATAAAGTTAAAGTTATTTGATAAAAAAAAAAATATTTATGACATTATTTTTGACAGCATCCTCTATTTTACAGCATTTTTACACAAGTGCCTAAAACTTTTAAAAGTACTGTAGCTTTGCAGGTAGGTTTCTTGAAGCTTTTTGGAGACGTTGCCACGGTTCTTCTGGATTTAGTCTGTCTTCGTTTGTTCTGTTTCTTCATGTCATTCCAGACAGACTGGATGATGATGAGATCAGATCTCTGTGTGGAGCACTGGCTGTTGTCAGACTCCTTGTGCAAATGAAAATCTTACTGGATTATTACAATTAATGGCAAAATGAATGCTTGGAAATGTAAACTGATATACTAACACACCACAGCAAATGATAGAAATAGCTGACTCAAAAAACAATTTTAGCTGGTTAAAATACTAGTGTTCTAATACTTTTGGCCACCACTGTAGTACCAGATCCACTAAAGGAATTACGCAAACCAGTCAACAAAAACTGCAATAATGGCTCAACCAATGGTTTGAGTTTATCCGACCAATAGCAGACAGGGAGGTGTGTTCTAACCTGTCCAAAAAGAGACACTAGAGACACTTTGCTGACACTAGTAACACAGAAATGCCACATTTCACTTTTAATTAAGCAGAAAATATGAATGCTGCTGAAATGTGTATGCCAAAGCAATGGAGTTTAAGACAAAATTTGTGGAGAAGGTTTAAACACTTCTTTTAAATCTTCACTGTTCATAGCTTTTCAGTCATTCTGAATGTATAATTAATAGTTTATGAGTTTCTTATAAGGGAAAAGCACTAAATATTAATTGAACTTCTCAAAAATGGTGCTTATCTTTGACATAATCATCGTTAAGGATTTAAGCTAACCTGTTTTGAACTTGTTGCAGAAGTAAGCATTACTTCAACAGACTAAAAATTTTGTCACCTCGTTTCTCCTCCCATGAACCCTAGAGACTCTCAGTAAAACAAAAACTGTCAAGAAAAGATGTTCTGTTGGAACATTTTTATAAAAAATATATCTAATTCTCAGTGAAATTGTCTCAGGTATAATTAATTCTCACATGAATAGGCAAGGCTTTTGGAGATGAGCAGAATACACCATTTTTAAGTCCTCATCTTCACTCATTTACTGTACAGTACAATGTCTGTATAGACTAAATTGATTTATGCCATTTAAATAAAACATACTGGCTAGTTTCCCTCCATATCCTTCAGAATAGATATTCAGTCTGGTCTGTAGTGCTTAAGCAGTGGGTTGCAAACCAAATATGGGTTTCAGGTCTGATAGGAAATGCTTAATTTAAATTTACAAAAAGTTCAACTTGTGCATAGTTAGAATAACAGGTTATAGTTATTCCTTCATGTCCATATTCATCTGACAAATACTAATTCAGTATTTGGCCTGTAGAGTTTGTTTCACATGTTAGGCTGATGTATCGTTGTGCTGTTGTTTATATATTTACAAAACTGCCTTTTGTCCCCTGCACGGAAATACTGATCAATTTAATGGCAATTTGTTTACTTTTGTACAGCAAGCAAGTCGTGTTGCTGCGTTGGTTCGCTATTGATGTTCAATGTAAAATCTGGCTATTGAAGCTAAGCTTTAGTCTAGTTTCAGAGTCGGATTGATCTTGCCATTATAGCTTGTTATTCAGCAGGAGCTGATCGATTGTAGCATCTTTCTAATTTTTCCTCTTCAGCTTTCCAAGTGAGAGTACGGGCACACTTGCTCAGGTTCTTTTGAAAGCGGGCCAAAAGCACCAGCTGCAGCGATGGAGGATACACAGCCTTACACATGTGATTAGAACCCTGTTTGATCATTGTTGAAAGCGCTCAGTTTGAACGACAAAATACAATCAGAGCGCAGAGGGAGATCAAAGAGGAAAGGGACCGGCAAGATGCTCATGTATGTAATGTAATGTAAACTCTAGCGGAAAAAAAAAACTTCTCTCCCCAGCTAATGTTTGTAAAGCTGATGAGCTGTAAACTTTTAGAACATCAGTAGATGAGATGTGACATCTTGGAGAAGCTGAGCTCTGTGCTGGAGATGATTATACTCCCATACTCCATTATAATAATAGTAATAATACTACATTTAATCATTTGTATTTTTATTCTCTTTAAAATGTAAATTTGCTTAAAATGTACTCCTACTCAGGCCATCCAAGATGTAGATGAGTTTGTTTCCATTGTTCACCAATGGATACCCTGTGGAAACCAATGCTGCTGCCATGAGACCTAGCAGAACTTGAAACAGCTTTACAGTGAGTGAACGGCCTTCTTTGACTCTCTTGACTGCGCAGAGGATCGACTCAATCCGAGCGGGAGACATTTGTGCCCGCATCGTGGTCGAGTCCCAAACTACTCCTAGATAAGTGGTTCTCTGAGCTGGAGAAAGAACACTTTTCTTGGAGTTTAGTCTTAACCCCAGAGCTTTCATATGGGCGAGAACGACATCTCGATGTCGAACAGCCACATCTCTTGACTGAGCCAGTATATGCCAGTCGTCTATGTAGTTTAGTATGCGGATGCCCTGGAGTCGCAGAGGAGCCAGCGCAGCATCCACACACTTGGTGAAAGTTCGGGGGGAGAGTGCTAGACCGAAAGGAAGAACACTGTATTGGTAAGCTTTGCCCCCAAAAGCGAACCTGAGGAACTTCCTGTGTTGTGGAAGGATGGAGACGTGGAAGTAAGTGTCCTTGAGATCTATCGTGACAAACCAGTCCTCGGACTTGATTTGAGACACGACCTGCTTGACAGTAAGCATTTTGAATTTGAGTCTCAGTACTGCACGATTGAGCAGTCTGAGATCTAGAATTGGACGCAAGCCTCCATCCTTCTTTGGAACTATGAAGTAGCGACTGTAGAACCCGCACTCCATAAGATGAGGAGGGACCACCTTGATGGCCTCCTTCCTCAAGAGAGTTTCTACCTCTTGTTCCATAATCAGAGCCTGCTGAGGGGCCATGATAGTGTGGTGGTAACCCCTCGTAAAAATGGCGGATGAGTGCCGAACTGAATCTTGTGACCTCTTTCCACAGTCTGCAGGACCCATTGAGATACATTTGGCAGAAGTTTCCATGCTGCTAAATGATCTATTAAGGAATCACGTTGGACGCTGCTGCCATGAGACCTAGCAGAACTTGAAACAGCTTTACAGTGAGTGAACGGCCTTCTTTGACTCTCTTGACTGCGCAGAGGATCGACTCTATCCGAGCGGGAGACATTTGTGCCCGCATCGTGGTCGAGTCCCAAACTACTCCTAGATAAGTCCTAGATAAGACCCATTGAGATACATTTGGCAGAAGTTTCCACGCTGCTAAATGATCTATTAAGGGAATCAGCCTCTCGAGGCTGATCTCTGATAGATTTTGAGATGGCGAATCCCTCTGCACCGCAACGCGAACAGGCGGATACAGAGAAGGAGACTCGCGAGAGACCGCTGCGCCCTGAAGCACCGGGGGTGGCAGGGTTAGCAGACCGGTCTCTCGAGGGCACTGGGGGGATGTTATTATTTCCCCAGGGGGGTCTGCCCTCAGAAGCCCTGGGCCACTGGCGCTTCTGCTCATCGCGGTATGAGGAGCGAGTACTCGGGCAGGGCTGTTCCGGTCCAACAGCCCCAGAGCTAGAGCGGCGAGGAAGATATCTATGGAATGCCGCCGCCTGTTGCCGTGCCTGTTGAAACCTGTTGACGACGGAGGGAACCACGTCGCCGAACAGGCCAGATGGCACAAGCGGGGTATCTAGAAGGAAGACCCTGTCGCGGTCTTTCATTTCCGACAGGGTCAGCCAGAGATGTCTCTCTGCGACCACCATGGCTGCCATAGACCATCCAATGGCACAGGCGGTCTCCTTGGTGGCACGCAGAGCGAGGTCGGCAGTCCAACGCAGCTCGCTGACGTCGACTGCCGCCCCGTCCTCACCCTCATCTAGCTCTTTCAGCAGATTGGCCTGGTATGCCTGCAACACTGCCATGGTGTGCAGACAAGCTCCGGCCTGACCTGCTGCCGAGTACCCTTTCCCCAGCAAAACAGATGTCATCCTGAGTGGTTTGCTGGGGAGTGCCGAGCCCTTTAGGGACGATGCCGAACTAGGGGACAGATAGCTCGAAAGCGTCTGTTCAACCTGCGGCATCGCCCCATAACTGTGTTCATGAGCCCCGACCACATTGTAATAGGTGGAGGCGGAAGGGGAGTGAACACGCGCCGAGAATGGTTTTGCCCACGATCTCGACACCTCGGTGTGGAGATCGGGGAAAAACGGCAGGCCTCGGCGTGGAGGTTGGGTTTTGGGGCACAAAAACCTTTCATCTAGTTTTGTCTTATGTTTTTGCTCACCGGTCACCACGTCCAGCCAACTGATGTTGAGTTTGGCAACAGCACGGTTGACCACCTCCACTAACTCCTCATACCCGACCGGCTGGGAGGGCGTGGGACCAGCCTGCTCGTCCATCTCTGTATCTTCCTCCTCAGAGGAAGATAAATGAAGGGACAAGTGCTCCTCCTGGTGGGAAGAAGCCGCGGTGCGGGCTTCCACACCAGAGAGGGGCAAAGATCTGCCAGAGGAGGATGGAGAAAGGGGCTCGCCCGTCTCCAAACTCGATAGCAGATCCATCTGCGATCCCCACGAATGCAGGCGCCGCTCTGCCTCAGCAGCAGCGGGACCTGATCCGCGAGGAACGCTGGTGAGGGCTCCTTCCTCGAAAAGAGCCCTCCGGGAGCGAAGCGTGTGGAGTGGCAACCACAAGCAATGCACACATTGTTCCCGTCCAACAGCCCCAGAGCTAGAGCGGCGAGGAAGATATCTCTGGAATGCCGCCGCCTGTTGCCGTACCTGTTGAAACCTGTTGACGACGGAGGGAACCGCGTCGCCGAACAGGCCAGACGGCACAAGCGGGGCATCTAGAAGGAAGACCCTGTCGCGATCTTTCATTTCCGACAGGGTCAGCCAGAGATGTCTCTGCGACCACCATGGCTGCCATAGACCGTCCAATGGCACGGGCGGTCTCCTTGGTGGCACGCAGAGCGAGGTCGGCAGTCCAACGCAGCTCGCTGACGTCGACTGCCGCCCCGTCCTCACCCTCATCTAGCTCTTTCAGCAGATTGGCCTGGTATGCCTGCAACACCGCCATGGGCATGCCTCTCCCCCAAGCAAGCCACACACAAAGTGTGTGTGTCCCAGAGTATGTGAGCGGAGTGGAGCGGCAACAATTTCCCCTCCGCGCTCAGTGCATTTAATAATCGCTCCTCTCCAGCTCCACTCCGGGTTCACAATTTTCCGCTCCCGCTCCACTCCTCGCTCACTGATATCAGAAACACCGCTCCGCCTTCGCTCCGCGTCAAAACATTCAGAAATAGCCTTATGTTTTAAATATAACGGTCCTGTTCATAACACATATTAAAACAACAGGAGAGTTTGGAATAGTGTGCAAACTTTGTACCTACCACATACCAAGCTAATAACATTGTCAGCATTAAAAGAGTATAACTACTGCTTTATGCAGTGCAAGGTTTGTAATGAAAATAACTACATTTTCGTCAGTTATTTTACATATGGATCGCTGCATTTCTTACAGATTTCTGATAATTCGAAATCGGATACCATTACATTTGTTTTAATGCATTATTGTCACAGCGATTGCGTGTGAATAAGTGCTGCACATGTTTAAATGAGGCTTTCACCTGAAAATATTCAGTATCTAGAAGGAACAAACTAAATCCTTGTGAACTATAATTTACCGCTCATGTCCATTCACATTATTCCTGATTTGAGTGATCCATCTCTATCAAGCTAAATGTTTAACATGTGAATGCCTGCTTATTATGCAGTTATATTACGGACCGTTGGCATGAATTGTACTTATGATGGAGCGATGGTGGAGCGCACTTGGAGCGAGTGAAAACCACGACGCTCCGACTTTTCAAAAATCCGCTCCTCCCTCCATTCAAAATCACACCGCTCCACTCCGCGCTCCGCTCGCACTCCGCTCCGCTCACATACCCTGGTGTGTCCTCAGCTGTAATATAGCGTTGGCATGGAGGAACACAACGTTTGTAATGCTTGCTATCGCCCATGTTTGTTTTCTCTATCTATGTCAGCACTCAAATAAAAGTAGTGCAAACTGGCTCAGAAAAACAGTGCTGACGGACAAACATACACACAGAGCGCGACTGAAAGACAGAAGCTGCCGGCTGCATTCACCGCATGTGCTTTATAGCTTCCTGGTTCCTGACGTCACCCCGTCCGTGACATCACACGCGCTTCTCTATTGGACTGATTACACACGTGATTCAGAGCGTGGTCACGCTGGAGGCGTTCCCAAAGCGTATCGACATACAAATTCGCCAATAAAATACTTGTTTTCACTTAAGATAAGGTTGTTTTAGTGATACGGTAAACCATTTTGAATCACGCTCATGGTATAGATACAAGTACCTATCAACATAGAAAGCGTTGTGAATTGAGAGGAGATCCCTGTTAACTGCACACACTTCTGACTAATGGTTAGAGAACTTTTACAACTGTTAATAACACAACTACTTCTTTAACTGGGAAAATAAACCAACTGTAAATGGCCGTTAACAGATGCCAGAGACGAAGACGAATGCAAAGAGGAGAAAACCATGCGCAAAATATCCTAAACACTAAATTGAGGGTGGGGGTTTATTAAATGCGTTTGACTGTCTTCAGAAAAGTAGATGGCGTTTTCTTTTAATTTTACCTCCATATAATGCATATTAATGTACTATTTAAAAATGCTGCGCTGCTTTGATTACATCAGTAACCAAGGAAACATTGTATCGCTGCTGTTCCATAAGTGCCACCTGCTGTCAGAGGCTGAATTTGCATCTCATTCAGCCCACCTGCTGTTTTTTGTTTTGTTCAGATGTTTTATGTATATCACAATGCTAAAGTCTGATTATTCTGTTTTTACTTTAAATTTTAAAATTATATCATCTGATTTACATCAAAACCTGCTTATGCTATATGTAGCATGTTTGTTTGGATCATGATCATGAAGTATTACACAATACTACTTTTCTATTCAACACAATCTCATGGCAATGTATAGTTATTTTATGTTTTGGTGGCTCATATGAATTTGTACAATCACATTCATATATTTTTGCACAATCAATTTTTGCCCAAATAAAAAAACAATATAAACCATCACAGAAACTCTAATGGTTTCCACTACAAATACCATTACAAACATTGAAAACCATCAACTTTTAGCCATTAAAACCATATTCTATTAGGTTTTAGTGGTTTTAACAAGCAACCAATATAAGGTGACCAATTACCAGTACAAACCCACAGTCCATTACAGTTTCCATTAAAACCAATCATGATTAAAATGCAGTGTCATCCATTCTGATTCATATACAGTAGGTGCAGTCATGGAAAAACTGATAAACCTTGAAATGGCCAGAATCCAAATTTCTTTGGTCAAATGGCACTAGATTGTTTCAACCCACTCACAACTAAACATTGAAAGCTCATGCCTGAATATTATTGTATTTGCTTACATATGTTGTATTTGACCTTACTGGAGTTACATAAGCAGGCTTCACTAGACTCAAGTTTATTCCTTGCTTTAATTTTTTACAGTGCTAAATGGAACAAGTTCTGTATCTGTTCTGTTGGACCTAACTAACCTCAGTTTAAATGCAAACCCTCCTACGCATCACTCCAAATCTGTCAGATTGAATTCTGAGGCCTTCCGTTTCTTGTTATATTATTTATTTTCTCTCTTTATCGGATGTGTCTGCATCATTGCATTAATTTCCTCATTTCCTTTTCCTGCGTTTCCTCAGTGCCTTCTGATAATGCAGCCAT
The DNA here is from genome assembly GCF_049309525.1 of Garra rufa. Lineage (NCBI taxonomy): Eukaryota > Metazoa > Chordata > Actinopteri > Cypriniformes > Cyprinidae > Garra > Garra rufa. Next base: position 13,614,022 of record NC_133362.1, read on the forward strand.
GACAAGAAAACTACATTTTATTCTCCTTTGTGACAGATTGCCACTAAAGCATCAGAATGACTGAAAGGAAAGGAAATGGAATTTTAGATCAGGACTTTGATTCACCATTGTTACAATTTTGGACCATTTTGAGCCATTTTAGTTCAAATTCTGGTCACGTCTGATTTCGTCCTATATGGACTAACTCTAAACTGCCAACAGCAGATTACACACATCAGCACTGGCCCAGAAAACAGCCCTCTGGCTAATGTCACTCCATCAAAATGACCAAGCTTTCATGTCCAAATGATGTCAGTGATCAAAAATTGTGTTATGTGCTGCAGAGTTACTGGATTTAGTTCAAAGTGACTGAAAATGTATAATTTATTCACATTTTGTATATGGGATGTGTAACGGAAGCAACAAAAAACATCAGATGAGAGGATGTTGAGATATTCTATCAGAAGAATTATGTTTTGTTTTTGGTTGGGTTTTATGGGTTTGTGGATATGTCACAATGGTTGAATAACAATCACAATCAAACTATAATTCTCCCGGAAAATGTGGCTAGGCCCTGTGGAATCCAGAATTTGGCAAAATTTGAATAAATAGATTAAAAGCACAACTGTAGACTTAATCAAATTGTGATATGGACTACTAGTGTTTGTGAATATTAAAACACAAAAAGCTGCTATTTAAATATAAAGTCTGCTTGTCCTGTGTGTCTTTGTGAATGAGTGCAGTGTCATCTAATACACATTTTCAGCGCCTGCCTATCATTTCACCTTTTCATTTGTTAAAAACGATCATAAACTGTCATATGCACAGAAAAAGTCTTCACTACAAACCATCAAAATAAAAGTTGAATATATTTATTACTATAGTACAGTAGAGTGTACTTTGCAAAGGAATAATAACTAATAATAATTTTACTAAAACATTAACATTAAAATGTCTTAGCGTTTTATGCACTCATTTTATTAACACTTTTTTTGATAATTAAATTGTATTGAATCATAAATCATAAAAATACATTTGATTTAGATTCAGAGCACGAATCATGAATCATTTGATTTAGATTAGATTTTCTGAGCGGGTCTGTGAATGTTTTGATTCAGATCGGGACTTCGGTGTGGGTTCGCAAATCATTTGATTCAGATTGGGACTTCAGAGCGCGTATTGGAAATTGTTTGATTTAGATCATAACTTCGTAGCAGGTTTGTGAATCTTTTGATTCAGATTGGGACTTCAGAACGCATATCGGAAATCAACTGATTTAGATCGTAACTTCGAAGCTGGTTTGTGAATTTTTTATTTCAGATTGGGACTTCGCAGTGCGTATCGTGAATCATTTAATTTAGTTCGACTTTGTAGCGAGAATAGTGAATTATTTAATTTAGATAGGAGTTTCAGAGTGGGTTTTAATTCAGATTCAGATATTTGATTCAGATCAGGACTTCGGTGTGGGTTCGCAAATCAGTTTATTCAGATCTGGACTTTGAAGCGTGTATCGTAAATCATTTGATTTAAATTGGATTTTCGGAGCGGGTTCTTGAATCTTTTTATTCAGATCAGGACTTTGGTACCGGTTTGCGAATCAAATTGATTCAGATCTGGACTTCGAAGCATGTATCGTGAATCAGTTAATTTAGATCAGAACTTCGGAGTGGGTTTGTGAATCTTTTTATTAAGATCGAGACTTCGTGAGGGTTCGCGAGTCATTTAATACAGACTGGGACTTCGGAGACTGTATCGTGAATCATTTTATTTAGATCAAATATTTGGAGCAGGTTTGTGAATCTTTTGATTCAGATCGGGTTTTCTGTGTGGGTTCGAGAATTATTTGATTCAAATTGGCACTTAAGAGTGCGTTGTGCTAATAATCTGATTTAAAATTACATCTTTGGAGTGGGTTTGTGAATTTTTTGATTCAGATCGGGTGTTTTGGTGCAGGTTCACAAATCATTTGATACAGATCAGGACTTAAGAGTGTATCGCAAATGATTTGATTTGGATTGGATCTTTGAAGAAGCTTTTTGAATCTCTTGATTCAGATTGGGACTTTACAGTGTGTACCGTGAATAATTTTATTTAGTTTGACTTCGAAGCACAAATCGTAATTATTTAATTTAGATCGGATTTTCGGAGCGGGTTCATGAATCTCTTGATTCAGATTGGGACTTCGGTGCGGGTTTGTGAATCAATTGATTCAGATCTGGATTTCGGAGCGCATATTGTGAGTTATTTGATTCCGATTGTCTTCAGAGCACACATCGCAAAGTATTTGATTTAGATCTTTTTTCGGAGCGGGTTTGTAAATCTTTAGATTCAGATCGGGGCTTTGGTGCTGGTTCACAAATCATTTGATTCAGATTGGGACTTTGGAGCCTGTACTGCGAATGATTTGATTTAGATCGAATCTTCGGAGCAGTTTTGTGAATCTTTTGATTCAGATCGGGTGTTCAGTGTGGGTTCGCAAATCATTTGATTCAGATTGGGACTTAAGAGCGTGTATCACGCATCATTTGATATAGATTGGATCTTCTGAGCGGCTTTGTGAATCTTTTGAGTCAGATTGGGACTTAAATGCAGGTTCGCGAAACATTTGATTCAGATTGGGATTTCAGAGCATGTATGGCAAATCATTTGATTTGGATTGGATCATTTGGAGGGCTTTATGAATTCTTTGATTCAGATCTGGACTTAATTACAGGTTAGCAAAACATTTGATTCAAATCGGAACTTCAGAGCGCATATTGCAAATCATTTGATTTAGAATGGATCTTCAGAGCAGCTTTATGAATCTTTTGATTCAGAACAGGACTTGAGTGCAGGTTTGTGAAACATTTTAATTCAGATCGGGATTTTGGGGTGCGTATCGCAAATCATTTGATTTAGATCACAACTTTGATCATGTTCGCAAATCATTTCACGTAATAATGTTTTATTTTGTTTACTACAAATAGTATGGTTAATGGTCAGTATAACAAAACCATAATTAATTCGTGTTAGCCGCTGTAACCATGTTGTTTGTTTTTTAGCTAGAAGGAAACAAAAATGAATTCAGTTATATTTTCCCATTCTCTTTCAAGTACTCAAAGAACCCAAAGAAAACATCTTTCAAACTGAAATAAATGTCACTTACAAAATGAAATTAGATTTTGATTTTCAAGGATGTCGAATTTAGTAGGGAGGCTATGGCATGTCCATACAACATACAACAATTAAATGTCTGTTGTCTGTTGTTATGTCCTCACCAATATCAGAATCAAACCTACACCCTTGTAACATACCAGCTTTTAAAGCACTGCCACTACAACCATTTACAGTCTTTGCCCATTGTGTCTTTGCTGTCTTTTGAAGGGTTGAATATGATGTTTCAAGTTAAAAATAGTTGTAAAAATCTTGAGACTCCTGCGTATGTTCCTGTGAACTGACATCCAAGGGGTGTAAACAGGTCTGCTTGATTGATTACACCCAGTGCTTCTCCCACTGTGTGTGGTAATAGTGTGTCCCAGTGGAAAACCGCTGCAGCAGCAGGACGCAGATAGCTGCTAATAGCAGAACATGTGTGTCAGACTCAGATATGCAAGCGAACAGTGAATCCCACCGAAGAGCCTACTGCTCTCTACCCGACAGCCACACAGCTGCAAGATTTATCAGGGAGGAGAGAGAGAGAGAGAGCATCCCTACGAACAAGAAAGGAAATAGAGGGAGATGGATGTACGAGAGGACTTCTCTAATGATACTGTGAATTGAATATTTGTATATAAATGACTCAAATTGCCTAGTCACTCCCAAAAGTTTTCCCAGTTTTGAGTCTCCGGACTGCGTTTTTCTTCCTTCTTTGTTGTTTTGCATGTGAAAATTGTGTGTGATGTGTGTGAAAATTGTATGACAGTATAAAGGAGATGCATACAAATACAGCTTCTCTCCCAGGAGACCCTGTTATAAATATCCAGATCTCTCTTTCTCTTTCTCTCATGTCTTCTTATACTCTATATGTTTCTCAGAAGCTGCAGTACTCCATCAAAGCACAGCAAGACTCCTCTGTCCTGAAAAAAAAAAAATCAGGGACATCAGTTTCTTTCAGTTTATTTAATCTCTTAGGTTCCCTTATGTTTCTGCCTGCACACTCATTGTTCTGGAGACTCAATACAGTGAGTCAACAGCGCCCCCTACTGCTTCATCAATCAAGATTAAATCTAGTAGTGGTTGTTTGTGTGCGGTGCTTTTGTATGTTTGTTTGGGTTGAAATCTTTGTTGATGAAAAATAAAGGGAGAAAACGGATAAACATTTTTTCTGAAAGTACTGTGGTGCTACCACGGTTCAGCAATGGTATCAGTTGGTAAGACTATGATATTTTGATAAATAATATGGTATCCAATAATTATAACAGAAAGAGAATTATAACTGAAAAAGATTATGGAAATAAAATTGGTTTGTGAACAGTGTCTCAAATTGACTTTAAAAAATAGTTAATCCAAAAATTAAAATTTGCTCAAGATTTACTCACCCTCAGGCTTTGAGATCCCTCTTTTATACACTGAGGACAACTGATTAACTCAAATGCAACTATTACAGAGGGTTCAAATGCTCACTCATGCTTCAGAAAGAAAAAAAACTTAAGGTCAGGGTAAATTTATTTTGATTTCTGAAGGGCATGACTAACTGAAAAAAAAAAAAAAAAAAGAAATATAGGCAAAATGCACACATCTTCATTTGGTTCAAAAGTTTTCACCCCCCGGGTCTTAATGCATCGTGTTTCCTTCTGAAGCATCAGTGAGCGTTTGAACCTTGTGTAATAGTTGCATATAAGTCCCTCAGTTGTCCTCAGTGTGGATCTCAAAATCATACAGTTAAAATACACAAAAATGCTTAAAAACCAAAGAATTTGTGGGACCTAAAGGATTTTTCTGAAGAACAGCAGGCAGTTCAGAACAAACAAGGGACTCATGAACAACTATCACTAATCAAAAAAAACACTAATGTGGCACATTCAGGTAACAACGCAGTATTAAGAATCAAGTGTATGGAAACTTTTTAACGGGCTACGTGTAAATGTCTTTTATATGAAATATCTTATTCAAGTAAGTGCTAATTAATAGGGATCATACAAAACGCATGCTGTTTTTTTAATTAGATAAAATAATTATAACATTTTTCAGATTCTGCAAGGTGTATGTAAACTTTTTTGACCTCAACTGTATGACCTGGATATGTTATTGACAGTTTTGAGTGATTCACTCATTGATTTGGATTGAACTAGCATCTATCTTTTATTTTTGTATAGTATCACTTTACATGTCATAGCTATAGATACACCCACCAGATGTCCCCCTTGTGTTTACAGTCTTAACCTGTCTATATCTGCTGTGCATTATGTTATATAATATTGAACCCACCATGTTTTTTTTTACATAAGGAGAGAATATTGTTATACAAAGGAACAAAAGAAAATATTACACCAAGAACAACTAACAATAGAAATACAGTACCTAATACATTCCTTTCAAATGTCAGATAATAATTGTATTGTTTCGCTCAAAAAAACAAAACAAAAAAAAAACAATGCTACATTCTGTATTATTAATGCATATGGGGGTGTATGTAATAGATTATTCACTCTGTTTGAAAGCGCTACTTGTTTGCCTGAGCATAACAACAGTAATGGAGACAGCAGAATTACGATTCACCTCCTTCAGTAGTTTTTATGTAATAAAAACTGACACTTTTGCAGAGCAGCTTGCCAGATATTGCTTAAAACTGTGTCTAGTAGTGTTGTGTTTAAAGAAAAGATGTGAACGCAATTGTAAATGGCAAAATAGATTACAAGTTACAGGCCATATCAGACTTACATAGGATTTTTTTCTCTGTACTATGGAAGTTAATGGTACCAGCAACTGTTTGGTAACCAACATTCTTTGAACAACTTGAGGGTGACCAAATGATGAAAGAATTTTCATTTATCAGTGAACTGTCCCTTTAATCTAGTAATCTAAGCAATGTGATGTATTATTCTGGAGCCAGGTTTTACCAAAGAAATAATTATTTAGAAATATTAAATAATTGGCATTTTTGGTGTCATTGTATTAATGACAATTTCTGAGACAAAAAAAAACTAAAATATATTGTGTAATATATATACACAACTTCTGTTAAGAAGAAGAAACAGAAGTGCTAACATTTGTTACCAAGTATATTACAACTATATTGACTTAAATAAGCTCAATAGTGTTCATATTTCTTATTTTCTTACAGCAGATATATTTGGTCCGGTGTTGTTATTTACGAGTGAGAGTTATTGGACTTGCTCACTGAACTGTTTCATTCAGCTTCCTGTTGACATGTTGCAGAGAATGACCTGAATATTTTAATATGAATATCTACTAAAGACCTTTGTTAAGTAAAGCATGCATCATCAAACAGTTTGATGGAGTTTTGTTTCTCTGTTGTTTTATTTTAGTCACCTGTTTCCATCCAGGTTGGAAAATGTGAGTAGGACAAAGGAACTTCCTGTTCTGGAGTGTGTTTCGTCTTTGACCTGTCGTGATAGGATAATTATAACACAGATCAGTGACAACTTAAATCTGGGAGAACATAGAGTCCAAGCAGCACTACAGATACAGTTGAGGTCAAAAGTTTACATACACCTTGCAGAATCTGCTAAATGTTAATTATTTTACCAAAATAAGAGGAATCATACAAACTGCATGTTATTTTTTATTTAGTACTGACCTGAATAAGATATTTCACATAAAAGACATTTACATATAGTCCACAAGGGAAAATAATAGTTTAATTTATATTAAAAAAAAGTTCTTCAGAAAAATTCACACAAATTCTTTGGTTTTTCAGCATTTTTGTGAATTTGAACCCTTTCCAACAATGACTGTACGGTTTTGAGATCCATCTTTTCACACTGAGGACAACTGTGGGACTCATATGCAACTGTTACAGAAGGTTCAAATGCTCACTAATGCATTACAAGCCGAGGGGTGTAATCTTTTAAACAGAATGAATATTTTGCCTAAATATTTTTTTTTTCTCGTTGTCATTCAGTACTGCCCTTCAGACGCTACAGAAGCTATATTGCAGTCTCTCAGTTGTCCTCAGTGTGAAAAGATAGATCTTAAAATTATACAGTCATTGCTGGAAAGGGTTCAAACACACAAAAAATGCTGATTTTTCTGAAGAACAGCAGGGAAAAAAAAAATGTTTAAAAAAATCAGCTGTGGACCATTCAGGTAACAACACAGTATTAAGAATCAAGTGTATGTAAACTTTCAAACGGGGTCATTTATAAATTATACATTATAAATGTGAACATCTTTTATGAGAAATATCTTATTCAGGTCAGTACTAAATAAAAAATAACACATTTTGTATGATCCTTCTTATTTTGGTAAAATAATTAACATTTTGCAGATTCTGCAAGGTGTATGTAAACTTTTGACCTCAACTGTATTTCCGTATATTAGCTGCTGTATCCATCTACTAATTTTGAATATATGTGATCCTCATCTTCAGGGGATTTTTACATTTTTAACAGGCCTACCTGTCTGCTCAAAGAGTTATTGTTGCTTTAATAGATTTAGATTGATCCTTTATGAAAGTCTTGTCTTGTCTTTGGTGTCAGCTTTTTTACTTTCATTTTGAAGTGAGCTTGTCTTGGCCAAACAAAAGTCTTTTCTCATTAGCATTTTTTGCATACAGTGAGTCCCATTCAGGCATGTGGTGAGACAAACAATAACTTTCAAGCTAGGAAATACAATTGATCGCTGGTACAATTGCACATGTCATGCTTTTCCAAGCATTTAAATACTATAAATGTAAGGAGCAACATGAGAATTTTACTTACACCATCACCAAACGCATCAGTGAGACGATAGGGATGCAGATATTTATGCCCACACGTTTGAGTTTAGGAGGGGTTCTGTGGGTACTGAAGTGTAGGAGGTTGATGCTGTATGTTTGATGTTTTGCATACTCATCTATATGACTCTCTCTGCTCTGCACTCTTCCCCCTCTTTCTCTTCTTCACTGGATTCATTAGTTATGCTTGAGTGAATTTTCAATAAAGACTAGATGTTCAAAGTATTGGTTTAAAGACATCTAAACCTGTGAGAAAACCTGCACACGCATGTTCATGAATCGAGTTCTTTTTTTTTCTCTGTGTAGTAAATAATAGATAAGCTGTCGTGACCAAGCGAGGCTTCCCTCCACCCACTCAAATAATGGTAGTTTCTGCTGTGTGCTTCCCAGCAAGCAAATCAACTTCACACTGTCGCACACACACACAATTCCCACACAGTTTGCAAATGACTGTCAAAATAAGAACGTTTTTTCAAAACGCATGTCTACATATGTAATAATTTACATGTCCAATTTGTCTATTGTTTCAAGATGTAATATAAGTCTCATGTGTCCCCAGAATATATATGTGAAGTTTCAGCTCAAAATACCCCACAGATCATTTATTGAAAATGCCTATTTTGGGTGGAAGCAGAAACACGCTGTTTTCATGCATTTCTCTATAAATACAAATAAGCTAATGCTCCCCGTCCCCTTTTTCCAGAACAGGGCTGTGCCTTTACAGCTCGTTCCTCAGATACTCCAAAAAAAGTTCTGTTTGGTTTTGATTATCATGTCTGTCACGCTAAAATCATGCATTTTAAAGCCATATTACTTTAAACTTCTGATATATGGTTTTCTGAGAGCACACATTCAAAGCACATGCACAGAAAGCGGCTGTCACACAGCATTTGAATACTAAACTCTTTCATGTCTTATTGCGCTTAAACTGTCAAATACACACAAGTTCACGTGAAAAACACACATTAGTTACAAAAACTCAAGTCGATTATGTCTGTGAAGGTAAACAAGTTAAGTGCCATCAGCGTAATATACAATATCTATCCTGCTGTCTACGCTGTTAATATGACCCAAATAATAGAAGATATTCAGTCACTGATCTGGACTCAATAACTTTTATAGCTATAATGAGAAGACATTTTTTACCTGAATGCTGCTTATAAATGCTCTGGCATGGAGATAACTTTGGCGGATTGTGAGGTTTACTTAGGGCGGGGTCTTGGCTAATACGGGAGTGTCCGTCAATATTTGTGGGCGGGGCTTCTAAAATGTGACAAAAATATAATAAAATTTGTCTTAATAGCTGGAAAAAGATGCATATGGCTGAACAATTTTTTTTTTTTTCATCGTTCAGTTTTTAGAAGGAAATTTGCAATAGTTGCTGGAAATGATGCATACATGGCAAAACATTTTTGACTGTTTTATTTTATGCCTATTCTTGCTGATTCATAAATAAATAAATAAAAATAGAAAACTTTTGTAACAATAAACACCGCGTTCAAAGTTTAGGGTCAGTACATTTTTTCCTTCTTTCTCTCTTTAAAAAGAATTTAATGCTTTTATTCAGCAAGGATGTGTTTAATTGAGTGATAGTAAAGACTTATGTTGTTAAAAAAGATTTAGATTTTGAATAAATGCTGTTATTTTTAACTTTTTATTCATCAAAGAATCCTGAAAAAGTATCACAGGTTCCAAAAAAAAAATATTAGGCAGCACAACTGTTTACAAAATTATTGATAAAAGTAATAAATCAGTATATTAGAATAATTTCTGAAGGATCATGTGACACTGAAGACTGGAGTAACTGATGAAAATACAGCTTTGGATCACAGGAATAAATTGCATTGTAAAGTATATTTAAATAAAAAAAACTATTTTGAATTGCAATATTATTTCTTTTTTTTCTGTATTTTTGATAAAATAAATGGAACTTTGATGAGCATAAGAGAATTAAAAAAAAAACATTACACATCTTACTTACTGAAATATTATGGAAATGAACTATTTTTGCTAAATGTGCATATGTAGATAAATGCAGTGGTGAATCTGCACAAGAAGCTGGAAGGAAGGTTGAAATATTGATGCCGTCACTGTATGTGTCCGTCAACCTTCATCTAACCTCACACTCATCAACCTAAGGTTTAATATAAAGATGTTAGCTTAAAGATGCTAATTAAAACATAGCTCGAAGGCAGTCACTTTACATGGCTTATATCTTCTCCTAGAAGGTCATTTATGGCCTTTAGCTGGTACAAACTGATTCAGATGGTTGATTAGCTGGACTAGTTAGTGGACCAGCACTTGACCATTTTGGTCCAGCCAGTTAGACCTCCTTTGGCCAAGAAAAAACAGCTTAAATTTAAGTTTAACCAGCTTGACCTAAAAAGTATGTATTATTTCTGCACCAAAGGGGCATTAAATAGTGTATTTTATTTGATGAATCTGACTGGGTCAAAGAACAATATTGGCTCAAACATTGTTGTGAGTTTGGGTTGGGCTGTCTGTTTTTCCAAACAATGGCAGACAGAGGACTGAAAGTCAGTCAGATAGATATGATAATCAACAACAAACAGATGTTTTTTGCCAAAATATCTGAGGTACCAGCTGTAAAGTCACAGCCCTATTCTGGAAAAGGTGGCGTGGAGCAGCAGCTCATTTGCATTTAAAGGGCCATGCGTGAAAACAGCATGTTTCTGCTTCCACTCTAAACAGGCATTTTCAAAATGACATAATAAATGATATCTGGGGTATTTTGAGCTGAAACATCACAGTCACATTGGGGACATCTGAGACTTATTTTACATATTGTAAAAAGGGGCATAATAAATCCTTAATTTATTAAGCCACAGCCATATCACCCTGGAGCCCAAGACTGGTTGCTCACTGAAGCTAAGCAGGATTGAGCCTGGTCAGTACCTGGATGGGAGACCTCCTGGGAAAACTAGGTTGCTGTTGGAAGAGGTGTTAGTGAGGCCAGCAGGGGGTGCTCACCCTGTGGTCTATGTGGGTCCTAATGCCTCAGTGTAGTGATGGGGACACTATACTGTAAAAAGCACCTTCCTTCGGATGAGATGTTAAACTGAGGTCCTGACTCTCTGTGGTCACAAAAAATGCCATGGCACTTCTCGTAAAGAGTAGGGGTGTAACCCTGGTGTCCTGGCCAAATTCCCTCTACTGGCCCTAGTCAATCATGGCCTCCTAATAATCCCCTTTCATTGATTTGGCTATTTCACTATCTTCTCTCCACCTGTAGGAAAGGAAAGGAGGTGACGTGAGGCCAAGGGTGCTTTTCAATATCCCTCCTCGTTTCCTCGCTCCTCCGTCCTCCATCCTATGACCCGGAAACCTATCGAGCTCAGCCATCTTGTAGGACATCTCAATTCTTTAATTGGATCATGAGGAGGCAAGGATCGAGGAGTGAGGAGGCTTCCTGAGGAGTCTTGAGCGAGGATACGCGGGTGTATCCTATGTGGAAGTGTTTTATCGACTAAACTTGACGCACTCCTCCCCCTTCAGATATGTCATAATAATTTACATTTATATTTTACCTTTGCAGTGTAAATAATGTCATATATTTAAACAGGGCATCTTGCTTTGTTAATAATTATTATGAATGCCTTAAATAACTAACTTTAACAACATATGGGCAGATCCCTTTAGCGCAGCTGATGACGCTTTGAAGTGACGCTTGAGTGGCCAAGAATATTCCAATGTTCCTCCTTTGATTCCTCCATCCTCATTTCCTTTCCTTAAATCCTTCCTTCATATCCTAGGGGGGTGGAGCTAAGACGCGAGGAAAGGAAGCAAGGAAAGGAAACGAGGATGCAAAAATAAGAAATGAAAAGCACACCCACGGCTGCCCCCAGAGCTGTAGCTGTAGCTGGTGTGTGGTGAGCGCACTGGCGCCGTTGTACTGTGGCTGCCGCCGCATCATCCAAGTGGACGCTGCACACTGGTGATGGTTGAGGAGAGATCCCCCATATGATTGTAAAGCACTTTGGGTGTATGGCAATACACAATTAAAGCGCTATATAAATGCATCATTCATTCATTATCCTTTAAAAAAGGGGTGCAGAAATGACCTTACCTTACCCTAAGTCCCTACATGATTTGTGTCAGTCTTTTCTTATGCACTGAACTCTGACAAAATGTCAAGACCACATCTTGACATTCAGAGAAAAAAAATGATGTATCGCATAATGTCAAAATTGGAGAGCCTCATAAAATCACCCTTCCATGACGCTCTCTGCAGTATTTTTCATGTGGAGGCCAAAGCGTGACCTTTACATGACTCATGATAGATCATAGGTATATATTACACCTCAGAGATCCTGTTCTGGTTTCTGTCATGATAGTCCATGTTCATTTTATATCATGTGTCATTCAACTTTAAACATGCCTAGCTGTGAGAAAAACAGGAGTGGAAAATCCAGTAAATGAAACAGGAGAGAGAGAGCAGACAGGTGAATGGGAAGGTTAGATCTTGGAGCAGTCGCTCGCCCCAGTTAAGGGCTGGATTAAATCTTCTTTTAAGGTTCTGGAAGGTGAATAATTCAGGTGATTTCCCAGAGGAGGAAGAAAACACTCCCACACTCTCTCCTGATCTTTTTTCTCCCCATTGCTCTTGTACGTACATATTCCTCTAAGATGGGATGGGGATTTCCTGTGTCATGTCGCTATCCCTCAGCAGTGTTTCAAACTCAGCTCAGATGATCTACTAAATCAATGAGACTATAAAGCAGTATATGCCTGCCAAGTTTTATAATGAAGGAGGATGTTATCTGAAAGGAAACATTAGAGCTCAATTTATTTGATATATATGTTTTTGGATTAAGCTATTTAAATGCAACATTAACAAACAGTTTCAGTTTAATTTTGTTATAAGAGCTGTACTTGCATGACTGGAAATAGCTGCCCATGGGTGTTACTAAAATGGCCACTGAGTAAACTGACTTGCATTAAATTGACTTTAGGGTTTCTGACCTCATTGACCTGATGTTATTTCTTGTGACTGATACCAAACTGCTAATAGCTGTTTAAACTGGAATTTAAAGCAGTATTTTAAAGAAATTTATTATTATTTTTATTACTATTAATAAATAAAAAAATTAAATTAAATGAAAAAAAAAAATTAAATAAAAATTAAACAATGTTTTAGGTAGCTAGTTTTGTCTACCCCATGTAAGTAAACAACAGCATAGACTGCAAGGTTCATGTACTACTGAATATGTTGTTCTGCTAATTTTTGCTGTCCAAACCATGAAAAAAAACTTGTGGAAGCTGATAAATCATATAGAGAAGGACTTAGTAAGCAGGAAAGGGAACAATATATTTCGACAAACTAAAGTTAATAGTTGGTAAAGATATGTACAGGCAGTATTATTTAACATATTAGCCTAATATCGCACCTACCTGACCAGAAATGATAACAAACACAAATGTTGTCAAGATTCTTGCCCTGGAAATCCTGGTTCAGTTTGGCCAACCACAAACACCTTTTGTTCCTCTTCCTCAGACAGTTGCACTCTTCTCTTTGATTTGTTATAACTTTTGGCAGCCTATAGTACTCCAAATGTTTTTCCGGGTCCAACCGATAAAATCAAGCCCGAAACATGACAATAATTGACCATTTCTGCAGCAATAAGATAAAATCAAGCCCAAAACATGACAATAATTGACCATTTTAGCAGCAATAATCAGCTTTATTCAAGCTTCGATCGGTTCAGTGGCATTGTTTACATTCAATGTTGCCATAGGGGAATTAATTGTTTTTAAAAAATATATTTTCTAAGGTAGCCATTTTTATGTTTCTCCTCATGTAACTGTTAACTCATTGTGTTTGTTGTGTATGTTTTATTTGTATTTTAAATTATTTTAATTTTCTCTTGATTAATCATTCCTTTTACTCCGGTGACATTTTTACAGCTAAAGGGGGTTAATATGTTGGAGTACAGCGACGCAGCTGGCAGAATCATCATCACTGCAGCAGAGGTTTATTTACCTAAGCGATGAAAAACTCTATTGTCAAAATCTCTATTGGGCAAACGAAATGAACTGCAGCACCGTGACTGTCCCGCGTGGAGAATGCAGGAGGATACCGCAGAGTGTTTAGTGGGAGGGGAGAGCAGAGATCAGGGGTAGAGGAGGCGTACCAGACATCGAGAGCAGTTCGGTCACAGTCAGCTTTAGGGATGTAGTCGATGCGGCTTGAGCTCCGTTTGTCCGAGCTCGTCAATATGAAGAAACATTCGGCCCGGGTCGCGCCACTGTCCGCCTGTAACAGTCCGGTGCTCACCCTGACCAAAGTGAGAGGTACGTGCGCAACGGGCTCCGTCCGCAACACGATTCGCGATTTAACCTCATTCTGTACGCCGGTCTGCTTTCCTACATGTCTTAACGTGCAGTTTAGTGTGCTCTGATGCTTTAAAACCTTCTTTGTAATTTAAATCGAACTGGAGAGCATGCGAAACATAGCGTAACATCACAGAGAAACACCTGTCTCCTTTACGCATCACCAGTGCGGCTGTTCTCTGCACCTTTTATGACTAGAATTTCAATCTAAACAGATTATCGTTTAGGTTAAAATACATTCAGATCTGTCTGTGCCTGTTGATTTTTTGTCATAATTTGGAACCAATCCTAATAGTGCCATTTCTCAAAGAATCATTTAAGCATTACTTTTCAATTATAAAAAAGACCTTAACTTCTGACATGGAGTTAAGAGATATGCTGATATTCTGTTATTTTCTTGAGAAAATGATCTGCTCTTTCTAGTGAGACATCAAACAAGTCATTTCTTCATTCCAGATGATTGTTAATGCAGAAAGAAACGTCACACTCTTTATTTAGTCACTTACTTCATCTTATTGTCTGAAATAGTGTTAAATGACTGGAAAACTGCAGATGATGTACTGCTACAATATTTTTACATTTTACATGCTGTTTATATACATGTATGCATATATAGAACTGTCATTAATGTAGCAGTAAACCAAAGTTAGAGAAAAAATCTAGCTGCTGTAGTGAGGCATTTTGGCATTTTTTTAACAATATTTGCAGTGAAAGTACATTGTCATTTTAAATAGAGCGTTATTTTCGCATACAATTATAAAATTAATAATAGTACAATGCTTTTAGTGCATATTATTGTTGTTATTGATCAGATTTAAGTGCGTTCTGATTTCATAGCTGTGCAGTCATGGGAGCAGTGAGCTGCTTGGTACATCAGGTTGATTACATGTCCCATACTTTCCCATTTCTGTGATGTATGAACCCTGTACATGCTGTTCTTCCAGAAGCTGAGTGTGTGTGTGTGTGTGTGTGTGTGTGTGTGTGTGTGTGTGTGTGTGTGTGTGTGTGTGTGTGTGTGTGTGTGGAATACCAGTAGATTTTGACCTTGTGGGGACATTTCTCAGGTCCCCATGAGGAAACAGGCTTATAAATCATGCACAATGAGTTTTTTTGATGAAGTAAAAGTGTACACAATCTCCTGTGAGGGCTAGGTTTAGGTGTAGGGTAGGTGTAGGGCGATAGAAAGTACGGTTTGTACAGTATAAAAACCATTACGCCTATGGAATGTCCCCATAAAACATGTAAACCCAACATGTGTGTGTGTGTGTGTGTGTGTGTGTGTGTGTGTGTGTGTGTGTGTGTGTGTGTGTGTGTGTGTGTGTGTGTGTGTGTGTGTGTGTGTGTGTGTGTGTGTGTGTGTGTATTTGTGCTCCAAACCATTATTTATATTAATTTTTGTTGTATTAGCTTGCATTTTGTAGATGCCTACAAAGCACATATTTTTAGCCTTAATCTTAGAAACCAGGACAGAAGACAGGTACTCCGAGTTCACATTTTGCTCTGGTTTTGTGGTTTGTATCAAACTTGAATGAGCACAGACAGAAATATCAGCCGTTTTTGTAAAGGTTTCACTTGTAGCAAGCAGCTTTGTCATACTCTGACATCTCATTTATGTACAGATCATAGTATGAGTAACCATCTTCCCCAAGTGTCCAATCTAAAGTGATGACCAGCACCAGCTGGAAAAATGAACTACAAATCGACTCTGACTCACTGATGAACTCATTCTGAAACAGATCCGCACTTGTTAATGGCAATCACTTGTTCTCTGAATAGTCTGATTCTTACACTCATATGTGTGCATAGATATAGTCTCTAGTTCTTTAAATGGACTGCTTCAGAGGCAAAGGCAGAATCAACGGAAGCTGCTATACTCTAGAGTATGTTTATGTGTAATATGGTGAATGAGGTGGGATGTTAAACACTCATTGATCTTTGGTTTCAGCTCTGGCTCAGACCCAGCGGTCTACTCATACTGTTGCAGTTGTTTAGGCCTGCCTGCAGCCAAATTCTGGCAGCTTCTATGATTGCTAAAAGCTTGAAGTTGGCAGTTTAGTTGGGCCTTTTGGGCTTCTTTTGAGGACGAGGTATGGGAAATATGAAATGAGTCATTTTTAGGATATTTATAATACTCTCTTATATCCCGCATTAAAGGGTTAGTTCACCCAAAAATGAAAATTCTGTTATTAACTACTCACCCTCATGTCGTTCCAAACCCCTAAGACCTTTGAATTTAATCAAAAGTATTTTCATTTTTCTTCTGAAGATGAACGAAGGTCTTGTGGATTTGGAATGACAGAGTTTTCATTTTTTTGGTGAACTATTCCTTTAATATTATGCAAAGGCATCTTAAAGTAAACAATTGTTGGTTGATTTCCCCAAAAAGTAAACGCTGTGGTGATTTTATATTGGGTCAACAAATGGTGTGAGTTTAGGGGCGGAGCTATTTATTTGTCCAGCCAATCATTCATTTAGATCTAAACGTAAAAAAAAAAATGACTCACAGTTCAGTGAGGGAGTCATTTGTGGACATCTGAATGATCTGATCAGATTCAATCTACAAGCTAACAAAATAATTCACTAAAAGGATAGTACACCTAAAAATGAAAATTTATTGGTGTGTATTTAAGATGTTAATATATTTTCTAATATTCCACATTAAAGAAGTTCACTTCCAGAACAAAAATTTACAGATAATGTACTCACCCCCTTGTAATCCAAGAAGTTCATGTCTTTCTTTCTTAAGTCGTAAAGAAATTATGTTTTTTGAGAAAACACTTCAGGATTTTTCTCCATATAGTGGACTTCTATGGTTCTAAAATGCTGTTTAAATGCAGTTTCAAACGATCCCAAATTCGGCTGCAAATGATCCCAGCCAAGGAACAAGGGTCTAGTGAAAATTCTAGTGAATTATTACAATTTATATACTTTTTAACCTCAAAAGCTCATCTTGTCTTGCTTTGCCTGAACTCAGATTTTTCCAGTTCAAGTTAGGGTATGTCAAAAAACTCCCATCTTATTTTCTCCCTCAACTTCAAAATCGTCCTACATCGCTGTATACCTTTTTTGTAAAGGGTGTTTTACCTTCTTTGCATGTTCACTTTGAAAACACTGGGTCGGTACTTCTGCAGCGATGTAGGACGATCTTGAAATGATTTTTGAAGTTGAGGGAGAAAATGAGATGGGAGTTTTTCAACCAATGCTTTTTTTAAATAATAACCAATCATTTGCTAGGTAAGACCGTTCTTCCTCGGCTGGGATCGTTTACAGCTGCATTTTGAAGGTTCAAACTCAGGGCACCATAGAAGTCCACTATGTGGATAAAAATCCTGAAACAATATAATTTCTTTACGATTGAAGAAAGAAAGACACGAACATCTTGGATGACAACGGGGCAAGTACATTATCTGTACATTTTTGTTCTGGAAGTGAACTTCTCCTTTGCAACAGCAACATCAAATAAACAATTGTAGGTTGATTTTTCTTAAAAAAGAAAGCGCTGTGGTGCTTTTATATTGGCTCAACAAATGGCATAAGTTTAAGGGCGGGGCTATTTCTTTGTCTAGCCAATCATTCATTTCAAATCAAACATAAAAGAAAAATGGCTCGCAGTTCAGTGAGGGAGTCATTTGTGGACATCTGAATGATTTACTGACTGACTGTGTCAGATTCAATCTACAAATTACCTGAATAACCAATTAAAGTGATAGTTCATCCAAAAATAAAAATTCTGTCATTAATTACTCACCCTCATGTGCTCCCAAACCTGTAAGACCTTCATTCAGCTTGGGAACATTAAATCTGAGAGCTTTCTGACCCTGCATAGACAGAAAGGTTCATGTGACATTAGTGGTTCAACCACAAAAATAATGACTTTGTTCAACAATTTCTTCTTTTCTGTGGCAGTCTTTTGACTGACTCATTAGTAAAAAACTGTTCAAGATAGTCGTTTGTTCGCAAATTGGAAATCATGGCTAGCACTGCATTTTTGTTTGCATGAAACACTTGACAAAATTTTCCCGGCTAAATTTTGTCTTCACATTTGTAACCCTGTATAACCAGAAATCGCCAAATTAAGCTTTAGTAAAAGCATTTTTACTTGTTAAACAACCACATTGCTGTATGAAGATATTCAGTGTTTAGTTATTAGCCTACTCATAAGTCCTAAGATTCATTTCAGCTAGAACGTTAAACCAGAGGAATCTGTAAACCTGAGCCTATCCTCCATCAGGCGCTAAATCTAATGCAGGGTGGCAGAAGTAAGAAGCTGTAATAAACCTGCAGTGAGTCATTACACTGATGTGACTCACGCACATTCACTGCCAAACTCTTTCTGTTCACATCTTGGCTTTCGTAAGAACTCTGCGTCCCTGTTTGGAAGCCAGTGGGCCGTTTTAAGTTGGTTTTTGGTGCACATCCAGCCATTTAATTGAAGCCTTTTAATCAAATATATTTCACAGCAGTCAGCCGTGGGACACAACATCTATGTTGTTTTGAGATGTTTTTCTGTCTGACATCAATCAGTTTGATACAGAGCTTTAGTCTAAGAATAACTTTCACATGTTGCTCCTGATACGTTTGTGTTTGGATGCACGTAATCCCAAATAAGAGGCGTTTTGCGTGAGTGGAAACGGGTGCTTTTGTCTCTTGTTCAGCACACTAGTGAGGGGGAGAGATGTCATCCGAGCTTCACTTTTAGACGTTTACATATTCTTGTTTAAATTACAAAACAAATATATATTAAGAAAGTCTCGACTTGGGGAAATTATTGTACATTGCATATCATCAGACATATTTTTATTTTATGAGTCAAGTATAGGCCCACGTATGTATACATATTAATAAAATAAATATTGTACTTACATATTACACATCTTCGAGCGACACAGAGTAGCAGTGACTCAGTCAATCTGTTTTTAAACATAATCTTTGAGTGAATGATTCAATGACTCACTAAATTAATCTTTGTACACTCTTAAAAATAAAGGTGCTTCACGATGCCACAGAAGAACCTTTTTTGTCTAAATGATTCTATAAAGAACCTTTAACATCTGAAGAACCTTTCTGTTTCACAAAAGGTTCTTTGTGGTGAAAGAAAAAGGGTAAGAAAGAGATGGTTCTTTAAAGAACCTTTGACTGAATGATTCTTTGTGGAACCAAAAATGGCTCTTCTATGGCATTGCCATGAACAACCTTTTAAAGCACCTTTATTTTTAAGAGTGTAGGCCTATTTGAACGAATCAGTTCAATAATTCATTCAGTCAAAAAGACAGTCACTTGTCACCAACTACTGGAGTTTTACTAGATATACTATATCTTGAGGCTACTGCTATTTCCCCCTTCTTTCTTTCTTAACTAAAAATGTAACATTGTTTTGATCACACAAAACATTGTCATTGTTTTTATAATGATTTTTTCTTGCTCCACAAATGCATTCTCCTGAAGTGGTGCAAGAACAGTACTTTATAAATCTAGCAAGGCAGCATTTTATTGATGAGTTTTAGCACACTTGTCTCAGTGTTTACAGACTGAGCTGGATTAGTATTGTATACTTAACTCGAAGGCTGCAAGCAAACTGTCAGATTACTTGGGCACTTCACACAGTCAGGACATTAGTGTGGAAAGCTCTGTTTGGGGAGACACCTGCAGCGCTAGCTCATCAATTAGATTCAGCAGGAGGACTTACGGTCAATCTATTATGTATTGATCTAGAGCAGTAACGCTGGCGCGACTCCAGTCTGTTAAACTGCAGTCTTTCTTCTGCAGGATCTCTAGGCTGCAGTGGTGAAGGGGACAGAGAAGGGTATATATATATATATATAGCTTGCTACACCAAATTGTTGGTAGCGTATGACAGTTTCCAGAAAAATATTAAGCAAAACACCCCTTTTTGTGCATCATGCCTCCCCCAACTCAAACAAAACAAACACAGCTTTTACCGGTCTAGAAGTGAAGGTATGTCTCAACAAGTAAAAGTAGGCCACTTTTAACATAATACAAATACTTTTAACTTGAAGCTTAGCTTACCTGTCAAGAAGAAACTTCACAAGTTTGTTGCATCAATTGAACCCACACATTCCATCAAACTCCTCCATCTTGTAAAAACACTGCCGATGTTTATCCTTGTTTTAACCAATTTTCTGTCTCTGTGTGTTTTGGCAAGAATTCAAATTTAGACTTGCACTTTTGTAACGGTATCTGAACTTCTTTTTTAACACTCAGCCTAATATTCTCCCTAAAAAAACTCTCCCTATTGGTGGATAGGAGGTATAGGTTAACAGGCAGGTACAAGATTCTATCATTGCATTCAAACTTAATGCAGTGATTGGACAAACATTTTCAGTTCCTGAGACTTCCACAGAAATTAATTGCTATCATAATGGTTTTACATTAGGGATGGGACAATAATTTGTTGCAACATGAATCGAGAAATGAATCATCGCAAATCTGAGCTTAGTTTTAGACAGCCGATGGCACTGCTTGCTTTAGAAACAGCCGTGCTCTGCTTGTTTCCAAATCTTTACACACACTTGAATATAAAACAATCATTCATACAATTAGAAAAGGTGGGCTCACAGTGGGCTGTTTACATTAATCTAGCACCATTAAAGAATTCTGAGCCAACGTGAAATTACATGACTCAGCCGAACGCACAAGTACTCTTCAGCACTCTTCTTCGTGAGTGTTTGAATGTGCGGTTAAAAACTAGATTAGAGTGCCATCTGCTGTTAAAATCTAAGCTTAGAATCGTTTCCAAAGAGAGTCACAATGCATTCGGAAGATCTCAGAATAGATTTACCATCCCATCCCTATTTTTCATAGTTTCGAAAGAATAATTGCAGTAAATGACAAAATCACAAAGCAACAAAGTTCACATGTGGTCGTGATGGAACGTATCAATGAACAGATATCTTTATACTGGTATAAGGCAAGATCTGATCTGACTACGGATGTAACAATGCACCCCGTGCCGGTTGAAAATCGATAAATACAAGTCGGTTAAGATGTTAAACGATTCGCGATACAGTTGACAGTGGGAGATTATGTAAGGAATAACTGACGACGGGCCATTGAATTCTTAGAAAATAATGCATTATTTGTGTGCATTATTTTCTAAGAATTCAATGGACCAAAGTCAATTATTCCGCTTATATTATGGTTACCACACCTCAAGACATCGATCAGATTATATATTTCAAGACATTCGTCCAGTTTTTGTCCTTAAACCGCTATTGTGAGTAGGATTAATTTCTTACGCAGCTCATCCAACACCTTCTTGTTAGTTCCAAAACATCATTTTAGACCTAGTAATGACACTTGAGCCGTTGATAGCAAACTAATGCAGTTAATAATGAAGTTTAGACAGACCGACAGACAGGCAGATAGACAGAAAGAGAGAGGGAGAGAGAGAATGACAAAAACATTATTAATATTTCTGATCACTTTTTTTAAAGATGACTGAAAAACCAAAGTGAAGTACAGACTTACTTCACTCAGTCATTTATTTACTTAATAACAGTAATAAATATCCGTTATATCAGTTATCGAGAACATAAACATGCAAATAATTGGTATCGTAACCCGTTATAAAAAAATAAAATCAACATCGGTCGATCACTATTCATAATCTCAGCCCTGCTTTGTTTACAGTGGTAACCAAGAAAACGCTATATTGCTGCTGTTCCATAAGCACCACCTGCTGTCAGAGAGTGAATCTGCGTTTCATTCAACCTGTCTGCTGTTTGTGTTAGGATAATTTCACAAAGCTCAAGTCAGACCATTCATTTTTACAATTTATACAATCTAATTTTAATTTTAAAAAACCCCTGCATGTATGCAACAAATATGTTTTGATTGTAATTAAAATGCAGTGGTTGCCTTTAATTTTAAATGGAAAGCACTCAGGCAAAGCCTTAGTTTATTTATATGAAGAGATTTCTTTTATTTGTTTTTTTGGGTTTTGCGTTAAAATTTCAGATTAGTTTAGTTATATGACACTTCAGTTTCACAAAAAAAAAAAGTGTCTCATATAAATGCAAGCATTGACTAAAGTGTCCGCGAACTGCTCCAGTAGGCCTGCTGGAGCCACGCCATTGACTGTAGCATATTATTTACTCAGTAAAAGCCTCCTTTAATGATCCGATTTGTTTGTGTAAGAAAAATATCCATATTTAAAACGTAAGAATAACTTTAATCTAGTTTGCGAAGTTGTACACAGAACTTGCTGCTTTGGGAAGGGGCGTGGCAGTACTAAAATGCCGTCTAAAGCTGTTCGCCAATTGCAGCACAGTGGGACTGCTAACCAAATCACAACACATTTAGTTTTTCGGAAGGCGGACATTCATCAAACCTGGAACTAATTGAGCCATTTGTGCCAGCCTGGGGAGAAAGCTATTGTAATAATGTAAATTATGTGAAAAATAATGCGTTTTTCGAACCACCAAGCATGAGAGCATGTTCTAGTGCACCCTCAAAACAAAATAAAGACTTTGTAAAAGAGCATAATAGGACTCCATTAAATTAAACAGTTGATTGAATAATACAATGACTCATTCATAAAATATGGCCACCTACTGGTGTAATGTTGTAAATCAGTAAATGAGTCTTTTTGATAAATGGAAAAGATTCAGTGAATCAAAAATCTATCCTACTGCCCACTTAGATGCCTCTGATGCTCAGTACTACAGTACACAGCCACACACACACACACACACACACACACACACACAGACAAACAGTGGGCAACTGGCAGGGTTATGCTTCTCTCTGTCATGTCCGTGAGCCGTGAGCTGGGTCACAACAGAGTGTGACATCCCAGGCATCTGTTCTTCTAGCTGGACACTGCAGGGTTCACTGACCTGCTGCACCAACACACACACACACACACACACACACACACACACACACACACACACACACACACACACACACACACACACACAAAAATCTACAGCCACTTGTTTTCATAGATTTCTTCTGTGAGACACACACACAAATGTCTTGACAGTACTTTTGTGTGTTTACCCACAAAACCACAAGCTCCGAATTAATTTGCCAAGTAAATATCACAATGAAATTAAACATCTGCATATAAATACATATGGTCTGACCATGATCAGAATGATTGGACATAATGTAACAGTGTGTTTAAGTTGAGTGCATCTTCAAGCCATGTCTTGCTCTGTATTGCAGAATAATGCTTTTCTTTAATTGCAAATGGAGAGACTGCTGCAGATCCTACACAATGTGTCAGCATCCTGCCCTCTTGTAGTTTGTCTCCATGCCTCTAGAGGTCCCCTATGTTCCCCACTGCCTTAGTTCTTCTTTGTGGGTCCTTGTTAGTGCTATCCAGATCACCTGTGCCTTGTTTCCTCTAGAGTATTTAAGCTGACTATTTTCCCCTGCTTTCTCACTCGGTTTCTGAGTCCCTGCCCTGTGTTTCCAGCCCTGTCTGGCTATAGCCTTCCAAGCTGTCCCAAGTAAGGTATCCTGAGTTACTATTGTTCTCTGATTTTGTTTTCTCCCCTCGTGGAGTCTTTATTTTTCTCTTGTGAGTTTTTCTTTGTTTTGACTGTTGTTTATACCTCGGCCCGAGAAGAACTTTTGTTGTACTATTCTTGCAAAGACTTTTTTTTAAATAAATCTACGTTTCCTGGAATACTGCCTCGAGTGTTTCGTTTGGGTCCAACATCATCACTCCTGTGGCTCTGTGGTAGCATCCTCAACCACCACACCAGAGACCCGGGTTCAAGCCCAGCTTGTGACAGAAAAACCGAGTCACTCATGGACCCAGAGACACTCAGCTCCAAGGACCTGTTGGCGGTGATCGCCCAGCACGAGTCATCTTATCAGCGCCATGAAGCCGTTCTCAGTCGTCAAGAGGAGCTGATGGGCAAACACTCTCAAATTCTAGCCGATGTGATGGCTTCCATCCGTCAGCTTTTTGAACGGCTCCCTGGTGCTTCACCTTCCTCTGCTTCACCTTCCTCTGCTTCACCCCCGAGTTGCAACAGGCCTACTTCAGTTGCGGAGCCCCGACTACCTCCTCCTAAGCCCTTCGCTGGGGATCCTAGTTCCTGCCAGGGTTTCCTCACCCAATGCTCCCTGACCTTCGAGCTCCAGCCCTCAAGTTTTCCTACAGACCGCTCCAAGATTGCTTACATAATTACCCTTCTCTCAGAAAAGGCGCTCTCCTGGGCCTCGGCGGTGTGGCAATCTAAGGATGCCTGTTGTGAGTCCTACGCGGCCTTTGAAGAGGAGTTCAAGCGAGTCTTTGATCATCCAGTCAGTGGTCGGGAAGCTTCCAAGCGCCTACTTACCCTCCATCAGGGTTCCCGCAGCACTGCAGACTTCGCCATTGAGTTTCGGACCATCGCGGCAGGGAGTGGATGGAACAATGAGGCACTGATGGTCTGCTTTCAGGGAGGGTTGTCCGAGCCTCTTCAAGATGAATTAGCCACCCGAGAACCAGCTACTGATCTCGAGTCCCTCATTGCTATGGCCATCCGCTTGGACAATCGCCTGAGAGAGCGGAGAGTGGCTCGGCGCAAGGCGTCTCAATCCCAAGTTCCTTTGAGCAGGTCTGTTTCCCCAGTCCGCTTTCCTGCGTCCAGGGCTTCTCCAGCCCCTGAACAGCCCTCTGATTCCCAGGAGGACATGCAGTTGGGTCGTTCCAGGCTCTCTCCTAACGAGAGGGAACGTCGCATGAGGGAGCGCCGTTGCCTCTACTGTGGTGCTTCCGGCCACTTTCGCTCCACTTGTCCCGAGCTCTCGGGAAACGGATGCCCCCGCTCAGCTACAGGAGGACTGTGATGGGGAAAATTAGAGCTCCTCCTGCTAATGCTGTTTTAGCTGTTCCAGCCACTCTGTCCTGGGAGGGCCACCAGCATCCGGTCCAGGCCATGATCGATTCTGGCGCTGCAGGTGACTTCTTGGATCTATCTTTGGCTAAGAAACTTGGGATCCCTACCCAACTTCTTCCTCATCCCCAGGCAGTTACAGCACTGGATGGCAGACCTCTGGAACCAGGGAGAGTAACAGAGGCCACTCAGTCCCTGCAACTTACTATCCTTCAACACCAGCAGGAGGAGACCTTCTATCTGATTGACTCTCCCGAGTATCCTGTTATCCTGGGCCACCCCTGGCTGTGCAGACATAATCCTCAGATCGACTGGTCCACCGGCACCATTCTGAGCTGGGGTTCACCCTGCCATCTCACCTGCCTACTTCAGAGTCCCTCAGCCCCTAGTTCCGTATTTCAAGAGTCTGTCGACCTATCTCGAATCCCCAGAACCTATCATCAGTTCAAGGCAGTGTTCAGCAAGTCCCGGGCCACCTCCTTACCACCTCACCGCTCTTACGATTGTGCCATTGACCTCCTCCCTGGTTCCTGCCCTCCTAGGGGCCGTATCTTCTCCTTGTCTTCCCCCGAGCGCACTGCAATGGATACCTACATTAAGGAATCCTTGGCAGCCGGCATCATTCGTGCCTCTACTTCCCCGGCTGGAGCAGGCTTCTTCTTTGTAGGAAAGAAAGATGGGGGCCTTAGGCCATGTATTGATTACCGAGGTCTTAACAAAATCACGGTTCGGAATCGGTACCCCCTTCCTCTCATGGCCACTGCCTTCGAACTGTTACAAGGGGCTTCCATTTTTACTAAACTGGATCTACGCAACGCTTACCATCTCGTGCGGATCCGGCAGGGGGACGAATGGAAGACGGCCTTCAACACCCCCACAGGCCATTATGAGTATCTGGTGATGCCGTTCGGGCTCACCAACGCCCCTGCTGTATTCCAGGCACTGATTAATGATGTTCTACGGGACATGCTCAATCTCTTCGTCTTCGTATATCTTGACGATATACTCATTTTCTCGGGATCATTGGAGGAGCATGAAGGTCATGTCAGCAGGGTCCTCCAGAGACTTCTTGATAACCATCTCTACGTGAAACCCGAGAAATGTGAGTTTCATGTTACCCAGGCTCAGTTTCTCGGGTTTATCATCACTCCCGGCCATGTGGAGATGGACCCTAAGAAAGTCGAGGCTGTTCTCAACTGGCCCGTTCCCTCTACGGTTAAAGAGGTTCAGCGCTTCATCGGCTTTGCTAACTTTTATAGGAAGTTCATTAAAAGCTTCAGCTCTGTGGTGGCCCCATTGACTGCGCTGACCAAGGGAGGAGGAATCAAGATCCACTGGGGTCCGGAAGCAGCGGGAGCCTTCCAGGATCTCAAGCGTCGTTTCACTTCCGCTCCAATTCTCTCGATCCCTGACCCAGAAAGACCTTTCATGGTGGAGGTGGACGCCTCGGACGTGGGCGTAGGAGCCATCCTATCACAAAGGGGTGAGGATGGGAAATTACACCCTTGTGCTTTTATGTCTCGTCGCCTGTCAGATGCCGAGCGCAACTACCATGTGGGGGATCGAGAGTTGCTTGCGGTAAAACTCGCCTTGGAGGAGTGGCGCCATTGGCTTGAGGGGGCTCAGCACCCTTTCCAGGTTCTCACGGACCACAAGAACCTGGAATATCTCCAGCAGGCCAAACGTCTGAACCCTCGGCAGGCTCGATGGTCCTTGTTTTTTAATCGTTTCCACTTTCTTCTGTCTTACAGACCCGGCACCAAGAATGTCAAGCCGGATGCCCTGTCCCGAGCCTACTCCCCCGAGACACAGGAGAAATCTTTGGAATCTATTATTCCGAGGTCTAGGATCGTCGCACCCCTTCAGTGGGAATTGGAGAGGGTGGTGCGAGAGGCTCAAGCCCAAGATCCTGACCCAGGAAATGGTCCTGCGGGATGCCTGTATGTACCTCTATCTGCCCGGGCCCGGGTCTTGCAGTGGGGTCATGAGTCTCCCTTGACGTGCCATCCGGGTACTGCTCGCACTCTTGATTTTCTCCAGCGGCGGTTTTGGTGGCCTTCCATCAAGGAAGATGTTAAGGGCTATGTGGAGGCCTGCCCCGTGTGCAATCAGGGAAAGTCTATACATCAGCGACCTCAGGGACTGCTCCATCCCTTACCTGTTCCCCGTAGGCCATGGTCTCACCTTTCTTTGGACTTTGTCACGGGACTCCCACCGTCCCAGGGCAATACTGCCATCCTGGTGGTTGTGGACCGGTTTTCTAAGGCCGCCCGGTTCATTCCCCTGTCCAAGCTGCCTTCAGCTAAGGAGACAGCTGAGCTTCTCATTAACCATGTCTTCCGTGTATTTGGAATTCCCCTGGATATTGTCTCTGACCGAGGGCCCCAATTTTCATCCAGGTTCTGGGGAGCCTTCTGCAAGCTTATTGGGGCCACTGCCAGCCTATCATCCGGGTTCCATCCTGAGTCTAATGGTCAGACGGAACGGATCAATCAGGATCTGGAAACCACCCTGCGGTGTATGGCGGCCAACAACCCCACCTCTTGGGCTACCTACATCATGTGGGCTGAATATGCCCACAACACCCTCAAGTCCTCAGCCACTGGACTATCCCCCTTCGAATGCCAGTTCGGGTATACCCCCCCATTGTTTCCTGAGGAAGAGACACAGGTTGGTGTTCCCTCGGCCCAGCGTTTCATCCAACGCTGTCGGCAGACCTGGAGGAAGGCTAGGCGTACTCTTCTTCAGACCTCCCAGAGATATCAACGTCAGGCTAATCGCCGCCGCCGGACGGCCCCCAATTTCCGAGCCGGTCAAAGAGTCTGGTTAGCCACCAAGAACTTGCCCCTCCGGGTCGAATCTAAGAAGCTCTCCCAGAAATTCATCGGCCCATTCCGCATTGCAAGGAAAGTCAATCCTGTTTCCTATCGTTTGTTTCTTCCCCGTTCCCTTAGAATTAACCCCACGTTTCATGTCTCATTATTAAAACCTGTCTTGTCTTCTCCCTTTGCCCCCCCACGCAGACCCCCTCCACCTCCCAGGATCATCGACGGCCAGCCGGCCTACACGGTCCACCGGATACTGGACTCCAGGAGGGTCCAGAATTCACTGCAGTATCTGGTGGACTGGGAGGGCTACGGGCCGGAGGAGCGCTCCTGGGTTCCAGCCAAAGACATCCTGGACCCAAGTTTGATCCGGGAGTTTCGCACCCGGAGGCCTGGGTGTCCTGGAAGGAACGTCAGGAGCCGTTCCTAGAGGAGGGGGTCCTGTCAGCATCCTGCCCTCTTGTAGTTTGTCTCCATGCCTCTAGAGGTCCCCTATGTTCCCCACTGCCTTAGTTCTTCTTTGTGGGTCCTTGTTAGTGCTATCCAGATCACCTGTGCCTTGTTTCCTCTAGAGTATTTAAGCTGACTATTTTCCCCTGCTTTCTCACTCGGTTTCTGAGTCCCTGCCCTGTGTTTCCAGCCCTGTCTGGCTATAGCCTTCCAAGCTGTCCCAAGTAAGGTATCCTGAGTTACTATTGTTCTCTGATTTTGTTTTCTCCCCTCGTGGAGTCTTTATTTTTCTCTTGTGAGTTTTTCTTTGTTTTGACTGTTGTTTATACCTCGGCCCGAGAAGAACTTTTGTTGTACTATTCTTGCAAAGACTTTTTTTTAAATAAATCTACGTTTCCTGGAATACTGCCTCGAGTGTTTCGTTTGGGTCCAACATCATCACTCCTGTGGCTCTGTGGTAGCATCCTCAACCACCACACCAGAGACCCGGGTTCAAGCCCAGCTTGTGACACAATGAGTTAGAAAACATATGGGTGGTGTAAGCATAAATGAATTGTAATTTCAGGGGGCCTTTATCATGCTACAGCAAAGAATCTGCCACTCTTAGCAGTTCTGGATGGCTGGAATGCAGAATTTTTTACCAAATTATCACAGAAAAAAAAATTACATTTTATAATGTATTTAAATAGAAAAGTTATTTTAAATAGTAAAAATATTTACTTTAAAATATTGACTCATTGAATCATTGAAAATAAATCAAACCAATTGTCGAGACAAGACAAAATAAAAAGTCCAATAAAATCATCAAAATATTCAGAATTGCTCATTTTTATAACACCAATAATATATTGACCAGAGTCAGTATTTCTGTGGACAACATGGCTTTAATTCTTTCAACAGAGCTTAACTTGCACCTAACATGGTATCTTCCTTCAAGGACACGTTACGCAAGTAGGGAAATCCACAAAAATCCGAGCTGTTCCCAGAATCAATGGGATGCTGCACTGCAGAGCTGTACCACCGTCACCCAGATGGCAACACATTCATATTTCATCTCTAACTGTTTGAAGTCATGCATCGATGTCCCAGACACGCTCATGATGCCATTACAAAATAACATGAACCTGCTCCGTAGCGCGTGCGTGAGAGAGGAGACTGTGCTGTTTCATGCTGCTTGAGCTCAGTGCAGAGCTGGCACTACAAAGAAGTGGCAGTTATCAGCAAGAGAGATCTGCACTGCAGAGACAAACATAGGAGGGAGGAAAACTACCAAAGACTACGTATAGAGCTCACAGATGCATTCAGAAAGATAGAAATGGGCTTTGGGTTTGTGCGCAATTTAGAGACCGTTATGAGGCATATGTCACTTCAAAATGACACCATTTTAACAATTACTTAATCACTTTGAGTTTAGCAGTGCACATGGGGACATTTTCATGCTAGAATAGAGAATCATTAGGTGTAATCCTGTGCATTTGTTCTTGTACAATAGGCTCATATTATGTGGCAGTCATACAGCTGAACCAAGCAATCATCAGACCTAATGACTTCAAGACGGCTGGCTTTAGTATTGAGATACAATTATAGTTATTGTTAATATTTTGAATTAGGTTGTTTTTTTTCCATTTTGAATTTAGTTAAAGTTTCATTTTCCTGTGTGTTTTTGTCATTTTTATTATTATTTTTAATTATGTCCCTATATATATGTTTATAAAGCTTGTTTCTGCCACTAGATAAAAAAAAAAATAATAAAAAGGTAATGCAACTTTTCATCTTACAATTCAGACTTTTTTCCTCACAGTTATGACTTTCTTGCAATTCTGGAAAGACATAAGCTCAGAATTGCAAGAAATCAACTATTTTGATGTTAATTTGCAGTAATGGGAAGAAAAAATCTGAACTGTGAGATGTAAACTTAGAATTCAGAGAAAAGACATCATGATTGCGAGGTATTTTTGAGAAAGTCACAATTCTTTTTTTTTTTTTTTTTTTTTTTTTGGAGTGCAAAAACATACATGGTAAATGCAGAAACAGAAACAACAACAACAGAAACAATACCAACAAAAAACAAAAACAAACAAAAAACTATACTAACAACAACAAAAAAAAAACAACAACAATGATAATAAATGAGAAATGAGAACAAGACAATCTGAATAATAATAATAATGTATAAGTGGTAGTAGCAGTATAGGTAGTATTAGCATGTTCAAAAATAATAGAAATGGCCATAAATCGGAGTAACAACTATAATACCAAAGGTAGTGATGATACGGTTAATATTTTGTGATGACAGTAACAGTAATATCAATAATAACAGTAATCATAATAATAATAATAATAACAGCAATAATCCCAAGGATGGTGATTACAGTATGATGTTGTGATGATGGTAACAGTAATATCAATAATTATAATAATAAAATAATAATAATAATAAATAATAATAATAAAAAATAAATAAATAAATAAATAAATAAATAAATAATAATAATAATAATAATAATAATAATAATAATAGTAGTATTAATAACAATAGTAAAGTTTGAGTTGTAACAATGATGTTTTGTGACGATGTTTTGTGATGAAGGCAACAGTACTATTACTATTAATAATAATAATAATAATAATGATGATAATAATAATGATATAATCACAATAGTAGTTATCTAAATATATGTATGCAGGAAAATATACTAATGAACCATACTAATGAACCATACCCAACACATACCACACCTATCCGAGCTTCTGTGTCAGTGTGCATGTTTTTTTTTTGTTTGTTTTTTTTCCCTCCTTCCTCTTCTCCATTCAAGGCAACATTGTAGACATCATATGATGTATGTAAGTTTGAATTCAAGTGGTGCATTAAAAGAAGAGTGCGGTGCATTAAAATCAATATGTGGTGCATTAAAAACATGGGTGGTATTTGTTGGGTGCAGTTTTAATTTATTTATATTTATAAATTTTTAATTATGTATATTTAATGATGTAATCTTCAGAAAACTGTTACCGTCCATACAAAACATCATCCCATCAATTTATTACTTTTCAATGTTTCTCTG
This sequence comes from Garra rufa, assembly GCF_049309525.1. Lineage (NCBI taxonomy): Eukaryota > Metazoa > Chordata > Actinopteri > Cypriniformes > Cyprinidae > Garra > Garra rufa. Next base: position 13,645,427 of record NC_133362.1, read on the forward strand.
ATATAGTGATACAATAAATGAAAACAACAACAACAATAATAATAATAATAATAATAATAATAATAATAATATTAATATTAATAATAATAAAAATAATAATAATGAAAACACTCATGTTACTAATACCTTATATAAATATGAATAATATTTTGTGAATACTTAAAGATAAGTGTGTCAGATTTGTAAGAGTTGACTGAGGTCTAATGTTGGATGTTGCGATTCTGATGTATATGGAGATGAAAAATATTCTAGGGAGATGTATTCTGTAAGCAAATTTTTCCAGTGTGTTATGTGAATGGTGTTTCGGGATTTCCAGTTCAAGAAGATAGTTTTCTTGGCAATGGCTAGAGCTATGAGGAGTATCCTTTTGTTTGTTATTTCCTGATTAAGTGTTGATAGATCGCCCAGTAGACAGAGTGAAGGGGATAATGGGATGTGACAACCCAGGAGGTGGGATAGGGATTCGGTGACATCTTCCCAGAATTGTTTAATGGGTGGGCAGTGCCATGTGGCGTGGATATATGTGTCCGGGCTATTTTGTGAGCAGTGCACGCAAGTTTCTGATGTGAATCCCATTTTAAACAGCCTTTCCCCAGTGTAGTGTGTTCTATGAAGGGTCTTGTACTGTATGAGCTGAAGGTTGGCGTTTTTAGTCATGGAATAAATATTATTACAAATTTGAGTCCAGAAGTCGGTATCAGGAGCAATAGAAAGGTCTTTTTCCCATTTGGTTATTGGTAAACTTAAGGTTTTATTTGAATTGGTTATCATTTTGTATAATTTAGAAAGTAATTTCTTGGGGGACGATATATTAACTAAATCTGCTACTGCGGAAGGAAGGTGAAGATTGATGGTTCTGTTATTGATTTTAGATAAGACAGCTGATTTGAGTTGCAAATAAGTCAAGAATTGATTGCTCCCAATACCGTACTTCTGGACTAGGTAGGAAAATGGAACCAGTTTGTTTGACTTAAAAATGTGATTAATATGTGTGATACCCTTATCTGCCCATTTATGAAAATTTAGTATTTTTTTGTTACTTGTGAAGTCAGGGTTATTCCAGAGTGGGGTGAAGTTAGATGGAGCCAGATTGGAGTTTGTGATTTGATAATATTTCCACCAGGCCGTCAGAGCTGAAGCTATTGTCAAGGCTTTGAAGCATGAGTGATGTTTAATGGACTGACTAAGAAATGGAATGTCTGATATGTGTATGTTTTTGCAAAGTGATTGTTCTATATCTAGCCAAATGGTGTCTGCCTGAGTGGGGTGAGTCCATTTATATATGTATTGGAGTTGGTTTGCTAGCGAGTAATGGTAAAAATGTGGTGCTTCTAAGCCTCCTAAAGATTTGGGTTTTTGTAAAGTGCTTAATTTTATCCTTGGTGGTTTATTTTTCCAGTAGAATCGGTTGATGATGGAGTCTAGAGATTTGAACCAATTGAGAGTAGGCTGTGTTGGGATCATTGAAAATAGGTAGTTTATTTTAGGGAGTACTGTCATTTTGATTATTGATATTCTTCCCTGGATTGAGATTGGTAAATTGTGCCAGCGATTGAGGTCATCTTCTACTGTTTTTAATAAAGGAGTGAAATTGAGTCCATTCAGCTCTGACAGCCTGGAGGAAACCCTAACGCCTAAGTAAGTGATGTGACCTGTGCATAGAGGAATGGGTGATACCTGGGCTGCCACATCCCATTTAGATTGATGTAGTGGAAGGATTAAAGATTTATTCCAGTTTATTGCATAATCGGAAATTTTAGAGTATGAATCAATGGTTTTAGTTATTTCTTGTAGAGATGATTGAGGATTTTGTAAAAAGAGTAAGATATCATCGGCATATAAACTAATCTTATGTTGGGTTTGGGGTGTGTGAATTCCTTTGATGAGTGGATTCTGGCGGATGGCTGCTGCTAAGGGTTCAATGAAGATGGTAAATAAAGATGGAGAGAGTGGACATCCCTGCCTAGTCCCCCTGTGCAGTGTGAAGCTTTGTGATGTTAGTCCATTGGTGTTGACTGTGGCTGAAGGTGTTGTGTATAAAATCTTAATCCAGTTAATAAACGACTCCCCAAAGCCAAATTTTTGTAGTGTGGTGAAAAGAAAGTTCCAGTTGACTCTGTCGAAAGCTTTTTCTGCATCTAAAGTGACTATGAGGGTGTCTTTCTGCTGTAGTGATGAATAATGGATTAAATCATATAGTCTGCGTGTGTTATTGGATGCATGCCTACCTTTGATGAAACCTGTCTGATCTGGGTGGATTACAAATGGGATAATTTTTTCAATTCTATGTGCCAGAGCTTTGCTGAGTATTTTGATGTCTACGTTGATAAGTGATATAGGACGGTAATTTGACGGAAGGGTTGGATCTTTATTAGGTTTGGGGATGAGTGAAATAGTTGCTGTGTTCATGTGTACTGGTAATCTTGAGTTCTCTTTAATTTCGGTTATTGCTCTGATGAATAATGGGGATAAAATGGACCAGAAGTGTTTATAAAGTCACAATTCTAAGTACGTTTCTTACAATTCTGAAAGACAAACTCAAAATTGCATGATATAAATGGAGAATTGCAAAAAATAAACTTGAGGTGTTAACTCAGTTCTGAGAAGAAAAAGTCAAAATTGTGAGAAAAAAGTTGCAATGACCTAATTTCTTTTTTCATTTTGTCGTAAATAAAAAAAAAACTGAATTATGAGATGTAAACTTAGAATTCTGAGAAAAAAGTCAGAATTGCAATGTGCAAAACTCAGAATTTTGAGAAAGTTAGATTTCTAAGTTTATATCTCACAATTCTTACTTTTTCCTTGCAATTCTGAGAGACAAACTGAGAATTGCAAGATATTAATAGAGAATTGCGAGAAACAAACTTGAGGTAATAATGCACAGTTAAATTCACAATTACAAGAAAATAGTCAGAATTGTGAGAAAAAAAAGTTGCAATTACCTTATTTTACCATAATTTTTATTTTGTGCTTAAAAAAGAACTGAATTGTGAGATGTAAACTTAGAATTCAGAGAAAAAAGTCAGAATTGCAAGATGTAAACTGATGAAAATGAAACCGAATTCTGACTTTCTATTTTTACAATTGTAACTTTTTTCTTTAAATTTAAACAGAGAATTGTGAGAAATGAACTGAAGGTGTTAACTCGCAAAAAAGTGTGAACTGTAAACTTGCAATTGCAAGAAAAAAAAGTCACAATTGGGAGATAAAAAGTCGCAATTACCTTTTTTATTTTGTGGAGAAACCAAAAAAACATGCGAGATGTAAACTTTAAAAACTAGAGAGAGAAATCAGAGAAAAAAAGTCACAATTGGGAGATAAAATGAAAAAGAAAAATAGAATAGCGAGATGTAAACTCAGAATTTCGAGAAGTCTCACAATTAAAATTTTTTTCTTGTAATTCTGAGAAACTTGTCTAAATTATGGGATAAAATGTTATTTTTTTCTATGGCAGAACAAGGCTTCTATACATTTTTAATTTTTTTATTTAAGTTTTAGTTACTTTAGTACATTTAGTAAACATAAACAGAAATGAGGAATAATTCCTTGGCAACTAGTGGAAATAAAGTAAGCTTTTATTATATTATTTTATTTTTTATAACTGTACTTTTACACTCTTACAAATAAAGTGGGTTTTTGCAGTGATGCCATAGAAGAACCATGTTGGATTTCCCAAAAAAACTTTCAGTGAACAGAACCATTTATTTTTTTAATGTGGATAACATTTTAATAATCTAAAGAACCATTTTTCATTTCCACTAAAACTTTTTGCGCAATAAAAAGGTTCCATGAATGTTAAAGGGGTCATGAGATGCAAAATTTACTTTTACAAGTTATTTGAAATGTGTCTTGGCAGTGTGTGTACACAACCACCATATAATGATAAAAATCCAGCCAGTGTTGTTTTTTTTTTTAAATCCCCCTAAATTAAAACCACTTTCTCAGATCAAGCTGTTCTGAGATTCTTGGCAGAGTGATCTAGTTCTGCATATCAACTTGTGGAAAAAGAACCTTTAGCCAATTTTTAAGAGTGTAGTTTTAGTTAACCAATCCTGGCTGCAGTTACCATCAAGTATCATCCAGCATTTTTACGACTCACCATTGTGGGCTGAAGGCATATTTTGGCTAACACAAGAAATAGAGCCAAAGATATCTCATTAATTCTTAATATTTTTCCATTGCTTATGGGTTTCAGATTGTGTGCTCATTATACCAGCATCTACCAAATGGCATTCCCTGACGCTCACTGTGTCACAGTTTTTGCTGAGTCTGGGTCGCAGAAGTTCTGATTGAAATCTGTCAAGTCTTTGAGGCTGAACTTTCGTGGCATTCAAGACTTTGAGCTCTGACCGCTGCCCTTATTGCCGATGCACTTTGTCTGAGCTCCACTTGACACGTCGATTTATTTTAAAACGCTTTTGAGAAACACTCACTGGCCTGATTCAGCATCAAGCCTCTGGCACAGGCAGATTTTAATCTTCCCTGTCAAAAAGAACTGTTACTTGAAGCTATGATTCCTTCAAAATAGCCTCTTCAGAAGTCTTCACACAAAGAAATAAATGGTGATGCTATTTTCGAAGTGGGGACCCTATAGTTTCTCAACCCTGGTCCTGGGCGCCCCCCAATCCTGCACATTTTGTGTGTCTCCCTAATCAAGCACACCTGATTGCACTCATGAGCTCATTAGAAAACATCTCCAGGACCTGAAATGGGTGTGTCAGATAAGGAAGACATACAAAATGTGCAGTTTTGGGGGGTGCCCAGGACCAGGGTTGAGAAACACTGCTATAAAGTAACATTCCAATAGAAATTATTAAGTTTTCAAACTTTTTGATACCAAGGACCTCTAAAATTGATGCTTTAGCATTCATCCTGTTAACTATCTGTCACGTATTGGTCGTCTTGTCATCATTAACTCTTGCACTACACATCATGGACTTCATTCCCCACAAGCCACTGCACTAATCACTGCATTCACCTGCTCCTTGTTTCTCACTGCACTGATTACCGCTCACAGCTGCACCTCATCACACTGACTGCATTTAAGCTTCTCACACACACAGCCACCTTGCGAAGTCTTATTGTTCCGTATGGTCTTTATTTCCGAGCGTTTCTTTCTGTGTTTGTTTTCCCCGTGTGTTTGATTCTTGCTGCCAGCCCCGACCTTTCTGCCTGTTTTTTGACCACGATTTCTGCCTGCCCCTTTGTGTTTGTTTTGTTGAATAAATGCTGCAAATGGATCTGAACGTCTCTGACCCTCCTTGTGACACTATCACATTTGTGATTGCATGTTTATAACAGTCAGGGTCAGAAATTAACTTTTTTTCTATTATGGGGTTATATTTGCCCCCTGGAATTTAATGCATTTTTTACATTTGCAAGGACAATTTTTATAATCACCTTATTATTCTAAAAAGCCATAAGTTGTCTTTATGTCAAATCCTTAAAATTTGCTCAAAACACTTTAATCAATATTTTAAATTGTTGTCAATAACAATAGACTGTTTAAAATTGTATCATAATTATACATTTAAAAACAGGAGCTCATGGGGTGCAAAATCATTATTGTAGATTATTGCTCTTTATAATGTAATAATGATTATTAATATTGATATAGAAAACAATATCAAACGTTTTTGTTTTGTTTGTGGGCACGTCACATTCTGGCTTTATAGACAAACATGTCACAAGTCTAGCTCAAGTTATGCAAAAACTGAGTAATCTAAGGGCCTCTGATTGGCGCGTTTTCAGCGAATACTAATCTGAGTGCTTCTGATTGGCCAATGCATTCCTGAGTTCAACAGAAACGCATTTGATTGATTATATGGCGAAACAATACACAAAACAGTGGGTTACAGCAAACAGCAATGTGATCCAGTGTGTGTCATGATCTGGGCTGTGGGGCTTCCCTCAGCCACCTGAGGTCGCTGTTTTCCTTTTCCTGCACTGCACTCTGATAGCATTCACCTGTCCTTGTCGTTATCACTGATTACACGCACACCTGTTCTCAATCACTATCTGGACTATAAGAGATCCCACTACTCACTCTGCATTCATGTCTGCATTGTCTTTTGTTGTTCATGTTATTTTGTGTTTCTGCGATTCCTGGCCTTAGACCTTGTTCCCTGTTTTGGTTCTTTTGAGTTTATGTTGTATTTTGCCGTTTGGCTTTTTGTTTGTTTATTTGTATTTGTTTCATTAAAATCACTCACCCTGCTTTTGGACCCAGACCTTTATATTTACGTGACAGAATGCAGACATCCCAGATGGGTCCAGCGGGGAGTAGTTTTTTTTCTGAGGAGGCGGCGTCGGTCGCCCGCTTCGAGACCATCTACGCCTGTTTGGCGGTGATGGATGCCCTCAACGCTGAGGCGGCGCGGAAGCGTCCCTACTATAGGGCGATGGCGGAGGCGTTTTGTAGAGAGAGGGCGTCCACTCTCTCTGTTCCTGACGCGGCGGTGACCGCTCGCTCTGTTCCTCACGCGGCGGTGACCGCTCTCTCTGTTCCGGACGCGGCGGTGACCGCTCTCTCTGTTCCGGACGCGGCGGTGGCCGCGCTCTCTGTTCCGGACGCGGCGGTGGCCGTTCTCTCTGTTCCGGACGCGGCGGTGGCCGTTCTCTCTGTTCCGGACGCGGCGGTGGCCGTTCTCTCTGTTCCGGACGCGGCGGTGGCCGTTCTCTCTGTTCCGGACGCGGCGGTGACCGATCTCTCTATTCCGGACGCGGCGGTGACCGCTTTCTCTGTGCCGGACGCGGTGGTGGCTGCTGGCGTTCCTCTGGTGGCTATGCCAGCTCGCGTTCCTCTGGCGACTGACGTTCCTCTGGCGGTGAGGCCGGCTCGCGTTCCTCCGGCGGCGAAGCCAACTCACGTTCCTCCACTGCACGGGCCTGGCCCGCCATCCCTCCCCCTGATGCACCTTCCACCGTTCCTCCTCCCTCCAGATTTTTGTTTTTGTTTTGGGAACGTCTGGAAGCCGTTCCCTTGAGAGGGGGTACTGTCATGATCTGGGCTGTGGGGCTTCCCTCAGCCACCTGAGGTCGCTGTTTTCCTTTTCCTGCACTGCACTCTGATAGCATTCACCTGTCCTTGTCGTTATCACTGATTACACGCACACCTGTTCTCAATCACTATCTGGACTATAAGAGATCCCACTACTCACTCTGCATTCATGTCTGCATTGTCTTTTGTTGTTCATGTTATTTTGTGTTTCTGCGATTCCTGGCCTTAGACCTTGTTCCCTGTTTTGGTTCTTTTGAGTTTATGTTGTATTTTGCCGTTTGGCTTTTTGTTTGTTTATTTGTATTTGTTTCATTAAAATCACTCACCCTGCTTTTGGACCCAGACCTTTATATTTACGTGACAGAGTGAGCTAATCTAAATGTAAATTCACAAATTTACACCTATTTTTTTTTCACATTTCATTTTAATCGCAACAGCCATAATACATTGTTTAATTGGCAGGGACATTTTTTGCCCCTTTGTCTTAAAATTATAGGGCTTTTTTTTTTTCATTTTGGTGGCATTTTGCCACAAGTCCTTGTTAATTTCCAACCCTGATAACAGTAATATCTAAACCTAAAAGTAATCTTGACAAACTGTGTCATTTGAAAACTTAAAGACTCTAGCTTTCATATTTGTTGGCTGTTTTTCGATTTGTTTTACAGAGCAACTGTAATTTATTAATTTACCACAAGAGTACTCTTCAGAACCAGTAAGCGAGTTCTGACCTTTATTTTGAAATAGCGATGCACATGTAAAAAAAATTAAAAAAAGTTAAACCTTTAAAACATCTATTCTATTTTTTGAGGGAAAAAAGTTTTAAAATGTTTCCAAAAATGAAGAAAAACTGAAAGATTCTTCTTTGCGATGCAGCATGAACTAAAACGCAAGTCCAGGATTCTCGCTGCATATATTTTATGTGATTGTTAGAGACTGAATTCAAATCAAACACTGCCATACTACCCATAATTCTTCCAAATAGGATGTCTACTTCATAAATATTGTGAAATATATATATATATATATATATATATATATATATATATAAAAAGTTTCAGATCGCTCAAACTATATGGAAATATGAGCACCCTTATATGGTCACTAACTGGTGGTTATCTAGTGAAAAAGTTTGGTACTGCACTCAAACAAAATGCAGCTTCAAGGGACTCTAAATGATCCCAGCTGAGGAAGAACTGTGTGAATTGTTTTTTTCCGGTTCAAGACAGTTAGGGTATGTTAAAAAACTCCCATCTTGTTTTCTTCCCCAACTTCAAAATCGTCCTACATCGCTGCAGAAGTACCGACCCAGTGTTTACAAAGTGAACATGCAAAGAAGATCAAATGCTCTTTACAGAAAAAAGGTAAATCAGTGATGTATTTGTATTTGTATAGGGACGGTAGTCAAGTCTAGCTTTTTTCAGCTGAGACAGCTGAGGAAAATAAAACCATTTCTTTCTAGAAAACAATTTGAAACTGTAATCCATGCCTTTGTCACTACTCGCCTGGATTACTGTAATTCATTATATCTGGGGATAAGTGGGTCTTTGTTGGCCCGTCTGCAGTTGGTCCAAAATGCTGCAGCACGTCTCTTAACGGGGAGTCGCAAGTTCGAGCATATAACCCCCATCTTGTCCTCGCTTCACTGGCTGCCTGTGCAATATAGAGTTCATTTTAAAATTCTCTTGTTTGTTTTTAAATCTCTAAATGGCTCTGCCCCACACTATATATCAGAACTGCTTCATCCCTATAAACCATCGCGTGCTCTTAGATCAGCAGATCAACTGCTTCTTAGAGTCCCAAAAACTAGACGTAAACTGAGAGGTGATCGTTCATTCGCAGTGGCTGCCCCCAAATTATGGAATGTTTTACCTCTCTACATCAAGCAGGCCCCTTCGCTGTCCTTGTTCAAGTCTCATCTTAAAACCTACCTTTTTTCCTTGGCCTTCGATACCTGAATTGATATTGCTGGATAGTTTTAAATGTATTGTGTACATGGGTAATCCTAGTGCTGTCTTAATGTATATTATGTACTGTGCGTGTTTTATCTTGTTTTATTGTTCAGCACTTTGGTCTGCCGTTGGGTGGTTGTAAAGTGCTTTATAAATAAAGTTGAATGAATGAATGAATGAATGAACGAACATGTATTTTGAAGTTGAAGAAGAAAACAAGATGAGTTTTTCCGACATACCCTAACTGTATTGACCCGGATTACACAGACTACGCATGGGCATCACAGAGACGAGACAAGACGAGCATTTGAGGTTAGAAAGTATATAAATTGTCTATTTGTTTCGAAAATGTTGTTTCCAATCGTTTCGCTAGAAAAAGACCCTTCTTCCTTGGCTGGGATCATTTAGAGCCATTTGAAGCTGCATTTAAACTTTTGGAAATTTTGGAAGTTCAAACTTGGGGGCAACACTGAAGTCCACTATATGGAGATAATTCCTAAAATGTTTTCCTCAAAAAACCTAATTTCTTTACAACTGAAGAAAGAAAGACATGAAAATCTGGGATGACAAGGGGGTGAGTAAATTATCTGTAAAAACAATTTTGTAAATGTAAATGGCCATTCACTTGACTTAGTCTTTTTAGAAATTGCTCCCAAAGGTTTCCAGAATAACCTTTTAATCATTTTAAATTGCTATGAAGGTCAAAGACGTAGTCATTAGCAGTAAGTGACATTCTGATTCAGACTCCATCAGTCCTGCTGAAGATGTCCTTCTGAAGACAAGGACCTTCAATTACTGTTAATTACACAAAGTATTCTTGCAAAAACCGCATGGTGGAGAACACTTCATTGATGATAATATGATAAAATAGCCACATAAGCATCTCCTTGTGGCAGTCGAATCACATGCTTATTTTTTCCACATGCAGCATTGTTTTGAATGCATTGAGCTAACGAATGTAGATCAGGTTTTGGCTGAAAAGGCTGCTCTTGACTGAAAAGTGCTGAGCTTGGCCTTCTTGGGTGTAGGAGCTGATTGGTCCTGCTTGCCAGAGTTTGATGAGCTAGCTAGCTGGCCAATGTCTGGAACAGTGGTCAGCAACATAAGAAAAAGCCTCAAGGATTATGGGGTCAGATTCTGAAAGTGAGATTGAGACGAATTTCACCTGAGTTGAACTTAAATGCCCTAAACCAGTGGTTCTCATTACGCCCCCCTGCTGGTCCGACACAACACTGGACATTTATTTCTATGTATTTAAATGGACCATTCCGTTTTTCAAAAACTTTTAACACCAAAAACTACAGTTGTTATTATTATAGTCAACATTATTATTATTAATTGTTATCGCAATCATTTTTATTTTTGATCATATTTTTTATTGGGTATTTATTTATTTTCTGTTTTCTAACATAGTGCAAATTTCTTCACAAATTCTGCTGAGCTTGTGTATTGAGCATTGTATTTGTGAGCATGTGTCTCCAGAGATTTCTATCTGCATTATACTGATTATCAGTCTCCATGGTTACTACACACGTTCACTGCTTTCAGATAATTACCCACATGTTAAATACCCAGTGGTAGTGGCAGTTCATTATGAGGGGACAGCGAAGCGGTGCGTAGGTTTGAAAACATATACAGTGCTGGCAGAATGCGGTGACAGCTAGCTTTTGTATTCAAGGGCAGCTTCACACAACCATGCACAAACCTTTGAACAGCTTGCATTTCATGGGTCATTTAAAAGAGGTTTGAGATTGAGTCCCTTGAATAGTCTGACATTGAAAACACTCCTTATGGAAGTTTGGGCTCTTTGGGTTTCAATAGTGTTGATTATTGTTTGGCATTAGATCCAAATGTAAGGTTGAAATGAGCAAAGAGTAACTATTTTTACATTTACTGTGGTGTGATATGAGAACAGCGTGTAAATACAGATTAGTATACACTATAGTGTCAGTTTACACATACTTCCTCGTGTGGGTGGTGTTATTTGACTGTGGGTTATTTGAGTCCTTCTGTATGGAAACTGTAGCTTCTGTCAACAGAAACAGATCTATCGATGAACATGCTGTTAGTGTTGTGCTTGAAGGCTTCTCTAGACACATGGGTGCAGGTACATGAAGGCTAAGAGTTTGCTTGGGTGGACTAATGAACTCTAAAAGTAGGGGTGGGTGATATGACCAAAATCTTATATGTGACCCTGGACCACAAAACCAGTCTTAAGTCGCTGGGGTATGTTTGTAGCAATAGCCAAAAATACATTGTATGGGTCAAAATTATTGATTTTTCTTTTATGCCAAAAATCATTAGGAAATTAAGTAAACATCATGTTCCATGAAGATTTTTTGTAAAATTCCTACTGTAAATGTATCAAAATGTAATTTTTGATTAGTAATATGCATTGTTAAGAACCTAATTTGGACAACTTTAAAGGTGATTTTCTCAGGATTTTGATTTTTTTGCACCCTCAGATTCCAGATTTTCAAATAGATGTATCTCGGCCAAATATTGTCCTATCCCAACAAACCATACATCAATAGAAAGCTTATTTACTGAGCTTTCATATTATATATACATCTCAGTTTTGTAAAATTTAACCTTATGACTGGTTTTGTGGTCCAGGGTCACATATCATGATATATCACAGTAATGGTACAGTTGAAGTCAAAAGTTTACACACACCTTTCAGAATTTGCAAAACGGTAATTATTTTATCAAAATAGAAGGGATTATTCAAAATGCATGTTATTTTTTTATTTAGTAATGACCTGAATAAGATATTTAACATAAAATATATTTACATATAGGCACAAGAGAAAATAGTTGAATTTATAAAAATGATCCTGTTCAAAAGTTTACATACACTTGATTCTTAATACTGTGTTGTTACCTGAATGATTCACAGCTGTTTTTTGTTTTGTTTTGTTTTGTGATAGTTGTTCATGAGTCCCTTGTTCGTCCTGAACAGTTAATCTGTCCGCTGTACTTCAGAAAAATCCTATAGGTCTCACAAATTCTTTGGTTTTTCAGCATTTTTGTGTATTTGAACCCTTTCCAACAATGACTGCATGATTTTGAGATCCATCTTTTCACACTGAGGACAACTGAGGGACTCAAATGCAACTATTACAGAAGGTTCGAATGCTGACTGATGCTCCAGAAGGAAACACGATGCATTAAGGGGGGTGAAAACTTTTGAACAGAATGAAGATGTGCACATTTTTCTTATTTTGCCTAAATATCAAGTCTTTTTCATTTTGTACTGCCCTTCAGAACCTACAAAAGCTACTTACATGTTTCCCAGGAGACAAAATGAGTTAAATTTACCCTGATCTTCAAATTCAAAAAGTTTTCACCCTCAGCTCTTAATGCATTGTGTTTCCTTCTGAAGCATCAGTGAGTGTTTAAATTTTCTTTAATAGTCAGCTCCTCAGTTGTCCCCAGTTTGAAAAGATGGATGTCAATATCATACAGGCATTGTTGGAAAGGGTTCAAATACACAAAAATGCTGAAAAAACACAGATTTTATGGGGTCTGAAGGATGTTCTGAAGAACAGCGGGCAGTGTAACAGTTCAGGGCAAACAAGGGACTCATGAAACTTTAATCTTTATAAATTCAACTTCAAGTATTATTTTCTCCTGTGGACTATATGTATGGATTCTGGGTTGGAACCTAATACAGCTTCTGTACTTCAGAACAAAGCATTATTATAATCACCAATAAAACAAAATACTAGTTCATGCTGTATACAGTGTTGTTTCATGATAGAATTTTTATATTTTAATAGGTGCTGTCTTCTAATCTTCACTCAGGATCTGTCTGTGTGAAATGTCTCTAGGCTATTGAGGGTCTCAAGAGAAAATCATCTTTCACTTTGAATCACTTGCTAGTTTGTGATATTATTAGGCCTGTGCATGAATATATGATAATCGAGCTCTCACTGTGTTTCATTTGAAATGGTACGTGCTTTCAGCTATGTCATGTGACTGACTGTAAAATTCTAGAAAAACAGAATTATCTACTGTTAACAAGAGACCAACAGATTACTATTAAAATAAGGTCTGAAAAGGCCTCATTTTATAAGGTTTGCAAATTTGGAAATCTAAATACAGATGTTATATAATGCATGCAATGAAAATGGATGTTAGGAAAGATTTCTGTTTCAAATAAATGCTGTTCTTTTAAGCTTTCTAAAAAAAATTCACAAAAATATTAAGCAGCAACATTGATAATAGTAAGAAATGGTTCTTGAGCTGCAAATCAGCATATTAGAATGATTTCTGAAGGATCTTGTGACACTGTAGAATAGAGTTATGCCAGCTGAAAATGTATCTTCACATTACAGCAATACATTACATTTTAAAATATTGCAATTTTAATTTTAAATTCGAATAATATTTCAGAATATTACAGTTTTTGATCAAATAAATGCGGCCTAGGTGAACATTCTTTTTTTTTTTAAAACATTAACTTTGGATACAGTAGTTTTGTCAAATTCACTCTTACAAATACTGGTGCTTTAAAGGTTCTTCACAGCAATGGCATTGAAAAACCATTTTTGGATCCACAAAGAAACATTCAGTCAAAGGTTCTTTAAAGAACCATCTCTTTCTTACATTTTTATAATCTGAAGAACCTTATTTTGCCACAAAGAACCTTTTGTGAAAGAGAGGTGGAAAAATCATCTTTGATCACTTTTAAGTATGTTATTGTGTTTCATAAAGTACTCAGATGCTTCAGCGCTAAAGATGCACCTTGTTCTCTTTATGGATAAACAGATTGAATCCTCCACCAGGCGCAGGCAGGCTAATTACTCCACTCGTTTATTCTGCGCATGAATAGATGAAGGGCTATTAAGAGCCATTAAGAGCGTTTATGAATGGATGGTGGGCTTGAGATGTGCTTATCTGATTTGAACAATAGCACTGGAGTTCTTGAGAGACTTCAGACAGATTCCATTCAGAGTTTCTGTATTATAAAATATCCTTGCTTTTTAAGTATTTCCCCTTGACACTTTAAAAAGAGTGTCTGTGCTGAATGAGTAAACCGTGCTATCGATTTCCTTTTGGATGTTTCAGGGAAACGCTGGTGAGAAAGTGATGTTTCACTTCTTTAGCGAGTGCTATTGTTTGGAAGTCAATGGACTAGACATCTATCATGTCATTTGAGAGATTTTTCAAACTCAGAAACTTAGTCTCTCTCGAAAAGAATTCTATAAGATCGAACTGTTGCATGCATGCATGCATGCATGCAAAAAAAACAAAAAAAACATCTCCGGTTACTCACGTAACCTTGGTTCCCTAAGATGAGGGAACGAGACATTGCATAAGCGTAGTAATGCAATGTCGACGTGTACGAATTGAAAGGGAACTACCTGATCTCATGATGAAAACCCCTGTGGGAACGTTTCCGCAAGACCTGAAATACGTACCAATAAGTACATCTCACTGCAGTTTCCAACAGAAATAAACACTAGAGGCGGTAAAACAGCGAGCACTTGTAACTGTTTTCTTACACAGTTATGATTACAGCTCCATATGTTTTGCTTTCCGGATGTACAGTTGAGGTCAAAAGTTTACACCCTCCTTTCAGAATCTGTGAAATCTTAATTATTTGACCAAAATAAGAGGGATCATACAAAGTGCATGTTATTGTTTATTTAGTACTAACATAAATATGATATTTCACATAATTTTATTTACATATAGTCCACAAGAGAAAATAATAGTTGAATTTATAAAAATGACCCCATTCAAGTTTACATCCCTTTGATTCTTAATACTGTGTTGTTACCTGATTGATCCACAGCTGTGTTTTTTGTTTAGTGATAGTTGTTCATGAGTCCCTTGTTTGTCCTGAACAGTTAAACTGCCTGCTGTTCTTCAGAAAAATCCTTCAGATCCCACAAATTGCTCAGTTTTCCAGCTTTTTTGTGTATTTAAACCCTTTCCAACAATGACTACATGATTTTGAGATCCATCTTTTCACACGGAGGACAACTGAGGGACTATGTAACTATTACAGAAAGTTCAAATTCTCACTGATGCTCCTAAAGGAAAAACCATGCATTAATATGAAGGGTAGATTTAACATATTTTGTCTTCTGGGAAACGTGTAACTATCTTCTGTAACCTCTGAAGGGCAGTACTAAATGAAAAATATATATATATATATATTTAGGCAAAATAAGGAAAAAGTAAAAAAAAAAAAAAAAAAAAGTTCAAAAGTTTTCACCCCCCAGCTCTTAATACATTGTTTTTTTTTCTCTGGAGCATCAGTGAGCGAACCTTATGTAATAGTTGCATGCAAGTCTCTCAGTCAGAAATTATGGATCTCAAACTCATACAGTCATTGTTGAAAAGGGTTGAAATACACAAATATGATGGAAAACCAAAGAATTTGTGGGACCTGAAGGATTTTTCTGAAGAAGTTTAACTGTTCAGGACAAACAAGGGACTCATAAACAACTATCACTAAACAAAAAAAAAAAACACAGCTGTGGATCATTCAGGTATACAACACAGTATTAAAAATCAAGTGCAAGTAAAACTTTTGAACGGGGTAATTTTTTAAATAAATTTAACTATAATTTTCTTTTGTGGACTACATGTAAACATCTTTTATGTCAAATATCTTATTCAGGGGTCCGTTCTTCGTACGTCGCTTGATACATCCGAGATGAATTGACACATCTAAGATGAGATCATCGTGTTGTTGATGATTAGTATGGCTGGATTAAGTGGTCTAGGATTATTGCGCGTTCGTGCATTGGTTTAAAAGGGTGATATGTATCGATAGTAAAAACACTGATCACAACCCCTTCGATTGGTTGACGAAATTGCAAAAGAGCGAGCTCAATTTTTTTCTCGTGCGGAGCAAGAGCTTTTATTAGAGAGTTATGGAGAATTTCAAACTTTAATACAGACACCGGGAAACACAGCAAATCTGCAAAAGCAAGGAGAGAGGGCTGGCAAAAAAAAAGTAGTGAACAAATTAAATGCGTTAGTGCTGCCCATGTTACATGTTTTTTTTTTCCTTGATATGTTATTTTATTTATATTTTTATTTTTATATACACTACACTACACTACACTAACTGAGTTAGCGACGTACGAAGAACGGACCCCAGATCAGTACTAAATAAACAATAACATGCATTTTGTATGATCCCTCTTATTTTGCAGATTCTGAAAGGGGGATGTAAACTTTTGACCTCAACTGTAACAAGCTTGCTCTGTAGCTCAGCTGCCATGAAACTGGATGCAGAATCCTTGGGTACGAATCCCTTGAACATCACTCACGATGAAAGAGCTAAAAGATGAGAGATTGAAGCTAAAGTGGCATGCTTGCGATTGCTTTTTTACGTCGCATTCGCTTTTGTCCATACTATCGAGTAGATTTAGTTGAAGTGAAGATGATTCATTATTTTGAAACGTCACAGAGCATTAGAGTTATACAGTAGCTCCACTCAATGAACATTTCAACTCAGAACTGCAATGCCGTGTACAAAACCAACATCACATAAACGTACCATATGTACAGTCATCAATTTGAACAAACAGAAGACAAACGAACACTCTTTTAGCACCACTCAGTGGACATTTCATGTCTTACGAAAAAATTCCCACAGGTATGTTTTCAGGTTGAAAAAAAGTTTAAGATGACTCAATTGAAAAGCACATAGTGAGAGCCATGTAGTAAGTTTGTACTGCATTACTGAAAACTTTCACTGCACAGAGTAGTAACAGTTCATATATCTAAGGGGAGTATTTTTAGTGTCAAGTGATTTGATTGGCATAAATCAGCAACTGATGTCATTTTGTTTGCTTTTAGGGGAGGACCGGCCGAGAGAGAACGTCGTGGGCACTGCCGATGGACAGGCGATGGTGGGCGGAGCAGGGGCGGAGACAGGGGCGGGGAGGCAGCGATTACACTGCTGCGTGCGAGTGACAGCCGTCCAAGTGCGAAAAGCAATATGGGGCGTGGCCATGGTGATATGCGTGTGCTCGTCATGGGCAGGCTCCACCCAGCTGGCCAAGCTGACCTTCAAGCAGTACGACGCACCGTTCACTCTCACGTGGTTCGCCACCACGTGGAACTGCCTCTTCTTCCCTCTGTATTACATCGGCCACCTGTGCAAGAGTCCTGAGAGGCAGACACCAAAACAGAGGTTTAGGTAAGAATCTGTCCTGTGAGACTGTTTATCCTGGGAATGCCTTCTTGCTAAAGCACATGCAGCTTATTAGGCTTTGGAGAAATGTAGTCAGTAGCTGAAATATCCAACTGTTTTGTGTGAGTATCACAGATATCTGATGAATCTGTTTAGTGAACTCCCTTTTTCTTGAGGGGGACACAGGAAATTCCATGCCGTAATGCATGGACAGTTTGTCCTTTCCGGGTTTCTCCTTCAATCTTCTATGTGCAGAATACTAAGCAGGCTCATTGCTTATTTAAACTGAGTCATTGATGAAAAACATCCTTCCGCTCTGTCTAGGAAGACCAAAGTAAAGAGTGATGAGAAGTAAAACAATATATGTGACACTGGACCACAAAACCAGTCATAAGGGTCAGTTTGGTTTTTTTTTTGAGATTGAGACTTATACATCATCTGAAAGCTGATTTCCATTGATGTATCTAAATATTGAGAAAATCACTTTTAAAGTTGTCCAAATGAAGTTCTTAGCAATGCATATTACTAATCAAAAATTAAGTTTTGATATATTTCTGGTATGAAATTTACTAAATATCTTCATGGAACATGATCTTTACTTTCCTAATGATTTTTGGCATAAAAGAAAAATCGATAATTTCAACCCATACAATGTATTTTTGGCTATTGCTACAAAAATACCCGTGCTACTTAAGACTGGTTTTGTTGTCCAGGGTCACATATTGTACTGTAGATTCTGATCAAATGCTTCTTTTCATTTACTTTTTTCAACTTAGCAAGGGCTTTTATGTAAATGCAGAAAAGCCCAAGCAATTTGTCACACAGAAGAAAACAATATTAGCAGCACTGTAATACTGGATTTGAAGAGTAAACACCAGCTGTGGAGTACAAAGGCTGCAAAAATGGAAAAAAGAGAGAGATTTTTGGGTAAAATGAACTGCCTTTATTTATAGTTATGCATTAATTAAATGATGCAGTTTAGCCAACTCTATTTATCCAAAACCTAATGTTATTAAAATAGCAGAAGCGGATGATTTTTTGACATGTAGCCCAGAGACCCATTTAACATTTTAGAGAATATCAGTGAAAAGGCAGCAAAGGTCCTGCTGTACCCATAATCAAGCTCTCTTTCCCTTTCTATGGGTATCAGCCAATATGCTGACCTTAAAAGTGATGTCAACCAACCATGATGTGTGTAGTAAACTATACAAAACACTTTGACAAATAAATGGACCTCTGACTGCATATTCATTCAAATGTAATTTAAAAAAGGGCATTTCACTTTATTTATACCCCTGAGGAACAATAACTACACATAGCCAAAGGACTAAAGACACACTTTGATTTAAATACGAATCACAAACAGTATACAGTATAGACGTAATTCTACTAAAAACAAGGTACAAATTAAATGATTAGGTTCGGGATTAAAACTGCCAACAATACGCATAATCTTTACTTAAAAAATGTAACCATAATTAAACTAATACAAAAGTGAAACTAATACAACAGGTGAATAAAGAACCATCTTTCCTGAATGAAATGATTTAGTCCAATTTTCTGTTGAAGCAGCATATAAATGGAGACCATGATGCTTCTTTTCTTTCTTTGCCTGATTTTACCTGGAAGCACTGCAGTTTGTAACTCCAAGACACTGAAGATTGCAATAGATCATTGAACTGATCTGTTCAGACAGTCATATATTTGTCAAGCGCAGAAACTGACAGGTGGGGAAATGCTCTGACACCACAAGTTTTTTGAGATTTAAGAAATGGTTTATTTTCACTTATCAATGGCTTGAAAGCTAACACAAATGGGATCTTCGAGATCCTAAATGTCACATAAGGACACAAGCAGCTGACAAGAAAGCCTGAGTAATTTCTTTGTTTTTACTCTCAGTTGTATTTACAGTCCGTTATCTCACATGGGGTGAACTGAGGACAGCTCTGAGCATAATGGCCAGAGATGGATGGTAGAAACAAGTGCTGTGTGTATTTTTTTTTTTTTATCAGATCACATTAAACTCACTAAGACTGAACATTTTCGTTGAAGGAATATAGCTTTAAAAGATTGTTTTCAAATGGTCTAACTACTGTATCTGTTGAGTGTTGTGTGTGGTACTCATTTTTGAGCCTGACATCCAAATAGCCAAATATGAAGCAGCATTTTTTTTTTTTTTTGAGTTTTATTTGTAATAAACTACTTATCAAGGCTGCAAAAAAAGCAATAAAACAGTCATCGTAAAATAGCACTTTTTTATTTTAATATATTTTGTAAATGTACTGTATTCCTGTGATATCAAAGCTGAATGGCAGCAGCTATTACTCCAGTCTTCAGTGTCACATGATTCTTCAGAAATCATTCAAACATACTGATGTGGTGCTCAAGATGCTTTTCCTATTATTAATGTTAGAAACATTTGTGCCGCTTAATATTTTTGTTGAAATGTACTGTGTAGCTCTGTTATGGCTCAAATTATAAACATATCTAGGGGAAATTATGAATGAATGGTAACCTGGTGAGAGCCACATCCCAAATTTACTTTAGATGGTAAAATGAATTACCAACCAAGTATGCAGAAGTTATTAGATACAAAACCACAGATCTCAGGTTACACACTCTTAAAAAGGATGTGTTAAAAACAACACACCTTTGTGTCTAGTTAAGGACAACACATTTTGTGTTAGTTTTAACTCAACCAGTGTGTTGTTCCAGCTAACACAGAAAATGTGTTGCTTTTTTCTACACACTATTGTGTTATAAATACACAATTTGTCTCAAGTATGTGTTATTTTTTTAACAAATTTTGTATGCAGTAAAGACACTGTGAGGCAAGCAGCGATGTGATTGGCTGATATTTAACACATATTGTGTTGGACACACTGTGTTGGATATTTTCTTTTTTTCGTTTGTAACACACATTTAACACAAAGTAACACAAAATGTGCTAAAATAGACAACACAAACAATCTGTTAAAAATTAACACATCATTTTTTATGAGCGCACTTAGTGTTTAGTGATTTAGTGTTTTATTTAAAATCTGGATGTGACTATAGGAGGAAGCTACAATAGAGTGTTTTCACAACGCATCATTAATCTGACATATTGGCGGCATGAACGTAAAGAATGCCACTAAACCGAATGAAACTCGCATATTTTGCTAATTATTGCTGCTGAAAATGGTCAATTATTGTCATGTTTTGGGCTGTACTAATCGGTCAGATCAACAAAAAAAATTAGACTTCCAAAGGTTATAACAAATCATGCAGAATAGTGCAAAAAACTGTCTGAGGAACAAAATGCATTTGTGGTTGGCCCAACTGAATCAGATTTCCAGGGCAAGAATCTTGTCAACATTTGTATTCTTATTTCCGGTCAGGTAGGTGAAATATTAGGCTAATATCTGAATTAATACATGTTTTTATCTTTTATTTTTTCGCATTAAGTTGTACATTTATCGTGCAATAAATGCTGTTGTTTACATCTGAGTAGCTCCAATATGGCCGCACTTCCCGGTATCTGACAAAACCGTGACGGAAGTGCAAACCCTCTTTTTAAAATATGGAAGTTAAAATACTGCGATCATCGTTCCAAAATGTGACTACAAATCCCACTCTAAATCTACATACATACCTTGGCTGCATCTTTTTTTTTTTTCTTCAGAAAAACAAGAATTTATTTGATTAAACTTGAACTCCTTTATCGGGGTTCTTTTCTTCTTTTGAAATTACTTAAATTCAAGCAGTTTAAACAACACATGGTAATCAAATCGCCACAACTGTAAAACAAACACTTCAATTCAAATAAAGGCAAAATGCAAGAGATTTACAAAACCATAGTAATTACCCAAATCACATAAACCCCCAAAAAACAGATTACTCAAATGGGATTTCAGTCTACTTTAGGGCGTTTTTGAGCTCATGTTAATGTAAAATCATATTGAATACTCACATATTCCAAAGACACGATGCCACAACTAGGAAAAACATCAAATCCGAGCTTCTGGAGCACAATCCTCGAACAACCGGTCATCTTCTCCCGCTGCGTGCACGCGCTCACCTTGAGTTTACTCAAATGTAAAATTTACGTTCCCTTTTCGAGCTCAGTCTTTTCGTTACTAGGTTCGTTTTCGCAATAATCTTCAGCTGTTCACGAGAGATGGGCGCATTCGAAACGGAAGCACACTGTTTTCTTAAGCTTCGAAACCTCTGCGAATCATTTGTTTCGAACCAAACAAACTATCAAAGTCACGTGAATTTAGTGACCAAGGCTCCCACCCCTGCGATAGTTTTTGTAGAGACCTTAATGAGACATTTAATTAAAAGGAATAGCAGTGGTTAATAGCCTGCAATTAATAAAACAACTCGGATTATATTAAATATTTAACAATATCTTATGATAATTATATTTAATATATTATATTAGTGCAAAACATTTGCAATGGGTTCGTAAAAGCCGTTTTTATGCGTATTTTGATCCGAGTTTTCGTTACATTTTACACCGTTTTAACCAGCAGGCGTCACCAGCG
>NC_133362.1:13669568-13678121 GCF_049309525.1 Garra rufa
ATAAAATTAAGTGCCTGTATTGATCACATTCTAAAATAATTTCCTAAATGATGGAAGAATATTTTGTTTAGACCATTTCGTCCTTGATCCACAATTTGTTTCCAATCATGTTTTGTACCAACTCTGTTACATTAAAAATGTCTCAAATCCTCTCTCTATTTTGTTTATATATTTGAGACTCTGGACCACAAAACCAGTCATAAGGGAACATTTTTTTAAATTGAGATATATACAGCTAAATAAATAAGTTTCCATTGATGTATGGACAATATTTGGCTGAGATACAACTATTTGAACATCTGGAATCTTGAGACAGTTGCCTTTAAAGTTGTCCAAATAAAATTCTTAGCAATGCATATCACTAATCAATTAAGTTTTGATATATTTACGGTAGGAAATTTACAAAATACAGTTGAGTTCAAAAGTTTTTCAAAATCTGCAAAATGTTAATTATTGTACCAAAATTATCAAAATTATTTATTTAGTACTGACCTGAACAAGATATTTCACATAAAATATGTTTACATATAGTCCACGAGTGAAAATAATAGTCAAAAGTTTACTTCTTAGGTCTGTCTTTTCACACTGGGGACAACTGAGGCACTCATATGCAACTATTACAAAAGGTTTAAAGGCTCACTGATGCTCCAGAAGGGAAAACCATACATTGAGAGTCAGGGGGTGAAAACCTTTTGAATTCGAAGAACAGCATAAAAAATAACTTATTTTGTCTTCTGGGAAACATGTAAGTATCTTCTGTAGCTTCTGAAGGGCAGTACTAAATGAAAAATTTACACATTGTGTTCAAAAGTTTTCACCCCCGGCTTTTAATGCATGGTTTTTCCTTCTGGAGCATCAGTAAGTGTTTGAACCTTCTGTAGTAATCGCATATGAGTCCCTCAGTTGTCCTCAGTGTGAAAAGATGGATCACAAAATCATACAGCTATTGTTGGGAAGGGTTCAAATACAAAGAAAAAAGAAAAATAGATCATTTTGACCCATACAATGTATTGTTGGCTATTGTTACAAACATACCTGTTTACTTACAGGTTTTGTGGTCCAGGGTCACATTCTTTTAATGTTGTATTTATTTTTTTAGTCATTCTTTTAGATGTTGTAGCTATTGCAATACACGTTGTAGTCTACATGCCGTCTTCATGCTGTTTGATGTAACGCATTGTGATGCCGGTGACCTTTATTTTGTTCTTTTACAAGATTGTTGCTGCCATTCTGGCCATTGCTGGAATCGTGATGCTGACCTACGCTGATGGCTTTCACAGTCACTCTGTTATCGGCATAACGCTTGTAGTGGCCTCTGCATCTGCCTCTGCCCTCTATAAGGTAAGGCATGACCCTTTCAAATGTTTTTCAGTTCAATCATGTCATTCAGGTTTTGTCATTGAAACTATACTCATCAATAACTGCATCTCTTTACATAGTCATGGAGTGACGTGTCCTGGGAGTGCCTTGTTTTCTGTAATTAAAATGACCTCACTAATCTTTGTCTTGATTGATTTTCGATGTACTTTCAACTCCTGCGGTCATCTGAAAAGGACAGATCAATAAGGGAACTGGACAGCAAGATCAGTTTTAGCTCATCAGTTGGCTATCATTTCAAACTTGTTATGAGCTAGAAACCAGCAATGTTATACTCTCATCTTCTGACATCTGAAAGATAAAACCATGTTCTTTTCTATATTTACCCTTGCCAGTGTTGGGAAAGTTGCTTTGAATCTGTAGCTTATTAATCTACTGTACACATGAATGTAGTTACATAGAGTCATGCTGGTCAGCAACACTACAAGCTTTGCAAAAAGCACCAAATTGTATACAGTAGCTAAACTTTTTTTTCGGACACAAAAACAATAAGAATATCAAGCACAAACACTTTCATTTAGTATTTAGCCAAATATGTGACCCTGGACCTATTTGTAGCAATAGCCCAAAATACATTGTATGGATCCAAATGATCATTTTTTCTTTTATGCCAAAAATCATTAGGATATTAAGTAAAGATCATGTTCCATGAATATAATTTGTAAATTTTCTACCGTAAATATATCAAATTGTAATTTATGATTTTTGAAGAACTTCATTTGGACAACTTTAAAGGTGATTTTCTCAATATTTGGATTTTTTTGCACCCTCAGATTGCAGATTTTCAAATAGTCGTATCTTGCCAAAATATGATCATATCCTAACAATGGAAAATTTATTTATTAGGCTTTCAGTTGATGTATAAATCTCAATGAAAATTTTTTTTTTGACCCTTATGATTGGTTTTGTGGTCCAGAGTATTCTGTTACAAAATAGAAAAAGTGTAATATAAATACTGTGATAACTCCATACATATGAATTAGCAATTTGACATTAATGAACCGATTCATCAAAATAAATAAATAAATAAATAAAATAAAAATACATATATAACAAATAAATAAATACATGCATAAAATAACCTGACCTGGTCTTGCTTATATTCCTCAGGTGCTTTTCAAGCTTGTCCTGGGCAGCGCCAAGTTTGGAGAGGCGGCTCTGTTTCTGACCATTGTCGGTGGTGCAAATTTTGTCTTTATGAGTTTTGTGCCAGTCATACTGTACTTCACACATGTTGAGTACTTCACATCCATAGCTGATCTTCCCTGGGCCTATCTGTGTGGAGTAGCTGGACTCTTACTAGGTAGATAAAATACTGACAGAAAAAAGTATATTGCAAATATAATATACACACAGCTGTATCTGACATTTACTGTGCATTTTTTTCTTTTACAGCATTCAATATTCTGGTGAATTTTGGCATTGCCGTTACATATCCTACGCTGATTTCACTTGGCATTGTGCTGAGTGTCCCAGTCAATGCAAGTGAGTTCATTTTTCCAAGTAAAATTTTTCACATTCTTCTAAAGAAAAAACGGTATTTTTGGGCCACTGACTGATTTAAAGGGATAGTTCACCAAAATGAAGTGATGACATGGCTTAGTGGCTTTATTAAAAGAAAAAAAATGTAAAAAAAATTCTAAGCCATGAATCCAACCAACCACCTACAAAAAGAATTGCCACATTACAAATTTGGATTTGTATGACGGCGTTTTAGTGCCACATAAAAAAATAAAAAATAAAAAAAAAAGATTACGATATTTAAAGTTGTTATATTTTTGAGTATAAAGTCGAAATATGAGAATAAAATTGAAATAGAGAAGTCTAAAAAGTTCAACAATAAAGTCAAAATTATGAGAATAAAGTTGAAATGTTTTGTAAAAAGTATGAAGTCAAAGTGTTTCGAGAATTAAGTCAAAATATTTTAAGAATAAAGTCAGATTACGAGAAATAATTCAAAGCAATTATGAGATTAATGTTCTAATATTTATAGAGTATATTCTAGCCTTTCGCACATGCACATAGCCCGGATTGAGAGCACTGGGAGATCTCAGCTATGTCTATTACAATACTGCATTTTTCAATCTCTTTAATGTGCCAAAACAGATTGCTGTCTTCGCCTCAGTTTAAGCGGCATGTGAATCAGTCATCTTTCTGATTACAGTGAGACATTTGTTTCATTAAATTAGGCTATACAGTTTTTTTTTTCATTCCTTCTGGTGTTCCTTCACGTTTATATCGTGCTATAAACTTGTAAAAATTGAAGAAAAACACATTTATAATTTGTATTTTATGATTAAACAAAAAGAATTTAAAAGATGAGCTGTGTCATATTAAATATTAAAAGCAAAAAAGCTCCAAATTATTGCAATTACTGGGTGGCTGGCGTGTTACAAATAAAACAGCTTGTGAATAGTCATGTATATACCTCAGAAAAGACAACTATATCACTTATTTTAATGCGTTGTAATCCACTTCAACCTTTACAACGTTTTATTGTTGTTTTTAATTAAATACAATTTTTTTTTATTTTTGCGGAGTAGGTAGTGTATTTTTTTACGAAGAAAACAGTATTATTTATTGAAACTTATGCTACCCTCCACATTAAAGAGTGTGAAAAACACATTATTGCAAGACACATTGTTTGGATTTCGAAAATTTAGACTTAAAGTACCAAAAGCACAAAGCTTATTGCTATTATTGACTTTATTCTCTAAACATTTCCACATTACTCTCGAAACTTTTACTCTTTATTCTCAAAACATTCCCACTTTACTCTCGAAAAATTTCCACTTCATTAGATATTTTTTTATATGGCACTAAAACACCGTCATAGATTTGAAGCAAAATAGTATTTGAAAATCGACAAAATAGGAGAAATTGTACTAAAAAAAAAACTTAAAATCTTTTATGAGGAACTGATCTGCTCATCCAGTGAGGCACTGCAAAAGATGTAATCAAATCAGAAACTGCAGTACAATATTGAACGTTTTATTCAGTAATTAATAAATCAGCTGATAATGTAAACTGCTGTTTTATGTTTATTGCAATGTTAAAGGGATAGTTCACCCCAAAATTAAAATTTTGTCATTAATTATTCACCCTCATGGCATTCCAAACCCGCAACTATCTTTAGAACACAAATTTAGATATTTTTGATAAAATCCCTGCATAAACATCAACATAACTACCACATTCAAGGCCAAGAAAGGTAGTACAAACATTGATAAAAATAGTCCATGTGACATCAGTGGTTCAACCGTAATGTTATGAAGCTATGAGAATACTTTTTTGTGCACAAAGAAAACAAAAATAACGACTTCAATAACGTCAGTCTTTGATCTTAATGCTCAAAGTCTGACACGGAAGAGACAAAATTGTCAAATAAAGTCGCCATTTTTGTTTTCTGAACCAGTTGAAAGTGGACAGCCATTTTAACTTCATCTAAACAGTTAGTGGTGTATATAATTGTCTCTAAATGTGTGTTTGTTTCATGTTGCAGTGGTGGACCTGTACACCTGTGATATCCACTTCAACACAGTGCGGCTCATCGCTGTGTTCATCATCTGCCTGGGCTTCCTGATGCTGCTGTTACCTGAGGACTGGGATCAGTGTTTGATTAAGCTCGGCACCAAACTCAGAAAGCGGGAACAGCCTGTTGAGCCGGCTGAGACTGGAACCAGCTCAGGACTCAACTGGACCCGACGGGCCAGGACCTCCATGTCCACATTTTCCCACTGACACGCATTCACCTTCTCTGGTTCATATTCCAGTGACTGGATGATGCTGGGAAGAGCATTCATTTCATAATACTTCTCAGTCAACAAAGCACCACAGGCTATAATTTACCATCATGCGCATTATAACAGAAGCTTTCTGAAAGCAAATAATTCTTTTGCAGTTCTACCAACCATAAGAGGATCGGAACAATGACTTGGGTGTTTATGTGAAACTCAAGAGCAGTGGTCTCAAACTACCAACCTATGAAATGAGTCAATAAGTGTTGATAGTTAAAAGGATTGTTCACTAAAAAATAAAAATTATGTCATTAATTACTCACTTTTATGTCGTTCCAAACCTGTAAGACCTTTATTCACCTTCATAACACAAATTAAGATATTTTTGACAAAGTCCAAGAGCTTTCTGACCCTGAATAGACAGCAATGCAACCGGCATGTTCAAGGCCCAGAAAGGTAGTAAGGACATCGATAAAATAGTATATGTGATCTTAGTGGTTAAATCTTAAGTTTATGAAGCTACGAGAATTCTTTCTGTGCACAAAGAAAACAAAAATAATGACTTTATTCAACAATTTCTTTCATTCCGTGTGAGTCTTTGACACATATTCAGGAGCGTACCACAATGCATGCTCGACACATTGTTGAATAAAGTCATTATTTTTGTTTTCTTTGCACACAAAAAGTATTCTTGTAGCGTCATAACATTATGGTTGAACCACTGATTTTATTTTAATGATGTCCTTAGTACCTTTCTGGGCCTTGAGCGTGTCAGTTGTGTTGCTGTCTATGCAGGATCAGAAAGCTCGGATTTCATCAAAAATATCTTAATTTGTGTTCTGAAATTGAACAAAGGTCTTACGAGTTTGGAACAAGTAATTAATGATAGAATTGTAATTTTTGGGCGAATTATCCCTTTAAATTAAATTGAGCCCAATTTTTTTACACTTTTTTTTTTCAAATTAAAACTTGAATTACTGTAATTAAATAATATATTTAATAATATTTCAATTTTACTTTATATATTGTTGTAATTTAATGTAAATTATGTATTGTAATTTATTTTTATACATTTCTTATTTGCCACATGGCTTTTACAGGCCTAAAACTTGAATGTAAATGAACAGAAAAGGCCGAAAAGTTTGGGTTACATGCATCTATATAAGACTAGATGACTCTTATTACAATCAATGGAGTTGTTTACACTGGTAGCGCTTGTTGTGGCGTCTTCAGTGGATGGAAGTTTCTATTTTTGATGCACTACAGCTACTCCAACCTTTTTATTTTGCCTGTCTGATATATATAAAATATTTTTTATATCATATATGTTGCCCTGGACCACAAAACCAGTATTAAGTAGCATGGGTATATTTGTAGCAATAGCCAAAAATACATTGTATGGGTCAAAAATATTGATTTCGTTATTAAGATATTAAGTAAAGATCATGTTCCATGAAGATATTTTGTAAATTTCCTACCATAAATATATCAAATCTTTATTTTGGATTAGTAACATGCATTACTAAGAACTTCATTTGGCAATTTTCTCAATATTTAGATTTTTTTCCACCCTCAGATTCCAGATTTTCAAATAGTTGTAGTCCAGAGCCACATATATGGACTGATTGCTATCTATTTAAATTTTATATTGAAAAAATGGCTGATTGTTATGTCAAGGCCAGGTTGTGTTATTTCTAATCTTTTCAATGGCACTGCTACCTGCCTGGGCAAGGAGAAAATTGCAGTTGTAGTAATGCAATTTCAAGCATCATTACTTTACTAAACGTGAGCATCATGCTAGGTATGAAGGCAAGATGTATCCATGCCTCAATAACTGTTTGTAGTTGAAATGTAACAGTTCAACTAGAAGACATCAGGTAGTTTGAGTTTGAGACCTCTGCTCAAGAGACACACGTAACCAAAATCTCCATTAAAGAGTCCCTGCTGGTTTTGAGATTGTCTAACTTCCCTTCACAGCTCAGAGAAACACGTCTGTCACTTTATAGCTCACATTTTGACTCTCACTGGCACAAATCACTGCCAGTGTCCATTAAAACATGTGCCAAACATTAATATAGACATTGAGAACTGCAATTGTGCCATCGTCTTATATAACAAAGTTCTACCTTGCAACAGGTGCATCTGAGGGATTTCTCCTTCCAAACTGTGACTGAAGATGTTTTGGATAACAGGTTTTGAAGGAAGGGTTGCGAACCAGGAATAGCCTCAGGATACCGTGGTGCTGAGGTTGGCTGGGATGCCGGAGGAGTGCAGACGTCCAGCTGGCCTCATACAAAGTGCATCTGAGGTCTAAACTGTGAACAAAGACATTTGTGGGTTAACGACAGCATCCAGACTGTTTGTACTGAAGCCATGGGCGCCGCTCGCAATTTTGGGCCCTATGACAAAATATGAGGTTGGGCCCCCCCTACCACAAGCAGATCTCTGGGGCCCCCTAAAAGGCATGGGCCCTTAGAATTGTCCTAACTTACCCCCCCCCTTAGCGGCGCCCCTGACTGAAGCTATACTTTGTTTTCTGAGTCACATGCTAACCACTGTGAGGACACTTCAGGGGCAGTATTGGCAAACCGAAAAGGCAATCTTCCACGAGTCGTGGTACCGCAAAGGGTGCCACGCGCATCCTGTGAATGTATGACCATTTCTGAAAAGTGCACCTAAACTATGTGCTTTGCAAAAAAGGTGGTGACTGGAACTGATACGCCACCTTTACACAGAAAACACATCCTGCACTTCATGAGACTTCATGAGACTCAATTGCTTTTCTTGAACACTGCATTGCATTTTTAATCTTATGGACTGTTCCATTGGAAGGGAATTAGTTCTACAGGAAAATGCATGCAGAAAACGCCAATAAATGCTAGATGACGGCTTCACTGCCTTTTCTTTGATTTGCAATAGGATCTCATCAGCACTGTCTCCCATTGTCATTGTTACAATGACAATAAATATAATATTGTATTCCTCTGGAATTATTGCTAGATATTATTGTAAACCTTTGTAAGGAATGATTTTTACACTGAAAATGCATTCTGATCACATTTGAGGAAAATGACAACAAACAAAAAAAATAAATGAAAACATCCATTTAATAGACCTGCTTTGTCTGTTTTCACATGTAAAACTTTACATTTTCTACATTTTCAAGTTGGAGTTAATAGTTTGTTTGAACATAATTAATTCACAGAGATCAACTGAATGGGTTCAAAATCATTTTTGCAATAATGTTTTAGTAAAAAGAATATACACTACCAGTCAAAAGTTAGAACAGTAAGATTTTTAATGTTTTTTAAAGAAATCAGTAATATTGTGAAAATTTTTTATTTAAAATAACTGCTTTCTATTTTTCATTTATTCCTGTGATTAAAGCTGAATTTTCAGCATCATTACTCCAGCCTTCAATGTCACATTATACTTCAGA
>NC_133362.1:13678621-13712996 GCF_049309525.1 Garra rufa
GTGTTTTGTGATTTTCTTTTTATCAAGAAATGAAGAAAAAAAAATTAAGAAATATAAAGTAATGCTTTAAATTGATCAAAAGTGATGATAAAGACTGATTCAGATTATTATTAGACAATTTCAGATTAATGCTGTTCTTCTGAACTTATAATTCATCGAAGAAACCTGAAAAAAAAAATCTCCTCATCTGCTTTCAACATAATAATAAATGTTTTTTTGAGCAGCAAATTAGAATATTAGAATGATTTCTGAAGGATCATGTGACTGGAGTAATGACGCAAAAAAATTCAGCTTTGAAATCACAGGAATAAATCACATTTTAAAACGTATTTAAATAGGAAACAATTATTTTAAATAGTAAAATTATTTCAAAATTGGACAGTTTTTGCTGTACTTTAGATCAAATAAATGCAGGCTTGGTGAACAGAAGAGAATTCTTAAAAAAAAAAAAAAAATTAATTAACTACTGTTCAAAAACTTTTGACGTGTACTGTACATTCTGTCAGACAAGCCAATCACGTTGATATAATCATTTCATATTTTGTCATTTTCTGTCATATTAGGGGAGAGTGGGGTGATTTTTGCCAGGGGGAAGTAGTTCCACTCCATGTTTCTAGAAAACCATAGAAGAAATTGGTCATGTGACCACATACTTTTGAAGAGCCATCCAATTTACCTATCCCCCAAAGAAGAGAGACAAATGGCATGAGAGCTAATAAACCTTAAATGAGTAATTTTGTATTGAATTTGTCTTGATTTTATATTGCATTACAGTTCATGACATTCAAATGTTCTTTTTTACTTTAATAATCACTGGCAAAATTTACCATGATATATTCTCCCCAAAGGCACAACTTACCCGCACCGGGGGCAAGTTGTGCCATGAGACCACATTTTTCTGAAAGCTATAATTCTGAATCAGTTTATTTCAGATCCAAAGTTATTGTTCCCAGAGATGCACCACATCCTGAAATATATGTACATACTTAAATTGGAGGGATTACTGTCATGGCTTCACTATAAAGTCACTTTGAGTAAAAACTGGCACAACTTTACCCCGCTCTCCCCTACCCAGAATTAGGTGCTTCAGAGAAGACATCAATTTAAAGACATTGCTGCAAATTCTTTCTTTTTTTTTTTGGCAATCTGTGTTCTTGCTCTGAGATAAAGATGTATGGAAGGTATATAAGGAAATAAAATGATCACTACTATAAAACTGGATTAGGCAGTACCCAATGTCAAAATTGGATAACATAAATCCAGCAACTTTCACATGACAAGCCACAAAAGAAACGGAAATCATGTCAGCAAAGCATAACCTCAAGTTCATCCACAAAGAAAGGAGGCCGACCTAAAAAAAAAAAGAATAAAAGGAGGTTAAAAGCTAAAATAAAAACAGGTTTTAGTGAATAATTCATAACAAAAATATGACCTTCACTTTTTCTGCTGTAAAACCATCTGAAACACCTAAGCAAAAATAATCACTTTGCTTCAAATGTAGATATCCAGACATTATATATAATATGCAATATTTAATATAGAAATTCGATTTAAAGGAACCGTATGTAGGATTGTGGCCAAAACTGGTACTGCAATCACTTTCAAAATACTGTAGAAAGGTGTATCCCCCCTCCCCCTCCCCTCTGACTCTAGGTTGCCAGCTAAGCTGCAGGATCCATCTCCATCTTTCAAAGGCATCTCCAATACAAATCCTTGTTTTATTTCGGACTTTGTCACGACGTATTTCGGATTCATAGCGAGGTCTTTTAGGTTTCGTAACGTTATACATGTTTTTTCCGACACGTTCGTAGCTGCAGCTGTAACTAGAGCAGAGCTGGCAACCCGGATGAAGAAACTATTCTGACTTCGTGATTAGTCGAGAGCTGGAGGGTGGAGCCTCAGACCAAAACACAAAATGACAACAACATCAGTTGTGGGCTGCAACTTTCACTTTTAAATGACAATATCCTGGCCGGACCAATGTCAGTGATATAAGTATTTGAAATGAACATGATTTCTTAATGTCTAGTCTCATGTCAGGGCCATTTTATGATTAACTGAAATAAATGTCTTACATACAGTTCCTTTAAACTAAAAAATATATATATATAAAATACATATTATATATACATTTCAGGTAAAACATTTGGAATAATTCCGAATTTTAAATGCTTGTAGCAGGGGAAAATAACTTCTCTATTTTAGTTTTTGAACAGTGCGATTTTAAATGTTTTTTAAAGACGTCTCTTATGCTCACCAAGCCTGCATTTATTTGATCCAAAGTATGGCAAAACTGTACAGTTTTGAAATATTTTTACTTTTTATATTTTTACCCTAATTTGACTAGAAAGCATTCTGTCAGTTAAGAGTCGGACTTACTTCCGTGTTCAGGAAAAACATCTATCATTTTTTCAGGTTTCTCTGATTTATAGAAAGTTTAGAAGAACAGCATTTATCTGAAATAGGAATCTTTTGTAACATTCTATATGTCTTTATTATCACTTTTGATCAATTCAAAGCATCCTTGTTAAACAAAAGAATACATTTCTATAATTTCTTTTCACCATGCAGAGCTGTGAAAAAATCAGCAAATATCATGTTCTACTCTTACTGTGATCTGTCCATAAAAGAAAGTGGCTTGTTTCTTTTTAGTGGCAGCAGAATAAGGAAGTCTTTTCCGCTCTCTCTGTTTAGAAGGAACCTGCAGGTGGTCCACAGTCCTCGGAACTTGTCCGCCACATTTATGACAAACAGGACGAGAAGAAGTGGCCGCCGGTAGAGCATTATTCAAATGCTCCCTGAAGCTGTTGGAAAACTGTGAGCTTAGAGTAAAGACAGAAGAGTATGTTGGTCCCCTGTCATTTTTGGAGTGTGACGAGGAGCTATGGGACGTTCCGTTAGTGGGGCCACTTTCACCCCCACCTCCAGCTGTTGACCTCTCAGCACCTCCATGTCCCATAACATTTCCCAATCTGGCCTGGATCTTCCATCTCAAACTCTGAAAGGCAACTTGGAAGCGCTTGCTTAGAAGCACATACAACAATGGATTGATATCGGAATTGAACAGCACCAACCAATAGGACAAAGTAACTGCTGATGGGGGAACGAGGCTGCTGGGCCGGGACAGAGCGGTTTCGGTGGCCTGCACCAGAGCTACACTAATATACGGTGTCCAGCATAAGAAAAAAGCGGCGATGACCAAGAACAACCTCAATACTCCATGTTTGGGATTCTGAGGGCTACTGCTATGGATCTGAGCCAAGAACGAGTGCAGACGTCCACCAGCTGACTTGGAAGTCATCTCAGATGGAGCATCCGGACAAATTTCACCAGGAACATCCAATTGATCCGTCACAAAATTTCCACTCACGTGGTACACCAGCCTGGATGGCGTGAAGGAGTCAAAGAATGTGTGTTGGAGATTCAAGACAGATGGGGTCCTGTTACGTTGGAGATGTTCTTCCAGGCTGTGAATCCTCCTAGCGTGGTACCGTGCCACACGGACAATCTTCACGTAGCAGAACAAGATGACTACAGCTGGTAGAAGAAATGTCAATGAAGCCATTATGATGGTGTAGCTGGGGCTGTTGGCCCAGTTCACTGCACAGCTGTAGACGGGAGCCACGAAACTAATGTTGCTCCATCCAAATAGAGGAGGACAGCTGGTCACCATAGCTTGCAGCCAGATCCATACCACTGCCAAACCTGTTCTCCATATTGTGCAGCGGGAATAGTACCGGAGGCAGTCCACAATGGAGAAATAACGATCCAGAGCGATGGCAGCGAGTGTTAAAACTGACACAGTGCAGTAGACTGAAGACGTGTAGCCGACATACAGACAAAGATCCTGGAAGACCAAGACAGACAGAGAGTACAAAATGATCAAAAACACTGATACAACACATGATTTTATGACTTAAAGGGGTCATCGGATGCAAAACTTTTACATGTTGTTTGAACATTAATGTGCGTTGGTAGTTTGTGTACACAACCAACCTACAATGATAAAACTCCACCCAGTGGTATTTTTTTAATCTTTAAAAGTAATATCCCCTTTTTAAAATCAGGTCATTTTCAGCTTCTTGTCAGTGTGATTGACATAAGCTTCTTACCTTAGACCCGCCCTCAAACAGTCCAAATACAATTGCCATGTGTGTTGAATGTAATAATGAACATAGCAGTCATCATTTACTCCCGACATCTGAGCCGCTGAAGAGGCAGAGGATAACTTTCATTTTTAATAGGAAAGCGCCAATACCGATCTACATATGCATCTATGTTCGTGCGAATCATTCGTGATGCAGCTTAACCCACAGCAGAAGTGAATATAAGGTTGCTGTTTTTTTGCATCTTTGCAAATGGCCTTTCTTAATAATGTGCTTGTTGGCAAGTTTTGCAGATAAACGCGAAAGTAAACATTACAGCTCGTAATCCCACAGCAGAGAGGGGCGGGGCGAGCAGAGCTCATTTGCATTTAAAGGGGGCATGCAATAAAATGAGTTGATTTTTTGCAGAGCTGATATCGACAAGATAAAAGGGTGTTTTTTTTACACTACAATTGAGAAATTTCACCAAAGTATATTATAGACTTGTCATTAAGACCCTAAGGAATCATATGGACTTGGAAAATGGGCATCCAATGCCCCCTTTTAAAGTTGATGCATTCTTTTATTTTATAATTATATTAAAATAACACTGTGGTTCTAGCAAAACCATTGTTGTGTTTGTTTTAGAATGTCAATCAGCTTAGCACAGCAATTTTAAGCAAATGGCATGAGTTTGGGGGCAGGACAAATGGTTTTGTCAACCAATGACAAATGGGGGGAAACTGAAAACAGTGATTACTTTTTCGATTCCATTCCATTCCATTTAGAAATCACACACTTCACTTTTGTAAGTTTGATGCTAAAAAGAAAATTAATATTCAGCAACATTATTTATTTAGCTACTGACACTACAAGATGACAAATAATTTTTTTTCTGGATTGAATCAGCATTGAACTGACGCTATTGCTTTCTGTAGAGCATCTTATAATTTAAGTAAACGTGTGTCATAATTTATTATGTTACAGCATTAACACTGTTATTTTCCTGCCCTATGTAAATAAGAATTTTATACTTACATTGCAGTTGACCCATCCTTTGTTCATAATGGATACGGCCACAAATGGCATTACTCCTATTCCCACTAAGAAATCACTAATGGCCAGATTGATGATCAGGATGGAGTTCATAGTGTGGAAGGTTTTGGTGGCTGCAACGATCACAATGACCAGAATGTTTCCTGACAAGAACAAAATAAAAATAAAATGATAATACATTTTTATATGCATTTTATAATAATAATAATAATAATAATAATAATAATAATAAAAACATATTTTTAGAGTATGTGGGGTTTATTATTTATTTATTTTTGGACTGAGTAAAGTGTTTTCAGTTTTGACATAATTTCAAGAAAACACACATTCTTATAAAATATTCCCTTTTCCATGTTGCAATTGAAATTAACAAATCATTTGAACTTACTTAAGTCTTTAGATAGTTAGAAATCAAATGCAAAACTTTCTCATGTTCACAAAGCAGCTCTAACATCTGCAGACATTAATGAAGTGTGTTGGCAAGTAGAGTAACACTCACCCGTCACTGCGCCCAGACTCATCAGCACCATCAGAGTCTCCAGCACCAGACGCGCCCGAGGCCACAAAACCGTCGAGTTCCTCACTGCCGCCCGCATCTGAAACTCAGCCTCATCTGCATCAAACCACTCCTGAGCAGAGGACTCCATTTAAAAACACTCAATCTGATCAAGTCTGATCTTGAAACTCTCTGAAGAGGTATCCTGATCTCATGTGCGTCACAAACAGCCTGGCCATTTACAGTTCTAAATGAGCAAATCTTCCATCATAAATGCAAAATGCCTGAGAATATATTCCAATACTCGATCAAAACAACTCATCTATACTCGTAGCAGACAGTTTGCTTCTCACTGCTCTCTGGTTCTTCATTTGCCCGTGTGAGCACCTGACTCTGCAGTTTAGTATCTCCAGGGTCCCTCCATCAGCCGTGAGTTTATCTACAGCGATGACAACATGGAAAATCAAACGCTTGACTTGCAAATTTCCACAGCAAGAGAAAACAGATTAATAGAATATCTGGTTCATTCAAATATATACAGTCAAGCCCGAAATTATTCATACCCATGGCAAATTCTGACTTAAAGTTACTTTTATTCAACCAGCAAGATTTTTTTTTAATTAGAAATGACAGACATCTCCCAGAAGAATACTAAGTAGATGTACAAGAGGCATCATTGTGAAAAAAAATTATATTTTATTTACATTTGAACAAAAAGTGGCATGTCCAAAATTATTCATACCCTTCTCAATAATCAATAGAAAAGCCTTTATTGGCTATTACAGCAATCAAACGCTTCCTATAATTGCTGACCAGCTTTTTGCATGTCTCCACTGGTATTTTTCCCCATTCATCTTTAGCGATGAGCTCCAACTCTTTCAGGTTGGAGCGTCTCCTTGCCATCACCCTGATCTTTAGCTCCCTCCACAGATTTTCAATTGGATTTAAGTCAGGACTCTGGCTGGGCCACTGCAAAACGTTAATGTTTTTGTCTGCTAACCATTTCTTCACCACTTTTGCTGTGTTTTGGGTCGTTGTCATGCTGAAATGTCCACTGGTGCCCAAGGCCAAGTTTCTCTGCAGACTGCCTGATGTTGTTGTTGAGAATTTTGATGTATTGCTCCTTTTTCATGGTGCCATTTACTGTGATTAGGTTCCCTGGTCCACCGGCTGAAAAACACCCTCAAAACATTAGATTCCCACCACCATGTTTGACAGTGGGGATGGTGTTCTTAGGGTTGAAGGCTTCTTTTTTTTACACCAAATGAAGGCTACATCATTGTGTCCAGATTTGTGCCTTATCTGGAGAAGTGGCGTCCTCCTTGGTCTGCGTCCGTGGAACCCAGCGGTGTGCAGTGTCCGTTGGACTGTCTGCCATGAGATGTTGCCACCAGCAGAGCCCAGATTCATCAGGATGGCCTTGGTGGTGATCCTTGGATCCTTTTTTTTACCTCTCTCACTATCCTCCTGGCCAGCACAGGTGCTATTTTATGGATTCCGACCACGTCCTCTAAGATTTTTCACAGTGCGGAACATATTTTATTTTTTAATTAAACTTTGCACTGTAGCCACTGGAACTTCAAAACATTTAGATATGGCCTTATAGCCCTTTTCTGACTTGTGAGCAGCCACAATGCACAGCATCAGGTCCTCAGTGAGCTCCTTTGTCTTAGCCATGACTGTCCACAAACCAACAGCAGAGAGCTTCTGTTTTTCACCTATTGAGTTGATTAAAGCAGCTGTTCCCAATGAATCAGGGTAATTTAGGATGCTTTAGAACAGCTTGGACTATTGGGAATGGTATAGAACTTTGCATTTTCCCATAGACTGTGAAAGTTTGCAAAGGGTATGAATAATTTTGGACATGCCACTTTTTGTTCAAATGTAAATAAGAGCTGAGAAATATATTTTTCCACAATGATGCCTCTTGTACATCGTCTTATTGACAACTCTCTTTTGGGAGAAGCCTGTGTCATTTCCAGTCAAACTTGCTGGTTAAATAAAAGTAACTTTAAGTCAGAATTTGCCTGGGATATGAATTATTTCGGGATTGACTGTATACAAATAGTTAATTTCTCAAGGGTTTACGATGCTTATGAATGACATTTTAGGTCACTTCTGCATTGTATTTTCCATAATAAGTGTGTGAGAATAAATATGATTCACAGAAATATGAATTAAATATTAACAAGGCACTTACTTTGAAACAGTTTATTTAATCTAAATACAAAGGAATATTTCATATTTCATTTAAAATATTTCATTTAAAACATACAAATTCATCAAACATCACTTTTAAATGTAATACAGATAAAAAAAATGGAATAACTAATAGGAGAGGTATAGGAACAACAGATGGTAGTGTGGATAGATGAAACATTTAAACATGAATACTGCAGTTTTCTATTCTTTCTAAATGAAAAATTCCTCTTATGACTTACTTGATTTGCATAAACATAACTTTTGTTAGGAAAAATGGTGCACAATGCCACAACTTGAAAATACTGAAAGATATTTTCTGCTAAAACACAGACCGTTCTGTAAATCTGCTGTGGTTTATAACCCAGCGTTCTGTCCTAAATGTTGTCGAGTATATTCCCACACCAGAAGGGCGGCGCTGACGTGTACGTTGAGGGAGCGGATGACACCGTGTTGAGGAATCTCCACGCACACGTCCACCAGCTGCAGCAGGTTTGCAGGAATGCCTTCCCTTTCATTGCTGTTCAGAGACAACGAGTATGTTTGTTAAACATTTTGACTAATTTGATTATGCTCATATACAACCAAAGAGAGCACAGCAGTCTCTACTTAACACATCTGACCATGTTTAAAGACTGTGTGAAATGACTAGATGTGCAGTTTAGGTTCCTGTGCTTGTTTCAAAGAAAATTTGGGCCAAATTTAGAATACAACTCAAGATGACAAGATAAGTCAATATTTATGTTCACACATTACCAATCACAAGTTTTTGAACAGTAAAATTTTTTATTTATTTATTTTTACAGAAGTTTCTTCTGCTCACCAAGCCTGCATTTATTTGACTTAAAGTAAGCTGATGCTGATCCATTTATATTTAAAACATCATTCTTTGGGGAATAGAAAGGTCCAAAGATCAGCATTTATCTGAAATTACACACATATACACACATATACATATACACACACACACACACACACACACACACACACACGCACACGCACACGCACACGCACACATATATGAGCTTTAAAAAATATATGAGTTTTAAAAATTAAACTAAAAATTCAGCTTTGAAATCACAGGAATAAATGACATTTAGAAAGTTACTTTAAATAGTAAAAAAAAAAAAAATATATATATATATATATATATATATATATATATATATATATTAAAAAAAAAGTACTTTAGATCAAATAAATCTTGGTGAGCCTGGTAAAAAAAACAAAATCTTACTGTTCAAAAACATTTGACTGGTAGTGTATATCCACTAAAAGTTCACCTTTTAGAATTACTCTAGCATACAGTTAAATAAAATAATAAAATAAAATAAAAAACTTCCTGAAATAAAAGACTGTACATCTTAATATGTTTATCTACATTTATTTTGTTAACTTTTAAAAGTACGTAGGCATAAATTAAAAATAAATAATTATTTTCATTTGAAAATATATTTTAAAAAATGTAATTATAAAATAAAATATTTTTATTTTATTAAGTATTTTTTATTTTAAAGGGTCTTTAAATGCATTCTGTAAAAATGCTGAAAACACTACAAATTTTTAAATAATAAATCGGACTTAAACTGCCACTCTCATTCTTTAATAGAAAGACTAACATATCTACTAAAAGATTATTTTGGACGCTAGTATATAGCTGACCTAAAAGCTTAAATTAAAAATAAAACAAAATGAAAAAAATATATAGCTTTTGATAGTATAGTGTCTTAATGTATTTTGTATGGATGCTCGATGCATGGATGCTAAACTAATAAACCAAGCTTTTAAAATAATAAGACTGACTTAAACTGCAGCTCAATAGCTTTGAATCAGTGGGATAATCAGGCATAATAAGGCAGTGATTCTCACACCTGCTGTGCACAAAACATCAGGTGGTTTTACTGCCTCTAAGACAAATGACACAGCAAGAGCAATCATGAAAACCAAACACACACACACACACACACTCACCCTAATTGTGATTAATATACTGTATCAGTGCTGTTTCATAACAAACAGTACGACAAGTACAAACACAACACATGGTCAACATAACACCTCACCTTGTGAAATATAAAAATATATAAACATTTTATATATTAATAAATAAAGAAACTATTTCATTAAATGTTTGAGTAGTCACTGCATCCACAGCTACTATAAAATGACATTCTGCTCATTCATTGCTGTTTAAAACTAACATTACAGAAACATCTCTGATCTCAGGCAGGCTAATGGTTGATGCTTGTTAAATTATGCAAAATAAAATAAAATTTAATAAATAAATAACATTGACACTGCAGTCACTGATCTCTAAATGATGGTTGATGCTTGTTGTAGGTGTAAATTGTGCATTTATGTTGGGCGGTTTTGCTGATGAGCACTCGGCATGTCAGGACATGCCTCTCTCTTTCTCCAGCACCATTCAGAGGTGAGGAAATCTCACAGGGAGAGACACATCAATTAGCCTCATAACGTTAAACTGCACTGTCAGCCTACACTGAGAAGCTTCTACTTTCACATCCCTTTACAAAGACTTTTCTACCCTTCAAAACAAGTCTTTAAATCAACGATAGCTTGTTTGTGTGCTGCACACATGAATGTAAACACAAGGGTGGGAAGCTCGCTGTTGCTTCAGTAGGAAAAACGATGCATTAACAGCCAGGGGTGTAAACTTTTAAAGGCAGTGTACATTTTTCTTATTTATCCTAATCATCATATTTTTTTCCATTTAGTACTGCCCTTCAGAAGCTACAGAAGATGCTTACATGTTCCCTAGAAGTGAAAAGAAGTTAAATTTACCCTGGAATGTTTTCATCCCTCAGCAGCTTTTTTTTTTCTTTCCTGAAGCATCAGTGAGTGTTTGAACCTTCTGTAATAGTTGTTCTCAGTGTGAAAAGATGAATCTCAAAATTATACAGTCGTTGTTGGAAAGGGTTCAAATACATAAAAATGCGGAAAAACAAAAAAATTGGTGGAACCTGAAGGCGGTTTAACTTGTTAGGACAAATAAGGGACTCATGGACAACTATCACTGAAAAAAAAAAAAAAAACAGCTGTGGCTCATTCAGGTAAGAACACAGTATTAAGAATCAAGTGTATGTAAACTTTTGAACAGGGTAATTTTTATAAATTCAACTATTATTTTCTCTTGTGGACTATGTGTGAACTTTTATGGGAAATATCTTATTTAGGTCAATACTAATTAAACAATGACATGCATTTTGTAGGATCCCTCTTATTTTGGTCAAATAATTTAACATTTTGCAGATTCTGCCAAATTTTAACTTAATTTAAGTTATAACAACTCAATTGTGCAGCCAACTTAATTACATCTAAAAATCTAATGCAGAAGCTGATTTTTTACAGTGTACTTGGGTAGGACATTTGCTGATATGATTGAAATTCCTATTTATTTGAGTATATAGACAGAATCTGCGTTGTAAGCTGGAGGTGTTGGTTTACCCCAGAAGTAGGAGGCTTCTCTCCGGAAACGTGTAATCTTGTAAACTTTGGCTGTTGGATGTTTGCTCCACACCTATAACCCAGTATCCCTCTCTCTTCTTCAGCTGCAGGAAATCTGACAACTCAACAGGCTTCACCTGGAAAATCAAGGCATATAACTTGAAATTTCTGAGTGGCTTCATAAATCATGAGAGATTCAATTAATGCTCAGATTCTACATCTTGTTCCACAAAACCAACTTAAAGCTTTTGATAGTTTAGTGTAGTGTAACACATGAGTATGATGAATAACATCTCTAGGCTTGCTCCAGCCCACACTCAGAAAAAAAATGAAAATATGAATACGTCTTTAAAGGCATATGTATGCGCAGTGTGTAATTTCTGCACCACTAGTGGCATCAAATGGAATTGCAATCTGTTTGTGTGAGCAACATGACTCTACCAGTGGTGTTATTTATGTGGGCAGGGTTACCAAAAATTGTGGGATATTGAAACTTGCTTGAAGAGAGTCACTACTTTTGCAATTCTAATTGGTGTCAGATCCGATTTTAAGCTACATCTATGTCAACAAAGCAGAAAAACAAACAGAATAGGACTGACTGTGCAAATACAAAACACTCACACACCTCTAGCATTGGCAGCCACAACTCTGAAGACACACTGAGGGCCTGGAACTGTTTGTCATTAACATGTCGCAGACTGTCCAGAACCAGAGCTTTGGCCCCAAAGATCTCACACGTCCTGCAAAGACCTGGAACAGACACACAAACACTTGCAGTTTATTCCTCTGATGGTCTTTAACCGTAAGAAAAGGAAGCCAAAACTGATACAAATTGACAGTCAAGACATTTATAAAGCTACAAAAGATTTCTATTTCAAATAATCATGTGACACTGAAGACTGGAGTAATGATCCTGAAAGATCAGCTTTGCCATCACAGGAATAATTTACTTTCTAAAATATTTAAAAACAGTTATTTTAAATTGCACACTATTACAGTTTTTACTGTATTTTTTGATCCAATATGTGACCCTGGACCACAAAACCAGTCATAAGGTTACATTTTACAAAACTGAGATATATACATCATATGAAAGCTCAATAAATAAGCTTTCTATTGATGTGTGGTTTGTTAGGATAGGACAATATTTGGCCGAGATACATCTATTTGAAAATCTGAAATCTAAGGGTGCAAAAAATCTAAATACTGAGAATTTCTCCAAATTAAGTTCTTAGCAATGCATATTACTAATCAAAAATTACATTTTGATAGGTTTACAGTAGGAATTTTACCAAAAAAATCTTCATGGAACATGATCTTTACTTAATTTCCTATTGATTTTTGACATAAAAGAAAAATCAATAATTTTGACCCATACAATGTATTTTTGGCTATTGATACAAATATACCCCAGCGACTTAAGACTGGTTTTGTGGTCCAGGGTCACATATATGTAGCCTTGATGAGCATTAGAGACCCTCAAAAACATGTACATAAAAAAAAGATACACATTCACATTTAAGAAATGTGGTTGACCATTTTAATATTAAACCCATCAGTGGTTTCTTCTGTCACTCTTATTAAAGGCAACTGAGCACATCAATATTTATTCATGAAATGTAACAGAGATAAAACTGCATAAATGAAATCAATTCGCCTATCAAACCAACAATAACCGGCTAGGGCGGAAAGTTTGAATGAGACGAATGAGCCTTTTATAATGAGCCTGTGTTAAAACTTTGTTTGGTGACTCAGAAGAGATGATGATTGAGTTGAATGTCTGCTCTAGTTGTAATAATGACACAGAGAAGAAAAAGACCAAACTAAATGTAAACAGTGTGAGACAATGAAATATCTGTCTCAGCAAGGAAAATGAGGGCCATCACAGAATGTTCTTGTGTTAAAAATTAAACGAAACAGCAGTGCATTCATAGGCATGTCTAGTAAATGTGTACACAAATCGACAATATAAAGCATCTTAGTGAAAACTGACAGCTTAAACAATTTTTTACTGAAAGCAGCAAAATAGCATTTTTATGAAAAAAGTTTAAGATACCAACATCTTTATATCATTAGTAGTAGTGTTGGTATTACTTTCATTAAAAACATGATGCAAGATGCCAGTTATAATAAAAATAATTGTTTCTTTTAATAATAATACAAATAATAATATTGTCGGTGCATTTATTTTAAGAAAATGATATTACATTTTTATGGCATTCAAAGAAAGCCATTTATTATAACTTTTGTTTATGATTTAGCAATCATAAAACAACTTTATTGATAACTCCCTTCTAGTATATAATACTATTCTAATTAATTTGTCCATTTATTTGTCTTACCACCCAGATTGGTGGGCTTGTCGATGAGAGATGCGACCACAATAAGGTTGCTGGTGAGCTTCCCCAGCCGTGCTGCTCTTTGCTGGGCAATGAGCTCAGGTTCCTGCTCCTGGACACTCTGCTTCCATGGGGTGATTTTTTTCTGAACTTCTGCCCAGCGCTCTTCCTGCTCCAAATCACCTGTCAGGCATAAAACATTTTTGGTTTAACCTTCTAAATATTGTAATGCTTTCACTCTTCTCTTAAGGAAAACTTAACTTCCAGAACAAAAATGTACAGATAATGTACTCACCCCCTTGTCATCCAAGATGTTCATGTCTTTTTTTCTTCAGTTGTAAAGAAATTATGTTTTTTGAGGAAAACATTTCAGGATTTTTCTCCATGTAGTGGACTTCTATGGTGCCCCAAGTTTGAACCTCCAAAATGCAGTTCAAATGTGTTTTTCTTTTTCTTTTTCCTTCCTTCTCCGCTGGGATTGCTTACAACCACATTTGGGATCGT
Source organism: Garra rufa (assembly GCF_049309525.1). Lineage (NCBI taxonomy): Eukaryota > Metazoa > Chordata > Actinopteri > Cypriniformes > Cyprinidae > Garra > Garra rufa. The sequence continues at coordinate 13,692,766 of NC_133362.1, forward strand.
TTGAAGCCACATTTAAACTGCATTTTGTAAGTTCAAAATTAGGGGCACCATAGAACTCCACTATACAGAGAAAAATCCTGAAATGTTTTCCTCAAAAAACACGATTTCTTCACAGCTGAGGAAAGAAAGACATGAACATCTTGGATGACAAGGGGGTGAGTACAATTACTTGTAAATTTGTGTTCTGGGAGTGAACTTGTCCTTTAACAAACTAGCTGGTGTTGTAACAAAATGAACATGAGAGCTGACAAAGCCAGTGACATCATGTTCAGCCCCATCTCACTACTGTTTATAGAAACAAGGGGAACAACTATAGATTTTCAGTTTCTCACAAGTGTGGTTCCAGCTCTCTGCTGCCCTCATGTGGAGATTACCTTTGTCCTGCTGGATCCAGTCACCAGGGTGGAGTTCACAGAGATCCGTTACAGGGTTCTTCAAGGGCAGAGCACCACTCATCGGGAAGTCAACAAAACTTTCAAATTTCCACAGTGGAAGCCACTCATCTTCTGCCAGCTCAGAGAGGCGAGGAAAGATCTGGAATATTGTCTGGGAAAGCGGAGAATGTAATGCTGCTGGATTATAGCAGCACAGAATGGATCTAATTATACACTGAAGACAGAAGAAAGAGAGAGTTTGTGCGTGTGAGTGAGTGAGAAACATCTTACCTCAACACTGTAGTCCCTGATTGGGTGGAAAGCACTGAAGAAGAAATGATCCTGGATTCTAGACCAATTTTTCATTGCATTTCTGTGGGAAAAAACACCTCCCTAAATGAAAACTATAATCCCTGGTATCTCCAGGTTTCTCATGTTCAGTCTTACAACTCTTTATAATTCAGGATTGCAGCTTCAATAACACTACAAAGCCTGACACATAATATGTGACCCACAAAACCAGTCATAAGGGTCATCAGCTTTCCACTAATGTATGGTTTGTTAGGATTGGACAATATTTGGCCATGATACAACTTTATGAAAATTTGGAATCTGAGGATATAAAATATTGAGAAAATCACCTTTAAAGTTGTCCAAATGAAGTTCTTAACAATGCATATTACTAATCAAACATTACGTTTTGATGTATTTACAGTAGGAAATGTACAAAATATCTTCATGGAACATGATCTTTACTTAATATCCTAATGATTTATGGCATAAAAGAAAAATTGACACTTTTGACCCATACAATGTATTTTTGACTATTGCTACAAATATACCCCAGCGACTTAAGACTGGTTTTGTGGTCCAGGGTAACATTTGCTAATCAGAAATATCAAATATTATGAAACAGTGGGTTTCATAGGGTTACTCTCACCCGGTGTTCTGCATGGCTTCAGCCTGTTGTAAACAGGCCTGAACCACTGTAGTCAATCCACCCAGGTTTTCCTCCGGGAGGACATGGGCGTCCTCCAGCTCCCACACCCTCTTAAGTGCAAGCAGGGCGTACAGACGGATGCTGAAATTATGACTGAAACACCACTGCAGGCTCACCTCCACCGCTCTACGCCACTGCACCTCCTGAGAAAGCACCAGCAATACAGTTCATGCATAAAACGTTGATATTGTTTGCACAGAAAGAAATCAAACTCAAGTGACGCAACTGCACCTTGTCTTGGAGTTTTGGGAGGAGGACATTTAAGTGCACGAGAACAGAGAGAAAAGTGCAAATGCTTGTTTTTGTCTTCTCATGATCCTGCAAAACAAAGAACTCTATGGTTAACACAAAATTTTGTCAGACACATCTACATAATTAAAACTAATGTGTGCAATATTTTAGATGCTAAAATACTTTCTCCTGCCCTAGTTTAATCTAGTTTTTTTCCTGCTCTGTTGGATGCCACTAATAATGCAGAACTTTAGACATTCAGAAACATTCAGGACTGGTTTTGTTCCATATATATATGCTGCATCTGTTTGTGGATTAAGGATTAATGAGTTGAGACTCACCAGATTAAAGCAGTTCCACAGGTTCTGGATGTGAGACGGGTTCTGGTGGAGAACCAGGATTAGGGTCCACTCGATCAGGTACTTGACAGACGCTTGGTTACTGCAGAAGCCGGCCTCACACACGTGACTCAACACAAACTCTGACACAAACTCCTGTGACAAATACCATCAAAATAAACTGATGAACTCAAAAGTAGACATTTTTTTCATCAAAAAACACTGTTGAGCTCAAAATTGTGTACATAAAAAAGGGCATTTACCATAAAAAAGGCTACTTTTTTACATTAAATAAATTCATTATTAATTAAATTTACCATCAACAAAGACATTTTAACAAAAAATAGTTGTCTGATTAGGAGCCATATGGCTCAAAACATCACTGTTGGTGAGAACTTAACTAATAATAAATATTTTTTTTCTATATATGGACCTTTGGGGTGCCAACTTTTCCTTTTTGTGTTTGGTTTCTGTGGTTGAGCAGCCTTATTAAGCTTCTTGCCTGCTGGATGTGCATACTTTTTGTCGATATTTTGTTGCAGGCAATATTTTGCCTGCATCAAGTAGCAAGATTTTTTTCCATTTTTGTAATTTGTTTGGATTTCTAATGTTCCTTAAAAACTTACTTTTAGCAGTACAAATATACTGTAAAAACCTCTATAAAACCTTGCGATTCGATATCGATTATTTTGGATATAAAACAGGTATAGTATATGCCAAAATTTTCCCAAGTAAGAAAGAAATATCTGGCCTAATGCTGTAAAATATACATGAGAGTCAGTTGGTACTACATTACTTTAATATCCAAGGATAAAATGAACTGAATTGTAAACAAATGCTTAAATTACACTCAGTTAAGTTTTTATAATAATAAAAACTACAATAAATAATTATATTCCAATTTGTTTTTTGAAATATAAACAAAAAACGTGACAGATTTATTCAAACATAAATTAAACACTGAAGAAGAGTAAAAATTATAATAAATATGTTACTGTATATGGTGCATACATTCAGCAAAATGCCCCTCTTTAGAGTTTGTTTTTCTAGCTGACTAATGAGTTTATGTTTTTTTCTGATGTTTTCTTTTAACACACCCTTGGATGTTTATTCATCTTTATTTTGTGCTTAACGTAGTAGTAAAGTGGAGGAAATTATCAGTTCATACAGCGATCTGTCACTCCATATTAAACGGCGCCAAAATGGCATTTATTGTTTGAATACTGTAATAAAATGGACAGAATTTGAAATTTAAGTCTTTGTTTCATATCAAAAGTGACAAAGCACAAAGCTTATTACGATTTATTAAGTGGAAGGTGCACTACAATGTTCAGTTCATTGTCTGAAAACAGGCTAGACTAATTGATTCTTGGGATTTAAGAATCTATATTGTTTCATAAAAATAAGAACTGATTAAAATCTGAAATCTGTATTTTTTTTTTTTTTTTACCCAGCCCTGTTCAATGCACATGTCTTACAATGCAGGCCTATTACACATCCAATAGATTCAAATTAATATAAGTTAATATAACTACCTCTTTGTAGGGGTGTAATCACACTGTGTTTACTTAAAAGCATAATTCAAAAGCAACACACTCATCTGACAATACCAGAACTGAAACTGGCCAAAAACCTTGAAATCAAAGCATCTCTAGTACAAAGTGGATTAATATGCATGCGTGTGTTGGTGTCGAGATCTAACCGGTCTGAGTTTATGCAGTAGCAGCAGCAGCGTCTGCCACACGCGGTTCTTCACTCTGTGCTGAATGGAGTTGCTATAGTAACGTACTTTGGATTTCGAAATCTCAGCATCCTGAGGGAAGGAGAAGAGACAAAGGAGGGAACTTTAATCAAAAACACATGCAATAACCATGAGATGGGACTTTCAAAACAAAATCAAACACACACTCATTGTTTTCAGGAAGTGCTTTCTTTAAGAATTAAACACCAAATTTTCAGTAAGAGCTGCTGTTAAGAATTGAACACAAACCTTGCTCAGTAGTCGTTGCACAAGCTCTTCCATCAGACGCTGGTGAAGCCGATTAGATGGATTCAAGCGGCAGAGGAAAGCCAGAACGCACACTCGAGGAAACTGATCATCCCTATTATCACTAGAAACGAGATTCAGAATAATAAATATGAACTCAGCACCAAAGTATCTGAACATGCTATGAATATCAACTTGTGAAATATGCATAATTCATTTATTTGAGCTGTATAGTCATTTACCTGTCTGTTACCTCAGCAACAATATTTTTTTCAAAGAGATTTAATTTTAATTTTTTTGAAGTTTCCTCTATTCTAGAGATATTACAAACAGCTAGTGCTGTGGTTTACCTGCTGACAGCTATGTTTGCTGCACAACTATCACCAAGTTGCTCAACATAGCTTTGAACCTCCTGAACAAGCCTGAAAGCAAAAAACAAGAGAGAAAATTATTATTTTCAGCATTATTATATTTATATTTTTATATATAATAAAAATATTTTAAATATAAATATATATAAAATATATTAATATTTTATATTTTATAATATTGTCTTTATATATATATATATATATATATATATATATATTTTTTTTTTTTTATATATATATATATAAATATATATATATATATATATTTTTTTTATATATAAATATATGTGAGTAAGTGTTAATACGTATTTGAATAGGATAATTGTTATTATCAATATTAATAATTAATAATAATTTATATATTTATTATTTATATATTTTATTTTAATATCATTAACAATACATTAATAAAAAATACTATAATATTGCATTAAGAAAATTATACTAAAAAGCATAAATAAAAAGTTGTGTGTGTGTATATATTTTGTATATATAATAAATATAGTTTTATATAAATACATCACTTTTTTATAAATATATGTTATTATAAATAATTATATTTTTATATATATATATACATATTTATATTTATATATATAAAAATGTATTGCTATATATAAATATAACTATTATTAGTATCATTATTAAATTTAAATTTGTAATATTTGCATGAGATTATTTATTATTTATATTTTTTATTTTAATATCATTAGGAATATATCAACAAAAAAAGAATACTATAATGTTGCATTAAAAAAAATTATACTAAAAAGCATAAAGTAAAAATTTTATGTATTTGCATATGTATTTATACATATGTCCACATATACACACAATTTAGAGGATGGATACCCGACCTGGGCCTGACGGTACCCGACGGGCCAGGCCGGGTTCGGACAAATATTTAGGAAGGATGCTCGGGTTCGGGTCGGGCTCGGTCACATCAGCGCGATAAGGCATTGATCATTTAAAATTTAAAACTGCTTAGTAGGTAGCCAATCGGCCCGTTTCACTTGATGCAAAGGTTCGTTTTTGTGATTAAAATAAATGTAAAATATTACCCCAAGTCCGTCTTCCTGTGTGCGGAAATGTGTCAAACTAGCCAGGACAACGAAAGACATGCGTATGTGCGCCTGTGTTATGACGCCGCTTTTTTCCCCGTGTGCGCTGATGCTCTCATCTGTTGACATTTCCGAACACAAAAAGTGCATGTGTCATTAGTATGAGAAAAAAATTAGATTTTAACTATGTCGGGCTAGGATCGAGCTCGGACATAAATATCTTAATGCCTGTCGGGCTCGGGTCGGGTTCGGTTACTGCTCGGTCGGAAGCGGGCCAGGCTCGGACAGAAAAATGCGGCACTCTAACACACACACACAATTTATTATAATATATAAATAACATTTTATTATGATTTGATATATAAAAATTCTTTTTAATACCTGTTTTTTAATGTGTTCACTCACCTTTGGTCTCTTCTGAACACTGGTCCATAAACACAGGCCTCAGTGAGGATGTTCAGGTGTAAGAGAGCCGTACTGAACACAGTGTCTGACTGGACACCCTCTGCTGTCCCAGAAGGAAGCCACGTCTCACAGCAATGCTGGATTAGAACATTAAACACTCCTGATCGGACCTGAGCCAATTCCATGAGCTCACTCACAATCTGCCAAAAAACAAAGCTTTTATTAAATACACTAGCTATGTGTCTTTTTGATCAGAAATTGCACAAGTGTTCTTTCAGGTTTTTCCCTGACCTGTTGTATGCAGGCTGTGATTCTGGGGTTCTGTTCCTCTGTGAGCTGCAGGAGCCTCTGGTGAAAAGCTAAGCGCACAAATCCCTGCAGCGTAGACCAGAAGTCATGAGGGTTTGTGCTCAGAGCCTGAACCACCTTCCATGATGCGCATATGGCCTCAATGCACAGAGATTCATCACACTGCACCACCTGGTGGAGAAAATAGACAATAGCATGCCATGTCCACAAAAAAAAAAAGTTATTGATCAAAATTGTACAATTAATTTTACAAAAAAAAATCTAAAATACATAAATTACAAGTTCAATCAAAAATAAATTCATCATAATTTTAAAATTCAAAATTTCCTGAAATTCATGATTTTTTTTAAATCATGTTATTACACGGCTCTTTGGAATGCTTGATTCTGATTGGTCAGTTGAGACATTTGCAGGTTCGTTCTTTTCAAATAATCACCGCTCCAAAGTAATAACGCATAGCCGGTACTACTTGTATGTTTAAAATCCCTCCGTGCCAACAAAGATTACAGTTTGGCGCCATCTTGTGACAAACACTGGAAAACCACAATTAACAATGGAAAATTTCGACATTAATCTATTTAAATTGTCTTACTAACGTACATAGTTTGAATGTTAGTCACGTGGTTCTATATCGCTCCGCGGAAGGATAAAAATGTTAATTTAAAACAAATATGCCAATAAAAGATGTCAAATTCATATTCATGTCCAGTTTTTTTCCTTATGTGGCAAGTAGCCGTGTAATAAGCGGGATAATGTAGAAATCATTCTCCGCTTCGCGTCGGGTCCTGATCACACTGTCGGGGCTTATTTCTGCGATAACTACCGGCTGCCTGTACATTATCCCTTACTTATAATAAACTTACAATTGTTTATCACAAGGAACACTAACATTACCAGCTGACTTAGAGGAAAACAATGCCTAGAAACATGTATTTTTCACTTTTAAATCTGAAATGTTGATGCAACAAAGCTGATATCCAAATCCTAACTGAAATGAGGTGCAACTGCAGACCACCTGTGGTAAAATTGATGCCATGTAATCCAGCACTGGCAGAACAAGATGACCAGGCAGTAATGCCAGAGCATCCACCGCAGCCCTGAGGACCTCGGGAGCTTCAGGAGCCCGAAGGGTTCCAGCAGATCTCTGCAGAAAACTCAGACACATCCACTGATCTCGAATAAACTGGGCCACAATTCTGCCCCAGTCCTTCAGCACTAGACTGTCCACTGGATCACTGAAATAACCACACATAACTCATAAATTAATACATTTTAAGAGGAAAACTTCTTCTGAACAAGCGTTCTCCTCTATATAGATTTATGGATGAACCAATTTTTTTTTTTTTTTTTTTTTTTTTTTAACAGACCTGACTGTCACACTTGTGGGCTTCAGTAATGTACGGTTAAGATGCTGAAATGATGAAGGCGATGAAAGGCAGAAGTAGTTGGTCAGCGAGTGAAGTGATCTCATGTCCTCAGTCTGGGAGTTCAGGACACCTCGATCAGCCATGTCACACAACAGTGCAAGTGCGGCCATACTGACCGCTCTCTGAACCTGCCCTGACACAGATGGACTCTAGAAAAACACAGTTTAGATCTCATTTAATCAGAAATTACCATCCGCTTACAAAATGTTTTAGTTTTAGAAATGTGCTTGGGAAAAATCTACAATTATATAATCTACAGTACAGTTTTTTTTAAAGGAAAAATGAAAAATTTACATTTATCTGCAACAGTTTGAGTTAAAAATCTTTGTTTGTGTTCTACTGAAGAAACAAAGTCACCTATATCTTGGATGCCCTGGGGGTAAGGAGATAAACATCAAATTTTCATTTTTGGGTGAACTATCCCTTTAACTAGAGTGTCAGGCTGCTTAAAAGTAACGTCCAACTCTAAATAGATTTTGAAATACTGATTTTAAACTTTCATTTGAAACTTGTGAAATAATATTACAATTTACAACAACCATTTTCTATTTTCATAGATTTTCAAATGTCAATTACAATTAATTATTGTGATGCAAAGCTGAGTTGTCAGCAGCCAAAAGGTGTGTTCGACTTGACGCAGCGCTGCGCAGACCGGTCAAAGTAGCGCAAGAGTGATTTCAGAGCATATTTAAGAGCATATACTCTTGATTCGCTCTTGTGATACTTTGATGTCATATACATCGGTCAGCGCCGCTTCAAGTTGAACACATCTATTACTTTAGTCATCAGTGTCACATGACCCCTTAGAAATCATTCTAATATGCTGATTTTCTGACCATGAAACATTTCTTATTTTTATAAATTCTTTAATGAATAGAAAGTTCAAAAGAACAGCATTTATTTGAAACAGAAATATTTTGTAACATTATAAATGTCTTTAATATTACTTTTGATTAAAATGTCACTTTTGATCAAGTATACTTAAAAATATTAAGATTTCTTTTAAAAAATCTTACTCACTCCAAACTTTTGAAAAGCACTTTATGTGTGATAACTGAATTAAACATGCAGTTATGATGAACAGTTTAAAGAATCAAGCATATGTTTGGGAATCATGCCTATTTTACCTGTTCAGAAGGTTCATTGAGGATCCTCAGGCAGTTTGTGGTAAGTTTTGGAATGTAGTTTTGCAGCAGATTTGATCTGAACCAAGATACAGTGGAATACGTGAGAACCAGCTCCCTTAATACTGAGAGATAAAGATCAGACCTCTCCACATCACATAACTGAAGAAACAGAGAGAGAAGACGGACACAGAGGGTAAAAATCACCAAAAAAATCCAGGTAAACCAAATGGTAGCTGGATCCAGGTGGTTCAAGATGGACATTAAGGCTACGTTTACACTGGAAGCTACTATGGCCTAAATCAGATTTTTTGCTCACATATGAATTACATAAGTTTTTTTCATGACAGTGTGAACACCGCAAACCTCACGGAATCTCATATTTTCAATTCTGATTTGTGTCACATCCATATGTGGTTCTAAATCCAATACAGGTCTGAGGTTTTGCAAAATGACTGCAGTGTGAACAGTCATATCGGAATTCATGTGACTTTGACGTCCCTCTAGATTAACAATTCTGCACTCTTGGGAGTCACTTTAAACAGTTGCAAAGGGTAGTCAGCAGAAGTACAGTGATGTATCAAAACTCTTAAGTATTACACTGCTAATAATGTACAATCAAAATAAGGGCTTGTATCATAAGTTTTAAAACTCTGCTCTCTTCTGTCACATCCCTGTCTTTATTTTTCATATTGTCTATTCTAAGAAAAATTGGAATTGAGCACTAAGGCTTGCAGTGTAAGCATAACCTTACTGTCATCACCAGCTACTCAAATAGTTGATGGACCTATTTTTAACCTGGTAGACCATCCTGGTTAGTGGATTAGTGCTGGTTAATAAACCCAATCTAGTTTTTCCAGCAGAATTATTATATGTGATGCATGAAAACACTCACCTCCTTCAGTTCCCCACTCAACCTTCTCAGCAGAAACTCCTGTACTGATTCCACCACCGACAACATGTGAGTCTTCAATGCGACAGCCATGACATCCTCTACAAACATCCAAACACACCAGCTTCAAGACATGTTTAAACACGGCATGTTTGTCTTATTTTCCCAAACATAACACACACCGTTCTCATCTGTATCCGAGCGTCTGCGATGCAGCTGTAGCAGGCGGAGCAGTAACTGCAGGCTCTTGTCTGTCTTCTGCAGCACCAGATAGACGTTAGTGCTGAGTCTCCGTAAGACATCCAGAAGGGGCTGGAGAAGCAGTTCTAGAGCAGGTTCCTCACCCCTGGTCTGCTGAAGGTCGGCTGTCAGCAGTACAGCCCGTGCAAGCAACTCGGCCTCACTTGGATCAGGTAGACTTCCGGTTTGGTCTGCCAGAAGAGATTAAATCATTTAAATAAAACTCTGAGATGTGCACATAATTGGTGGGAAATGTTTGGAGCCATGTAATATAAATAGAGTTAATTACATTGACCTCAAAATGGAAGAAGAAATGTGGCTGAATTGGGGTTATTTTGGTTGCATATATTGTTGTTGACAGTTATGCTGTTCCACGATTAATAAAAGATGTTAAAGGATTAGTTCACTTCCAGAACAAAAATTAACAGATAATGTACTCACCCCCTTGTCATCCAAGATGTTCATGTCTTTCTTTCTTCAGTCGTAAATAAATTATGTTTTTTGAGGGAAACATTTTAGGATGTCTAATGGATATGTTTCAAAGGGCTCTAAACGATTCCAGCCAAGGAAGAAATGTCTTATCTAGTGAAATGATCAGTTATTTTCTAAACAAATTGACAATTTATATACTTTTTAACCTCAAATGCTCGTCTTGTCTCGTCTCTGCGATGGAAAGAAATCCTGAAATGTTTTCCTCAAAAAACATAATTTCTTTTCAACTGAAGAAACAAAGACATGAACATGAAATTTGTTTAGAAAATAACTGATCATTACACTAGACAAGACATTTCTTCCTGGAATCTGGAATCGTTTAGAGCCCTTTGAAACATATTCATTAGACATCCTAAAATGTTTCCCTCAAAAAACAATTTATTTACAACTGTAGAAAGAAAGACATAAACATCTTTGATGACAATGGGGTGTGTACATTATCTGTAAATTTTTGTTCTGAAAGTGAACTAATCCTTTAATGTAGAAACAAGTCCAATAGTTAAACTGTTGTGCTGTATTTCACCTGAGCTAGCTGGAACTGTGAAAAAGGTCTTCAGACGCTGCTGGACATAACTGAATGTAGACGCTCCATCTCTGTTTGATGTTTCAGTGTGAAGCTCCTCAGAGGACCCCGAACCGCCGTCGGTCAAACGAAAACAGCCTTCGTTAGCCTGGAGCCAATTACACAGCTGTGATGGGAGCAAAGTATAATATGTTGGGATTATTATTTATGATCAAACACTTCACAGATTGAGCATGACTTATAAATTCTAATTAAGTTAATAGAATGAGTTTACCTCTTTCCAAAGTGCTGTACCCCGACATAGAGACTCATCAGCTCGAAAATGTACAAGAAAGCCAAATATCTCATCTAGAGACACCGCAGACTGCCAAAAACAAGAAAAATGTTCTGATATTGATTCTGTCTGATCATTTAATGAGCCATCATAATCATACATAATATAATTGTAATAAACAGAATTCAAACTGTAAAATCTGTAATTCCACATGATAATAAACTATTTTTTAGGAAATACATGTAACAGTGAAACACTCAAAATCTAATTTGTGATTTTAAAAGGCATAAAAGCTTGATGACTGATGATCTAAAAAACTAAAGTTATTACGCAAAGTTTAAAATTACAGAATTACTTTTAAACTACTTTTTAAACTATTATTTCATATGACAGTCTTCACAAGGATAACTACAGTACCACATCTGTCAGGCAGAGAGCAGCATGGAGCAGAAAACACTGTGAAGCTCCTCTTAAAAGAACCTGGTGAGTGATCATAGTGCAGCGCAAGACTTCTCTGAAAACAAAAACATGAGCAGATCATGTGAATTACAAACACATTCATTATTCCAACAAATAACATAACATACACACTTTCTTTGTTGCAGATGTCAATTTTATAGATTTATAGATTTTATAGGTTTGCATCAAGGATGCTTTTTAGACAGCACTGAAGGAGTTCATACGTATTCTGAACAATTTTGGCTGCTTTTCTTTCACTATTTGATCCAAATAATATGAAATAAACATTTATTTTAGTTTTTTAATAAAACATTAATCTAGAGGCAGTTTATTTGTCTCTGTAGGTGTATTTTGTAATGATGTAAAACAAGATGATGTAAAAGACTGTATAACACAGTGATGACAGGGTTTTTTTGCAGAAAATGGTGGCAGAAAATGACAGTTTTCAAGTTGCAGTCTATAGAAGGCATGGAATTAAAGAATAAAAAAAGCTCAATTTGAGTATATATTTCAAAATATTGGCTTTATTCTCACAATTCCGAGAATATATTTCACAATTCATAGCATAGCAGGTATCAACCATAGTCTGTCTGTAAATGTGTGTGTTCATCTTCAAATGGTGTCTTTGACAGTATACTATAAAAATTATATGCATTCATATTCTGAATTTCCAAATGCACAACAATACATTTTTTCTTATTCCAAAGATTTTACCCGTTTCACTCCACTTGTTACTAGTGTTTTTCTGCCACCACAATGCGTGCACAACATAAGTGACATAACTGTGATGTCTACTCCAAATTGATCTAAAACTGATATAGATAAAACAGTAGCATCTCTTCTTTAATTTGCACTTAACACTCGCTACATTTCTTCAATTGCATGATCATTTGATTACAGCAGCTAGTAGATTATACCTGAATGCATGAAGTCCATCAGACCCTAGTAAAGGACAGGGGGACAGACAGGACAGGGCCTGGGACAGGAAGACCAGTGGGACTGCGCACCAGTTCCGTGAACCCAACCGCTGAATGAGCCGCAGCAACACTGAACCTGATCACAACAACATTGATTCTGGACGTCAAACTTCACAATTTCAGACTAGCTTAAACATCCTGGAATCTTTTTCATGGTTTTATTGAATAGCCTAAAATAGACTAAAACATTTCCACAAACATGAACTGGTTCTCTTTACCTCTGTTTTCTTCTGGCAAACTGTTGAAGAAATTTACTATAAAGGTTTGGAGTTTCACTCCAAGCTCCGGACAGTCTCTGATGTTCTGTTGTGGTGCTCTGTGGAAACAATTTTTTTAAGATTGAGACCAAACAAACTGTTTTATGTAATAAACCCTCAACAAGTATGAAACACCAGACATAAATTACCTGTGATAGAGAGAGCTCTCTGCAAGGACATCCATGAGCGGACCGACTACAAACTGACAACCAGAAAAACATTCATTATCAATAAATTCCATAATCTGACATATTTATGGGTTAAACTGAATATTTAGTTTTAGCATCTTATAAGGCATAACAATGCTATTATCTTACGATTCATGAATGCATGGATACCTGTGAGAATGCCAAAGCAAATGCAGGACGATGCAGTGCTTTCAGTTCCAACAGGTGATTGACTCCTTCCTTCATAACAGCCTTGTTCTCACTGTGAAACATGCGCTGATACACACACAGCAGCCAGGATGGAGAAAACAGCCCACCTGATAATGAAGAGTTGGAGAACAAGATCAAGCAAACATACAAGGCCAGTCAGCTCAAAACTGATACTATGCCATTAAAAAAAACAATGCAGCTAACCTTGGATGTCAGTCGCTGTTGTCTCAACAAGCATGTCAATCCTGTTAAGTACAGGTCGAATCACGTGAATCTAAAAAAAATAGATGAACAATATAAGACACACTGATGCAAAATACAATTCACAATTTTTTATTTCCACAATAATAAGGCAAATATTGGTTTGTTGGTCAGTCAATATGAATTTTTCAGAAATGTTCTTATGGGCCCAAAAAAAAAAAAACAGTTAAATAGGACCAATTTTTATTCATTACATAACTATGCAAAAATATATATTTAAATTATTAAATAATAATGATTTTGTATTTTAATTCTGCAAATGCTGACATAAAATAATGGTCCTATTTTTTATAATGGAACAATTTATTGATCCTCTAGACAAAATATTAAAGGAAATCTTTTTTTATTATTATTTAAAAAATGCTGTTGCTGAGTATCATTTGTGACCCTGAATATATTTATAAAAGCATGGATATATTTATAGTAATAGCCAACAATACATTGTATAGGTCAAAATTATTGATTTACATAAATATATATATATATTTTTTTTTTTTTTTTTTTTTTTGCACCCTAGGATTCCAGATTTTTTTAATATTTGCATCTCAGACAAATATTGTCATATATTATCATAGGATATGACTATATCAATGGAAACCATACCATACATCAATGGAAAGCTTATGTATTCAGCTTTCAGATGTGTAAATCTCAATTTTTTTTTAAAATGTACCCTTATGACTGGTTTTGTGGTCCAGGGCCACATATACAGCTTTTATGGCTCATATAGTATGACACAATATGTATGGCTCATATAGTAAGATATCAATATGTATCTCATATTTGAGGAAACACACATCTTAATTTTATTTAGAGGCCAAAACTAAGCAAAATATACAATTTGGTGCAACCGCTGCTATGCATATGGCAATAAAATAGGATGAAATTTTGATCTTTATAATAGCATGGTAGACAACTTTCATAAATGCATCTAAATATTAGTTGTCATTGCGTAGTATGGTAGTCTGCTATTCTAAACATAGCCAGTAGAGTTTTGTGAATCTAAAACCCAAAATAAAGTACTCTTACCTGGTTCTCCTCTAGAGTCTCTAACACTAGAGCATAATTTTCCCAGAATTCCCTCAGTAACTGCTTTTTTTCTGGAGTCCATCTGAACAGGATTTCATCTGCAAAGATCCAAGAGATGTGTGTGAATACAGTGATAGAAATCCTAAGCGTCTTACACACTATGGAAGATACTGAATGTTGTCTTACCCATGTCAGGTTCCTCACTTGTACACACATCTTCTTTCTTCATCTCCGCCAGTGCAACAGACCTGGTGAGCAGGTAAAGCGCCCGCTTGCGGGTCACACTATCCTTGTGGGTCAATCCGGCCTGAATTGCCTTAAAAAACCTTTGAGATCTTCTAGGGTCCGGCCAGGTCTGAGAGGTTTCCGATGAGTAGAGGTGGTCAGACAGAGCAGTGAGGCATAAGAGAACCCGAGATGATACTGATTCAGTCTGATCTCTCTGATGCCATGACAGTAAATCATCCCATATTTGATGTAGAAACTCTGATTCAGCGTCTTTATTGCAGGATTTGAGTATGGTGAACCAGATCCGGACTATGATTTTTGAGATTACAGAGTCTGGGAGATCTTTGGCACAGCAAAGAGTGCAGGACAATGTCCTGGAGATGATGTCTCTGTCATAAGAGATGCTAGATAACAGCACTGCTGTGACTTCAATAGCAACATCCATGTCAAACCCGCTAGTTTCATGGTTGCCGTCATCTCTCATCATCAGCACAGGCAGAAGAACATGGCTTACCTTCTCAGGTACATCACGGGTCTGACAGGTACTGACACACACTGCAAAGAGTCCACAGACAGCACTGAGCAGATCTTTACCTCCATCATCTGCACTGGAGATCGTTTGCATTAGAGGCATGCATTGATTCCATATCACTGACTGCACTTTGCAAATAAAACGCTCTTCTTGTGATTTATTGGAAAGCTCTTTGATCAAAACAGTTAGAGCTTCAATCTTCTCTATGTCTGGGCGTGATGTGCTTGGCCAGCACAAAGTATTGAACAAATCCTCGGGATCGGGATGGTGGGATAAAAGGGTGTTTATCAAAAAATTAGACATTTTCTTATTAGCCCTTTTAAGTTAAAAACATCCACAGCTGTAAAATAGCTTAAAATTCGGTTCGACGCTTTTGCCTGCTACACACGTGTGAAGCGGTGCGTCTACTTCCTGAAATATTACGTGACCGATTGACGCATGCGCTGAGTGAGAAACGCTGCTGCGGCGTGCTGCCAGCAGAGGGCGCATGGCTACATGTAATGTACAGTCACTGTTCTTTTGAACACAGATTCAGCGAGGAAGCGGTTCGGCTCATAGACATAATAGATATATATATCTCTATATATGTCTATGGTTCGGCTCATTAAAAAAATATAAAACTTTATTGTTAGCATTTACTAATACTAAGCGTTAAAAATATGTTTAAACAAACATGTTTTTCAGTAGTGATATTAAAATCTTAATGAAATCAAGGCGAAAACATACTGTATTTATAGTAACGTTACGTGTTGTTGTTTTTTTACATTTTTGCTGTTCTTACTTTTCTCCTCACCAGAAATCCTCGGTTATAACTCACCTGTTCTTCGCCCATGTTGGAAATAGACGATTAATGATTCAAATGAATGATTTGAACTGTTTGAACTGATGAATGAATCGTTCAAATCTTAAAGGTGGTTCTCAAATAAAAATTCTGTCATGTTAAATGCTATGACAGAATATACTTTTTTTTTTTTTTTTGATGAATTGTTCCCTTTAGGTTGATCAGTCTTTGAAATAATTCAACCAGGAAGATTGGACTCAAACGAACAGTCCGTTCATCAACCGTCACCCGCTGAATTGCAGTGGTCAAACTATTCAAAATATAGTGAATTAAGCTACAAGCTTGATCATAATGCACAATGTTTCCATCTAACTTGCATTTTGAAGTTCAGCTCGTTATATTAATTGTTTTCACTACATTAACTGTTAACAAAAATGGTCACCTCACCTGAATATGTTCGTAGATTTTTTGTTGTATGTTATATATAAAATGGAGCTGTGTCTATTTTATTTGTAAACATAATACTTTCTTCGTTCATTTTAGTTAATAACCATTAAGCTAAGCACAAAAAGTTGTGTAAACATGGCTGAAGACGTAAAAGGAACAGACAAACCGATTCAAATGAGTGAGTCATTTACGCTGGAACCGATCCGATTGTTCAAACTCATGACTTCGATCATTAGAGCTGGGTTGGGTAGATACTTACAAATCGTAAACCGTTACTGATTACAAATTACATGACAAAAATTGTAGTTAGTAACGTAATCATTACACATTACACTCCTTTAGATTACTTTTGACCTAACCTTTTATCACATTGATTTAAATAGTATAATTTGATATAAAAATACAAAGAGTAAGAAAATGTATTCGATTTGTTGTTATTAACAACATGAAGTGCATTAAACATTATATTACATCAAGGTTTCCAAAACTGGTGTTTGTGAAGGAACTGCAGGGGGTTTATGAGTTTAATAAAAAGCTAATTAATTAAGACATTACAAATATTTAAGAAATATATCATTTTAAAAATCAATCAAAAAAAAATGAAATATTTGATTCATTTACCTGCATGTCATGCCAATGAACATGAAAACGTACTTAATTTGTTTAATATTTATTTTTTTTAATTTCAGGGGTACTTCAAGTTCTCAAATCAGATTGCATATTGCGAATCTTTTTATTTAGATCGGATTGCGGGTCGCGAATAATTTGATTCAGTTTGGGATTTCCATACAGGTTCACAAATCATTTGATTCAGATCAGGATTTTGGATTGCGTATCGTGAATCATTTGATTCAGATTGGGACTTCAGAGTGAGCTTGCAAATCTTTTGATTCAGATCTGGACTTCCGGAGATTAAATTTAATTAGATTAAATGTCATTTAACCTAATTTCAAGTACTTAATTTTTGGAATCTGATTATGTAATCCAGATTACATGTAATCAGTTACTTCCCAGCTCTGTTCAGTTCAAGCAATTAGCAATTAGCAAAAAAATTAATAATAAAAAAGCATTTCTTTTTTGAATTTGAACATCCCTTGCAAATGATTTTAAAAAGCATGTATAGTGATGATGGGTGAAACGGAGCTTTTCGAAAATATGAATCAATTAATCCATTACGTCGCAAAATGATTCACTGTTTCGAAGCTTCCAAATCAGACTGAATATGGCAAAACTTTTGATTCAGACCGGAACTTTAGAGCGCGGGTCAGGAATCATTTGATTCAGTTCAGGATTTCGGGGGACATCGATTGCATATCGCAAATTATTTGATTCAGATAGGGACTTCAGATCGAGTTCACAAATCTTTTAATTCAGATCTGAACTTCGGGAATGCGCATTTTCAATTTTTCTTCTGGTTTCTTTTTTTTATTAAACAGTACAGAACATAAAACCATTATAGCAGTACAGTTATAAAAACAAAACAAAGAAGAATACACAAACAAATCCCTTTTCACTGCGTTAGTTTTGATATTTTTAATAACTTGTCTAGATCAACTTTGAAAAGGTTTAGAGGTTTATAGTCAGATTTCTGGTAATGTATGTGAAATGTAGCTACCAGGAAACAAATTAATTAAGTTAGTTTTTCCCATATTCTCTTTCGAGTAGTCAAACAATCAGAAAACATTTTTAAAACACAAAGAATAGTTACAAAATGAAACCTTACCAATATTCAGTGACTACTAAATTGTCTCTAGCAGTAATTTGAATGAAACAACGTCTGTTGTATGCTGTTATATCCAGACTCTGCAGTTATGCTAATTGCTTTTACCAGTTTATTGTATTTCTACGCAATGAAGAACACATACACATTGTACTATGGAATTTAAAAACACCTATGTTTATTCATACTATTCATTCTTCGTGTTTTTCCTTTCACTGAAAGGAGCACATATATGAGCATGCTTTTAATACGATGTGTGTTTACAATACATAAAATGAAGAAATTACACCCACCATTATGTACAAACGATCTGAGGGCTTGATGTGTGTTTTGTAATTATCAAAATTAAAAGAGCTCAATGTAGCCTGTACAAAACAAACAATCTGTATACAGCGAAATAGTCTTTGTTCTTATAAAAGTTCATCTCAGGTCAAAACTATGTGATATTAAACCAGTGGTTAAATCTCAGAAAACATACATGGAATATATTGACCTTTTAACCTCGTTCCAATCATGATTGAAGGTTTACATGCGTTCACACATGCTTTGTAACTTGGGAACAAGAGCATTGTCTGTACACAATTATTGTTTGAAACCGGAGAACAGGTAGTGAACGTTCAGTGCCTTATCATGACCGAAAATGACTCTAAAGACAGTGAAAATTAAGTCTTGTATCACATTTCGTTATGAATAACCACTGCGCTATTTTACATGGCTGAATATGTTGACGTATTGACGTTAGTAATGTAACTTTAATGGCACTCCAAGTATGGCACGTTATTGCATGAGAACAAGACATGTTTTTGTCTGTGGATATTCTGGCAGCTTTTGTCTGTATTTAGAGAATGTTCCTTCAAGACATTTTCAAGCCATGTAAAAGTTAGTGGTCCAATGTTTCCTTCCCTAAACAAACTTTGTAATATAACATGTTACACCACGTCCTAACCAGGTGTGAACCAACGAGCAATTTGTCTGTCCACAAAGAATGTGCAAATGTTTTGTTTTGATGTTTAATACACAGTTCAGCCATGCAGAACAGGATTTGGACCAATGAGAGTTCACTGTGGGCGGGGCCTCCTGCTTATTGTGGTCACAGTCGGTTAGAATTTACTTGGAAGAGATAGTCATTTTATCAAGGACACAGTGTTAGCATAATAAAGCCTTACTTCTTGTAAGATTATTCATTACGTTTTGTAGAAAGGTCTACATCTTGTAAAACAACCCACAATTGTTGAAAAGCATTGAAACACATATGAGTGCTGGTTGAGTAACAAAATTCCTGATGAAAATGTGTCTTAATGCTTCAGGCAACAGGAAGCTGTGTCTTCTCACTTTTTTAGAGGACAAGCTCCAGGGGCTGGTTATCATCCAGCAGGTCTAGAGATAGGCAGTTCGTGGAGCGCTGGACACAGAATGCAGTATTGTCTGGACAAGGGCTGGTCGGGGAGTGCGGGAGCCCGAATGTGTAGCTGACTGAGGTGTCTGGAACCGTTGCCGTTCCCAGAGGGAGAAGAGGGGAATACAGTCGGACGTCATCCAGACTCAGACTGTAGCGGTCTGCTGGGTTTCGGGCCTTCTGAGTTGAAACCTGTAATGGGTGATGAGAGGAATCAGTGACGTGATATAGGAATGAAAAGGGAAAGATACGAGAAGCCGAGAAGAGGTGGCCAACCTGTTTTATGCTGTCTGGATCACAATGGTCCATTTGATCGTTGCCTGTAACTGAAGTTATTTGTAGACCTGGAAACAGTTATAGTAAACAGGATTTGTAACAGATTCATAATCTCATCAAAGACTGCATGCAAAATATTGAATTACTGTATTTCAAAATTGTCAAAAAACTGCATTTATGATTTAAGGCCTAATGCACTGATACAATATTCTGACAGTGGTCACATCTGTTTCCATTTAATTTATACACTGGCACTCAAAAAAGATGCATTAAAATGATCAAAAGTGACAGTTTAGATATTTACATTTTAACAAAAAAAAACAAAAATGAATTTATAATTAAAAAGTCTTAAAAAAGTAAAATAATTATATATTTTTTAAATATTATATATTTAATTCTGTAATAATTTCTGTTAAAAAATTCATTTTTATAAAAAATGTCGA